>NC_141542.1:44672500-45002500 GCF_021556685.1 Rattus norvegicus | reverse complement strand
ACTAGATTGTTGGGGGGGATGGCGGCAAGGGGGGGAGGATGGGGAGGGGAACACCCATAAAGAAGGGGAGGGGGACGGATTAGGGGGATGTTTGCCCGGAAACCGGGAAAGGGAATAACACTAGAAATGTATATAAGAAATACTCAAGTTAATAATAATAAAAAAAAAACTCATTTTCCCTCTCCTAGCAGATATCACTTACAAATTACCACTTGATTAGGGGTGGGACATTGTGTGATTTCCACATTGCCAACTTGGTATGTTGTCTTATTTGAAATTTTGCAGGACTTTTCCATGTTGTCAGGGTCTCTATGAGTTTATATGTTTATCTGCCCTGTTGTATCTGGAAGATTTTTTTTTTGGAGACATACACCACCATTGCCTCTTACAATGTCCCTGTCTCCTCTTCTGTATAGGTCATTGAGACTTTATTTTAGATGTCTGAAAAATACATCACACTTGTCTCAAAGTCTCACCTTTGCTTCACATAGTCTAGCTGTGACTCTCTCTACTGTCATCATCTATTGTCAAATAAATATCAATACCCAGCAATAGCCCTCCCAGACATATGCCCAAAGGACATTATATTATATCTCAGACTTACTACTTTATTCATAGTCATTACTGCTGTATCCATACTAGCTAGAAATTAGAAACAGCCAAGAAATCAATAATCCAGTGAGTGGATAAAAAAAAATCCTGGCATAATCACACAACACAATCTTATTCGGCTGGTAATAAAAGTCAAAATATGAAATGTGACAGTTAAGGATGGGAATAAAACCAATTATCCTATATGGCTTAACCTAGATACAAAAACAAAACAATCAAACAAAACAAAACAAACATTAAGCTTTTGATACAGCATTCATAGAGGGGAAGGTAACTGCTAAGGGAAGAGGGAGAGGGAAGGATCTTCCAAATAAGAGAAAAATAGGATACAGTGTTATAAAAAAAAATACTAAACTAGGAATACTAATGGGGAGGTGAATAGAGGAGAAGGTAGTGGATGGAATGAAAGGAGGGGTTACTAACAAAAAGGGCTTTGGACAAGCCTAGTGGAAACCTACTCTTGCAAACACTTCCATAAATACAGAAGATATATGATATATTATATTAATGTTTTATTATTAATACAATGTATATAAAATTAGTGGAGTAACCATACAATTGGTGGCAGTGTTTATAGGTATCACATGCCAAATAAAAACTCCAGAGTTGGGAGAGGGTGTCATCTTAATCTTGTAATTTATTGACAAAAGGGTTCCAGAGACTACCCATTAGTATCATTGGCTATTGTCAAGGCTATTCATTATTTCCACAATTTAATGGAAAGTCCCAAGTAGATGGTCCAACATTAGTCATCCATACTCAAGATGCTGGAAGATAAACACTGCTAAAGGGACAATAGAAATTATTAATATCACCCTTCTGCAAACCCTGTGATTAATGACAGTGATCTGCCGACTGTATTCCAGGTCCATTTCATGACATTACTAAAGTGGACTAAAACATGAGAAAAATATTGGTGATGAGGTCTAGGTGAAAACTTAATTCTATTATTTTGCTACATGAACATTGCAATAAATGACACCTGATTGCATATTGCTACACCACTGTACCGGCGTATCACTCAACATTGATCAGAAAAATCTTTTTATAATAGAGAGTAAACAGCACATTTTATTATTTATCATACATGAGTTTAACTACACAGAGTATTTCCTCATAGTCCTTTCCTTCCCTCTTACCTAGATATTTTGACTACTTCTTAGCTCAACTGTAGACCCTTTCATTTAGCTTTCCATGTTTCCAGCCTCATAATTTTAAGTGTAACATTTTAAGCCATCAGAAACAGCCAACTCTTATTTTATAGGGCTCAATTCTGTAAGTTGAACATAAAATTGAGATCTTATGTGACGTCTAGCTCCTGGTTAATTTCACATGAATTGTTCCACACTCAACTATTATGTCATTGTCTCAGTTAAGGTTTTACTGCTGTGAATAGATACCATGACTAAGGCAACTCTTATAATTATGACTTTTAATTGGAGCTGGCCTACAGGTTCAGAGGTCCAGTCCATTATCATCAAAGTGAGAACATGGCAGCATCCAGGCAGGAATTGGGCAAGAGGATCTAAGTGTTTTTTTCATCTTCATCCAAAAGCCACTAGAAGACTAGATTCCAGGAAGATAAGATGATGGTCTTAAAGCCCATGCCCACAGTGACACACTTCCTACAACAAGGCCACGCCTACTCTGATAAGACCACACCTCTTAATAATGCTACTCCCTGGGCCAACCATATTTGCACCACCACAGTCAATAATGACAAATTTGTCTTCATTTTCAAAATTGATTATTCAATTAATAAATCACATACATTTCTATTATCCACTCATTTGATGATGGATGCGTACACTGATGCCATGTGTTTTGTATTGTAAAAGTTATCGATGTAGACAAGCAGTTCTGTATGATAATGATTTGTTATAAATTATATTGCTGGATCATATGGCAAGACTCTTACATTGGTTTCCATTAAGTGTGCACAGGCTTTGTTATTTCTAAAATATTTTCAGAACTTATTATACTTTGTAATTTTAGTAGCTATCTAGGAGAGTAAGAGCTGGTACCCCACAGTGGTTTTAATTTTATTTACTTAGTGATTTTGTCATATTAGGGACCTTTCAAACATCCTTTTTTCATTTGTACATTCTTTCTATTTTTTTTCATTTTGTTTTAAGACAGAGTTTATCAGATTTTCTCTCTGAACCTTTCCTCCCTAGCTAGGTGCTTAGCTAAACACAGGATCTTCCTCTTTGACTCAATCAGATAAAACAGTTCTGAAGAGGTTTTTGTTACACATTAGCTAAATCTATAAAGTATTTCAAATCAACTTATGTATTCAACCAGTAAAATATCAGTAACCTGGAAACTATAGGCATGCATGCTATAAAGCTGCACACACTTGCAGTCTTTTCCATGTCTAAAATACAAAGCCATATGCTGCTGATGTGAGCTAGCTTTCTGTAGCTGAGCTCTACATCCACAGATTGATTCAGAATATATTAAGAAAAGAAAAACTTTAGTATAAACATTATCCTGACATTATTCAAATCAACATTATATATTAACCACTTACCCAGCACTTATGTTGCATGAGGTATCATAGATACACTTAGAGATGACTTAAAATAAGTGGCTGTTGTATGTAGCCATATGCAAATACCTGTATTCTTGCATGAAGAATCCAAGCATTTTAGATTTTGGTGTCCTAAAATAGTTCTAGACTCAAACCATATCAATTACCCTAAACTTTTAAGTTTTCAGTATATTTTTCATTAAGAATTAATTTCTAATAATTAATCATAAAATTTTCTTATATGAATGATATATCTTAAAATTACTTAATTAAATCAGAATGGTCAGAATATTTTTGTTTTACTAACTTTTGATGTTATTAAATTATCAAAAGGATATTCTCCTATTCAAGTCTAGTTTGCTACTGAAATCAGTACAGATTTTGACATCAATGTGAAAAAAAACATTGTAATACCATTTTGTACGTGAAGTCATAAACTTTTCATTTTTTACTATTTTCTTTCTCTTTCCTTTGTTCTTTAGTTCTTTGTTCTTCTTATTTAGACTTCCCTCATCCATTACAACCCAACCACAGTTTTCCCTTCGTCTGTTCCTCTCAGTGCCCTCTGATTTTAATCTCCTTCAGTTATATTTCTCCTCCTTCCATTCAGAAAAGAGCATGCCTCCCAGTGTTATTAGGCAAACAGAGAATGACAAGATAAAATAAGAATAGACACAAACCCTCATATCAAGGATGGGTGAGGCAACCCAGTAGAAGGAAAAGGGTCCTTGGAGCATGAGAAAGAGACAGAGACACCCTACACCACTGTGAGGAGTCCCACAGAAAACACCAAGCTTCTCAACAATAAACATATACAGAGGACCTAGCATAGACTCACATGCAGGCTCTGGGACAGAGACTTCAGTCTTTGTGAACCCCAATGAGCTCTGTTCATTCTCCTGCTGGCTGTGAACCTCTGGTTCCTAAAATTCTTACTCCCCCTCTTCCACAGAGTTCCCCAAGATTCCTGGGGAAGGCCATTAACTTTTAAATGGGGTAGAGAGCTATCATTAGTCACAATACTTATCGAATAACAACAAAAAATATAATACAAGCAATGAATTTGAGAGACAGGACAGATACATTGAGAGGGTTTTACAGAGGCAAACATTGGGGAAAGTTATGCTATCATATATTGATTGAAAAAATTAAAAATGTTTTTGAAATTTGCAAAAGTTGAAATCTAAATATTAATATAGAATATACTCAATGAATATTGTAATGACATTTAATCTAGCCCTTGGACATCCATATACATGCATATATAAATGCATGGTGTCAAGCATAATCTCTACACTGACCATTAATATATATACATAGCAAGAATACCTATAATTATAACCATATTTAATCTTTTTGCTAATTATATACCACAGGTAATATTAAATAATTTTTAAGTTTGGGTAACATCATATATACTCCTTACTTCTGTGAGCTTTTCTCTTTATTAAACAGATATAATTTCATGGAATCTACCAGCTGTGGAACACGGTTATATAGTTATATTTATATATATATATATGTATATATATATATGTATCTATTATCCTTATTTTAGTTTCTTCCCTTCCATTATTTGTCTCCATTTTGTTCAAATCTCTATTAAAATATTTGCTCTAAATTTATTATCATGGTTAACACTGAAATAGACAAATAAATGAATGATACTTGGTTCATGATATTGACATGTGCCCCTCATAAGGTATATGATTTAGTTGAGTAAGAGCTTGTATTTCAGTAAATATGTTAGTCTAGCCAAAATCATTTGTTTTAAATGCAAGAAAAAGAATAAACAAATTTGTCAAACAATCTCAGAAGTTAATGGTGACCATTCTTACATATTTGCATTTTTAAGCCTCTATTGTATATTATTAGAATAACTCCATTTTCTAGTTGCTTTTAGATAAATAAGAACACCACATAGCCTGTTACTTGAGATGCCGTAGAAATTGCTTTGATGCCTGAAAAAATTGTTCATGTACACCCTTGCATGTATTTGTGTAAGCATACTTGACTTATGTGCAATAATCATTTAGGCTTCAGCGTCCATTCTAAAATAGGATCCTATATGGCTATCTCACCCAGCTAAGGACTCTTCAGTGTCTGTTTTCTTTAGTGTCTCTTTACATTCTTGACTTGTCTAAGTATGCCCTAGAGTTCAACTTCAGCTCTCATGATACATATTAGCGTAATATCTAAATGTACAATTTAGGTGTGTTAATAACTTAAATACCTATCTATATTGAATGGTCTACACAGATGGGATTTAATATCTCTGTTCAGCAGAAGAACTATAGTTCATCTCTCTGTGTAGTTCATAATTTCTGATTGTCTTATATTCTGGGAAACGTGTCTTGTTGAAGTACTTTTTTGTAGAATTACATTTAAACTCATAGATTGTATTTATTCTGACTTCCCACCACATACACATACACATAACCACATACAGCCACAATCATTTTATTCTCTCTAAATATCTCTATTATTCTTTAGAAAGTACCTGTCAATCCTTATTATAATTGGTTTCTAGGCAATCTCTAAAGTTAAGTTAGAGTGAACACTAGCACAATAATCACAGTACTTTTGTGTTTCTGATCTTTTCTTTATTCTTTTATTTTAGATTACATCTAAATGGCAGTTTCCCTTCCCTCTAAAATTTATGATTCCTCCCCCACATCCAGTTTCTTCCAGACCCACTCCTCTTCAATTTTCCTTAAAAAGAGAGGCAGAGAGAGAGAGAGAGAGAGAGAGAGAGAGAGAGAGAGAGAGAGAGAGAATCTTTCATGGATATTCACTAAATATGACCTAACCAAATAAAATAAGGCTAGGCATAAGGCATCATAACAAAGCTAGACAGGGCAAACCACTATGATAGAAAAGGTTTGAAGGGCAGACAAAAGGAACAGAGACACAACCAGTCTTACTATTAGGATTCCTACAAGAAGATCAAGCTATACAACCATAACATATATGCAGAGGAACAAGCTTAGGCCCACACAGAGTCCAATTTGTCACTTGAGTTTCTGTGAACCCCTATGAGCTCTGCGAAATTTGTTCTGTGACTCATGTTCTCATGAGGTCCTTTGCCCCTCTGTCTCCTACAATACTTTCTTCCCCTATTCTCTGAGATTATCCTGGCCTTGCCTAATGTTTAGCTATGGGTCTCTACATCTGCTCCCATCAGTTTCTGGATGACAGCTCTCTGATGGCAATTGGCTAGACATAGTTCAACCAGTATAGAGAATATTGGAATCGTTTCATTGACTCTCTCTCTCTCTCTGTCTCTCTCTCTCTGTCTCTCTCTCTCTCTCTCTCTCTCTCTCTGTCTCTCTCTCTCTCTCTCTCTCTCTCTCTCTCTGTGTGTGTGTGTGTACGCATACATGCTATTCATTTGTGCCAGTCATGTTTTGTTCTGACCTGGGTCTATGGGCTGCCTTGTCTCTCTCTTAATTCTGTCTATCCAGGAGTATCAGTCATGGGCTTCAAGAAGACTTTGGATAGCTACTCCCATAAGTTCTGTACCATCATTACCACAACACAACTAGTAGTAGGACAGATTGTAGATCAAAGGTTTTCTGACTAGATTGATGTGTCCCAGTCCCATTATTAGGAGCCTTGCATGGTTATAAAAGATGTTCAATTGATCCACAGTATACACCATTAATTCTATGGCAGTATGTTTCTAATTTCCCCATGCCACCCAAAATTGTCCACTAATTCTCCTCATCAGTTTCCCTCAACTTCCCTCTTGATACTTCCCCTTCTCCTCATTTGACCCCAGTCCACCTGTGAAATATATTCTATTACCTCTTACCAGGGCCTACCCACAATTCCTTGAGCCCTACTTTCTACTTAGCTTCTCTGAGTTTGCGGATTGTAACATGTTTGTTATTTATTTTATAGCTAATGTCCACTTTACCTGAGTCCATTTCATGTTTGTCTTTCTGGGTCTGGCTTATCTTTAGCATGTTTTTTTCTAGTTTCATCCATTTGCCTGTAAATTCATGATGCCATTGTTTTTAAAGTGGAATACTGTATTTTCTTTATGCGTTCCTTGGCTGAGGGACTTCAAGGTTGTTTCAAGTTTCTGGCTCTTATGAATAGTCATAATTAACACCGTTTAGCAAGTGATTTTGTGGTAGGATGGGATGTCTTTTGACAATATGCCCGAGTGATATAGCAGGCTATTGAGGTAGATTGTTTCCCAATGTTCAGAGGCACTACCATATTGATTTACATTGTGTCTATACAAATTTTCACTTCCAACATGATGGAGGAGTGTTCCTGCATCCTCCTTAGTATGAGCTGTTACTAGTGTTACTGGTCTTAGCCATTCCAACAGGTATAATATGGATTCTCAAAGTAGTTTTGATAGTTACATTTCCCAAGTGGCTAAGGATGTTGTACATTTCTTTTAAGTGTCAGCTACAGGTCTTACTTGGTAGAATTTTTGGAGTCACTTATGTTATTATATCGTCTGCAAATAATGATACTTTGACTTCTTCCTTTACAATTCTTCTCTGTGAACTTCAATTGCTATACTGAGTAGATACTCTGACCTCTTCCTGATTTTAGGAAAATTGCTTTGAGTTTCTCTACATATAATTTAAAGCTGGCTGTTGTCTTGCCGTATTCTATCCAATACTTTAATCCTGACCATGTGTTGGATTTTCTTAAAGCCTTTTGGAGTATTTAAGGAGATGATTGTGTGTGTGTGTGTGTGTGTGTGTGTGTGTGTGTGTGTGTGTGTGTGTGTTTCTTCTTTGTTTTTTCTGCTGTGAGAATATCTCTTGTGTTGTCGTAGGTAGAGTCAACTTCCTTAGGTTAATTGAAGTTTTCCTACTGCTACCTTGTATAAAACTGGATTTGTGGATAGATACTATTGAAATTTGACCATATCATAGAATAATTTTATTTACTTATTTCAACTTTTCATTTTTCTTGCCTTTATTTAAGCAATTTATTTATTTCCTTCAATTTTTGTTTGTTTTTCTTGGATTTCTTTAAAAGGTTTATTACTTTTCTCTTTAAGGACCTCATCGTCTTCATTAAGTTGACTGTAATGTAATTTTTCTTGTGTTTCAGTTGTGTCGTAATAGTCAGGGTTTGCTGTAGTAGGATGGCTAGACTTTGGTGCTAACATATTATAGGCATCTGGGTTTGGCTTTATTATATGTCTAGGTGCATATTTCTGTTTGTCATAGTCAGATTGGTGTTTTTGATTTTGGTTGTTTGTTTGCTTTTCTTTTTGTTTTGTCCCCCTTTATTTCTGTTTTCTTTCCGGTCTTTTGAAATGAGTGGCCAGCTTGGTCTCTGGTCCATCATGGTTCCTCAGCACGATGATTTTTCTAGTTTCATTCATTTGCCTGTAAATTCATGATGTCATTTCTTTATGCATTCATTGGCTGAAGGAATTGGCTTCCACCTTGGGTTATGGGTGATAGCAAGGGCTCTGGGAAAGCACAGAGCCACTGCAGGAATTGTGGAACAGGATTATGTTTATGTTCTTAGTGTTCATATATTGACAACAGCGTAGCTTATGCAAATATTGCTATTCATACACCAGACAGACTACATCAATAGGAAATTGATAAAAATTCATAGAAATGTATTTTTAAGTTTCTTACTCAGAGAGTTTCATACATATACATGTAATTAAACATCATATTGCTCCCCCCATTCTTCTTCTTTTATATCTCCCTAACAATTCTTGTTCCCAACATCATGTCATTTTAATAGTTCTATAAATCTAGTTATCACTGCCCATATGTTACTTGTTGTGGGGGCATCTACTGAGAAATAGAAAATCTACCAACAGCGTACGCTCAATAAAGAATGATTTTTTTCTTTCCTAGAATCTGCTCAGTAAAGGGTAACTTTAGTATTTGATAGCTCTAATTCCCTTTTCAAATTATGTAAGCCTATGATAATCCTATGCATTTTCAATTTATGAAGCATCTATTTTTTGGCTTTCCATATGAAGGGTTTATTACCTTTACATAATCATCTCATTTTATCATTTGTAATACTTCAAAGGGCTTTGTCCTCTCTAATAGATATTAGTAAATAGACACAGAATTTTTTAAAATATGTTTAATCAAATGCTAGATAAAAATCCAGATAGTTTGGTGAGTTATCTATATTAGATTTTTCTTTCCCTTTTATTATGAATGCTGGAATTTCCCAAGAAGAATATATACTAACTTATCTGTTCCTTACTTATTGGGACAGTGGCTATGGTAGTCACTTTTGACTCTTGTCTGGTGCTATGAACAAAGAACATGACTGAACATTTTATAGAAACATATTTTTTCAGGCAAAATGATCAAATAAAACTAGTGACTATAGTTTTGAATTCTGTAGTAACACCAAATAGTCTTCCTTTCAACTAAGAAACTGTTCAATAGCTCTTGCCTTGGAGAATCGCGGAGAAAAAGGAGGGTTTCATAGTATTTTAGTTGTAATGTTTCTCTAGAATCATTTGCCTGATTACTTCTTTCCATATGTAATGAAGCCCTTCTTCTTTCCCCAAAACAAATCAGAGAAGAATTACAGTTATTTTATCACTTTGTTTGTGTCACCAAAATGTTTTGCTTTACTAACACAGATGCTATCACTCTGTTTCCAGACTACCAAATCAATGCCCAACTTAGCATCTGCATACACGGGGCCCACCGGAACAATGAAAAGGCTGAGTGAAGACCACTATATTTACAAATTGAAGATGTGATACTATCCTGCAATATTCCCTGAACACTTAATAATGAATTTAATGTGATGCTTGCTTTATACATTTGTTGATGTGATACATATATTGTATATACTGCATAATTATATGCATGCTATTTGAACATAACTGGTCCATATCTATCTAAGGCAACTTGTCTCTCTCTATATATTAGTCATCATTGAAGAAATTATGTAAACTGGAATTTATTTTGAGAAACATTTAAAATTTTCCATAAACAAAAAGTGAGTCAGTGTGTGACCATTTGTGATGTGAATTTTTATATTTATCTCTGAATAATGCATGGTTTCTTTTGGTGGCAGTTATATTAGACACTACATATAAATTACCTTCACTTTAGAAATGTATTTAAAAATAATTTTAAGCACAAATTAACTTTACTTTTTCCATCCATAAACACTTAATATTTACCTGTAAAGTATTATGCTGCCCATATTTTGATTTCTTGTTTGTAGGCAATCTTCTATCTACCATGATCTTTGTGTTACTCTATCGTTTACTTGAGATTCAGTATCGCAACCATTCAGGCTTTGCATGGAATAAAATCAGGAGAAGGTTTAAAATTAAGAACTAGTAAGTGAGATTTATGACTAGTTTTGTCTGAGCATTTTCTATGCATTCATACATACAAAAGTTAAAAGAGATAACTTAGACCCAAAGGACATTCATTGTATGTACTCACTGATAAATGGATATTAGCGGAAAAAGTACAGAATATCTAGTATACAACTCAAGGACCTGAGAAGTGAAACAATCAGAAAGGCCCAAGGGAGGATGCACCAACCCCATTTAGAAGGTGGAAGAAAATAATCACAGGATGCAAAGAGAGGGTGGAACCTGGGAAGGAGAAAGTAGAGAGAGGGAAAAGGGAACAGGATCAGGTATAGGAGAGGAAACAGGGGAAAATCATGGAAATAAGCAGTCTTAAGGGGAGGGTGTAGCATGAAATATTAAAAATATGAATCCCACGCCAGCGCAGGCAGGGTATCATCAGGCTGTCCATCCGTCTGTCCATCTGTCTGTCGTCCGTCTGTCAGTCTGCTTGTCCTGTTCTTAGCCTGGCAGACTCTACGCTCCGAAGTTCCCAAATCTCTCCACCTGGCTCGCTAAGTTCCCATGGCGGGTCGCTGCCATTCCAGCCCAATACTCCCTAGTTCTCATGGTTTGCTGGTATGCACTTCTCATAAATCCATGATCTACCTGCTGTACCCTTGTTTGGAACTCAGTTGAGTTGCTGCATGAAAGAAAACAGCACAGAAACTTCGTTAAAATCCACAGGTAACACAATTGCTGGGCAAAGCAACATGCATCCTAATTTGTAAATTATACTAAGGTATAAATCCTTCAGTAGCTAATCCCAGTGAACCCATTAGCTCTCCTGCCTCCCTTTTTCCGCTCTCTGACCCGGAAGTCCTTCCTACTCCTTGCCCAGCGATTGGTCCCCTGAAAACATTATTTGGAAGATGGGGAGGACATCTAGAAAGTACAAGAGACCCATGAGGTGAAAGATTCTCAGGACTTAGTGAGGGTGACCTTAGCCAAATTGTCCAACATTGGGGAGAGGGAACTTGAAGAGTCCAACTCCCTTAGATAGACGGGCCTCAACTGGATGGACTGGGTTACTAACTCACAGTCAAAATTTCTGACGAAAAATTGAATCTGTCTAAAAGAACGGGAACAACAATGGAGAAGAATTAAGAAAATGTAATGCAACGACCAGCACTTCTTGGGATCCATCTCATTGAAGGGCACCAAGACCTGACACTATTACTAATGCTATGGTGTGCTCACAAATGGAGTCTATCTTGGTTATCCTCTGAGAAACCCTACCAGCAGCTGATTGAGACAGACTCAGATACTTACACCTAACCACTGGACTGAAATCAGGGACCCCTGTGGTTGAATTAGGGGGAGGATTTAAGAAGCTGAAAGGGAGGGGGATCCCATAGGAAGACTAGCAGTCACAACTTACCCAGACCCCAGAGAGTTCCCAGAGACTGAGCCACCAACAAGAAACATGCAAACATGAGCTGTTCTGAGGCCTGGCACATATATAACAGAGGTCTGACTGGTCTGGCATCAGTGAGAAAAGATATACTTAATCCTTCAGAGACTCGAGGCCCCAGGGAAGGTGGAGGCCTGGAGACACCCTCTTGGAGTTAAGGGGGAGAAGGAATGAGTTGAGGTTCTGGGTGAGGGGGGACCAAGAAGTGGGAGCAACGACTAGCATGTAAATAAATAAAATAATTTTTGAAAAGATGTCAATATTAATTATCTAAAATAAATGAATTCTTTCAAAATATACCCTTTTAAGATCATAGTGATTGTTGGTAATATATACTCTATATAAGTAGCAATTAGGGTCACATAAAGGGTGTTCCTTCTTGCATTGCTAAGAATTAGTATTATTCATCTTCAATTAGATAAAATACAAGCAGGATGTATTGAATGTTATGCTACAAATTGACACCTTCTGTCTTCTACACATGGTGTCTGTGATCAAATGTTCTATGTTTGGGAATAAGTATATTTCTTTCTTTATGAAGTCCATTGCAATACAGTTTGTAATAAGATTAAAAAACAATGTGACGTTAGCTTGATCTCTGACAATTTAGTTGGCAGTCTCTTATTTTTTTTATATAAAATTAAGGTAAGGAGCTTACTCATCTCAAGGCATCATGCTGCCTTTTTTCGTGAGATAATGGACAGTGCTTAGAGCAGACCTTATTGTCCATAGCATTTGTAAGCATATGAGGTCCCACCAAATTCTCAGAGATGCTGAACTAAACTGTTAGAAATAATGACTGGTACTTGGAACCTAGACCACTACCCACTGTGTAGTGCAGTAGTGGGTCTTGGAGGAAAGCCTACCTCTACCACTTTACTATGCCTGCAAAGTCGCTAACTACATGGTAGCTAGTTGTTTTGCTTTGTTTTTTATTTTACCAAAAATGAAATGTTTTTTTTCACCCTTTGTCAAGAAAAAAACTATTTTCAGAAGATGGAGAGTATTTACAAAATCAAAAGCCAATCAAAATTCAAAGTTGTAGAGCCTAGTCCTAGTGGATACATACACAAATCTAATCCTATACCTAGAGCTCAGAATTAGTTGCATAAAGTGGATAGAAAGGCTAAAAGAGGCCTAATATCAGCTCATTCTGTGAGACTCTTTCTCTTAGCAATGCCACAGCTATACCTGTAATATCTTAGTGAATGGCGAGAATATGAGCAGAAAACAACAGTCACACCAAAGTACACACAGAAAGTCATAGGAGGCCTCAACCCTGCAAAAATAGCTTCAGGAAAATAAGAAAAGCTGAGGTTGGGATGAACAGTCTTCCCCAGCGAAGATGACAGGAGTTGATTACCCAACATGAAATATTAATCCCTGAAAACATACATAAAAATTATGGCATACAGGCAGTAGTATACTATACATTTAGGAACACATATGTACATACATATGTGAATGTAACAACAGTTAATTAACAATTAAAGATTGAGGCCACAGATTTCAAGGAGTAGTAAAAGGTAGTGCATGGAGGGAAGAAAAGAAACAGAAAATTATAAAATTATAAAAATTTTAAAAATGTCTGGATTTCTACTACAGTTTTAAGGAGAGTGAATTTGCAAGCTCCAGCAAATTGGAGAGTAGTAGTTGAAATATTCTCAGCAGTTAGATGAGTGTGTGAGACAGAGACATCTGAAGAAACACTATTTTAAGTAGATATAAATATAAAATGATGATCTCCTGAGTACCATGTTCTTGTGACTCTCAAAACTAGTTAAATAGCAACTCAATAGAAATTCAAGAATAACTTTGATACTCATTAAAAATAATACTGCTGTGCATGCCAAGGTGAATGGAAGAAAGACCCATAGGCCTCAGTTCCTCTCAAAGAACTCTCGGCAACTAAAACATGCTGAGAACAGGAGAAGTTATCTTCCCCAGGGAAGAGCACACCAATCTGTTATCTAACACCAAATGGTCATCCCTGAAAAAAGAAAAAAAATACAGGCAAAATTATACAAACTGAGCATGTTACATAAAGATATTCTTTAAAAGATGGAGAAAAACAAACATAAAAACCTACAGCAACTCAAAATGCAAAGTTGTAGAGCATAGTTTCAGTGCTTTCATCTGAAACTATAGCTCAATATACTTTGGATAAAATAGGCACACACACACAATTAATAAAAGTAGAGGCTTTGCATTTGAAAGAGATCAAGAATGGCTATATGGGAGGTTTTGACAGAGGAAAGAAAAAGAAACAACGTAGTTTATTTCTAAAATGAAAGAATAAAATTATGCTTTGATAATGCTGTACAATCTCATAAAAGAAAGGGATGAGTTTCAATATTTAACTCTGGAAAACCTGCAAATTGTACTAATTAGATATGAAAAGTAAAGAATAAATGTGATTTCAGGTAGCTAATAAGTCAATTAACTAAAGAGAAGAAAAAATGAATTAATACAGAAATTGATAAAAGAAATACAGTTATAATAATAATGAAACAAACAAATTATGTCTATCTATATATAGAAAATATGCATACATGTTTGTTCACAATAAAAATACATATAAATGTCTTATAAACATGCACAGATCTACAGAAACAAGTTGCTTAAGAAAACTTGAAGATGATAGGACTGAGTCATTGGTAGGAAGGTCAAGCTACACCAGCTGTTAAAAACTAATGGTTTTATCAATGTTTATTATTCTCTATATTATTATATCATTATACATTATTTTATTATTTTATATAAGTAAAAGAAGGAAAAAAAGTGAGGTAGAAGTCCCTAAAATTTATAACTGCATCATAAATCAGTAGATTAAAAAGAATATATTGTAGATTATCTCTACATCCTTGATTTCTGACATGAATATCTCTTAGTTTGAAAATAAACATTTGGTTGTTGATTACTTGAAATGAGGAGGTGGTAACAAGGAAAAGAAGAAATATTTGTGGAGGACACAATTTTTAAGATTTTTTGCTAATTTTCTTCACTTGGGGATGTCTATGACCAGTGTACACATTATATGAGAATCTACTTTACCACCAAGTTCTTTATATGCACAAAGCTCTACATACCGCAATTTTTGCAACAGACTTTGCATGACGTAATAAGAATGATATATGTGTTGACATATACACTTCAATCCCAATTCTGTAATTGTTTCCATTTATATTTTCAAAATAACTTAGACTTCTTTCATGATTTCTTTTCTATTCAAGGTTATAATTACATCATTCCACCCTTCTCTTTCCTCTCTCCAGACCTCCCCAAATACTCTTCTTTGCCTTCTTTCAGGTTAATGGCCTCATTTTTTTATTAATTGTTTTGTGAATATGCATAATTTCATATATATAAGCACTCCTCATTTTAGCCTGTTTGGTCTACATTATGTTACTCGTACTTGTGTTTTCACAACTAAGCATTTGCTATTGGATCTCAACCTGGTGTGTTCTTTTTTTTTTTTTTTTTTTATTAACTTGAGTATTTCTTATATACATTTCGAGTGTTATTCCCTTTCCCGGATTCCGGGCAAACATCCCCCTCCCCCCTCCCCTTTTTTATGGGTGTTCCCCTCCCCATCCTCCCCCCTTGTTGCCCTCCCCCCAACAATCTAGTTCACTGGGGGTTCAGTCTTAGCAGGACCCAGGGCTTCCCCTTCCACTGGTGCTCTTACTAGGATATTCATTGTTACCTATGAGGTCAGAGTCCAGGGTCAGTCCATGTATAGTCTTTAGGTAGTGGCTTAGTCCCTGGAAGCTCTGGTTGCTTGGCATTGTTGTACATATGGGGTCTCGAGCCCCTTCAAGCTCTTCCAGTTCTTTCTCTGATTCCATCAACGAGGGTCCTATTCTCAATTCAGTGGTGTGTTCTTTTCTAATAAGAACCTCTTATCTTACTTTCAGCATTCTGTATTTGGCTGTACAACTTTGTGTAGGGTTGTAGCATCATGTTCTTTCCTTCAACCTCTTTTGCATATGTTTCCATTGTCCTTGTGTACTTGATGCAGATGTTGTTTTGTAGATTTTGCCATTGGGCCTGGGTCTTACAACTCTGCATTTTAATTGGTTGTGATTGACTGTATTGGTCTCTCAACTGTAGTGAAAGCAAGGTTCCTTGATGAGGAAATGAGTACTTCACTTTTCTTTGCCTTTGGGCAAATATTGAGATTTTGATCAGGCATTATGCAGTAAAATAAATTGAGGGCTGTTAATGATCTATAACGTCCATGATTTCACTAGCTGTGGGAAGTTTGCTAAGTTTCCAGTATCACGCAGTTTCCTTCTTGTTGAATGGGTCTTAAGTCTCAATTAGCTTTTGTTGGTACTACTGTACCTTAGAGTTATAGGGACATGCTGGTTCATGTGTAATTTACACAATATAATGCAAAACAAAGCACCAACAAACAAAGAATTAGCCTTTACGTAAGAGAAACTCTACATTAAGGTGATAATATTTTCCACTGCATGTCAAAATATTCATGTTCACCAAAAAATGCAGTGACTTACAGAGATTAAGGGAATGTCACTCAATTATAGAAAACTGCTTGCCACGTACGAAGGCCTTATACATTCTCTGTTACTATCTCTGTAAAACACTGTATCTGCCTCTTTCTCTACAAGACAGGGAACAAATTGTCCACAGGGTTCATCATGACCAATGCAGAAGTGTTTTCATAACATTAATTTTTTACCATGCCAATTTTGAGTCAGGGTACCACAGTTATACTTATCACCGCTGTTAGCATTTCTTCTAGACTCCACCCCACAATAGCCAAGTGTGTCTGACTCACTATAAAAGGTGCTGTCTGCTCCCTCTTCAACCCCTCCTTTCTTTTCTTGCTCTCTCCCCACTCTGCCCCTTCTCTCTCCATCCTCCATGTGCTCATGTCCTTTATTCCTCTCCTCCTTCTTTCTCTCCCTTCCTATCTCACTCTCTCCCATTTGTCTGCTGCTACTACCCACTCGACTCCCTCACCGTGCTCTAAATAAACTCTATTCTATAACATAGTGTCCTAACTGGTACCTCAGGAGGAAGGAATGCTTCAGAGTGGGCCCACAAAGCTTCCCTGCTTTCCCCTGCACCATACTGTGCCTCCGCCACACCTATACCTGGCTTCCTTTTTCTTATTTACAAAACATGACAACCACATAATATCCATTCTGATTCTCTGTTGGAATTCATAACGTGTTGTAATGCATTTTTTGTACATTAACCTATTTCATATATGTCTATTCATATTCATTATGATTGTATAGTATTAATAGATGGTATTGCCATTGTACATAGCAATTTTTCATTATGTATAATGTTCGAATACCTTACCTGGTAGCAATATACTGGCAATTTAAATGCTTTTTTAATAATATGCAAACGTGTCTTTGTTAGTAAGTCCTCCTAAATTGTAGTTCTACAATATTATTATATTTGGCATGTCCCACAATTTATTTATTCATTCATGATTTTGGTTTCTGTACTCACTTCATTATTATAAGTCTCATAAAACATGGTTCTTTTGTTTTTAAATTGGCATGTTCCATGGGATTAGAAAAGTGTCCCTTACTTGCTAAGTTGTGAATATTTCAGTTCTGAATGAATAAAATGCCACTTATTTCTTCTTCATGAATTCTATGATATAGAATATAGATTCTGCAAACCTAGATTGCAATACTTTTTAGGTTTAGGGTCTTACATGTGACTATTCTATAAAATTAAATCAATCTACTTTTTCATATATAATTATAGACAATAATCACAGTTTGGAACTTGATATGGAAAATGAATTTTATGATTACTCTGAAAGAATTGCAAAGTGTTCAGTGCACAAAGTAAACATTATCATTGATGCTAGTAAATTCACTGCCCAATTTTAAGTCGTATGCACAATTAGAGCATTGGGATGTACTTTGATGAATAAACTCATCCTGAATTTTAAGATTTTATAAATCTTTTACTTATTGGGAGGAAATATTTTAAATGTCAGGGGTAAAATTTTATGTGAAATTGGGTTTCAGTCCTTGCAAAGCATATTGCTGGTTTGCTGTTGCTGGATTAACTTCAACCATTTTCTGGAATTCTTCAGTGTGCATCAGAACCGGAACACTCATAACTGGTGGTGCTCAGTATTCAGCAAAGCAAGGAAAGGTTCCCCACGGCCTCTGTGCACTCCTTCATTTTTGTGTTTCACCTGGGTGGGTACACACACAGTCTGCATTGGAATATGTTGCACTTGGAAATAAGCAAATGCTGAAAGGTGGGCTCCAGTCTCTCTCTCTGTGCCTTTCTTCTGACCCAAAAGCAGTCTTCTTGGGAAGAGGGATGAAAAGTTAAAGTACTTAGGGGATTATCTGGCTACCTCATGATCTTAGTCGCTTGAATTTTGATTGGAATGGCTAGAATAGATTCTACTGGTGGAAAATTATATGTAACCGTAACTTCAGAGAGAAAATAATTTCAAACCCATTATGACGAGAATTAAAGCCAAACAACAGCCAGAAAGCACTAAGCAGTGAAATGTATATTTACTGTGAAACAATCATTTTGAGGGTGCTTTTAGATATATTTACAAAAGAATAAATTGCCTACCTGGGGTACAATGATATTATGCAAAAGACAGCTTAGCTTAGCTTAGATGTGTAGTTAGGAGCTTGTATTTGGCTATAATGCATCTACTTATTGCAATAATTTTGGTTTTGGTGTGATTTCAGTGATGAAGTACTTACCAGCATGCTTTGAAAATGTCTTTCTGTAAATGGAATCATGAGGCCAGACTGACACAAGTAGATATTAAGAGAAAATGAAGCAAGGGGGAGGTGGCAATAATAACTCAATACTGTGTTAGAAAAACTGGCTGGGTGTAAACACCGGAGTGATGTTTTCCTGTAGGATCTGTAACTTCTGAATTGTTTGCAAAGGTAGATCTCAAAATCTGTTTAATAGATGAAAAAGGAACTGATATTTAAGCCATAAGCTGATTGATCTTGGTCCTTTTAAGTGTGTACTGCATATGTTAGAGATGCTGTTGAAATGAGCATTGGACTTTTTAAAAGAATACAAAATACCAAATCATAGACTGCAATAAAGTAGAATAAGATATTTAAAGCATACTTAATTACATAACCTGCATATGAATGAAACAAAAAATGTATGTACATTAATCTATCCAATTACTTGTTAGAATTTCTGAATAACTGACAATGCCAAATGCTGCACAGTGATATTTTATCCCGATGTCTCTTCTCCATAACAATATATGAATTTTCATATAGCATGTGGGAGTAGCAAAATTTGAACTGTTGATTAAATGAATTAGTAGCTTTCTCTTTGAGATGAGATCGTTTTCCACAATATTTTAAGCATCTTTAAAGACTGTGTATTCTCAAATATACATTATCAAGCTTTCTAGCATCCAATGCTATTATGTTTCAGTATATTTGACAGATAGAATGCCATGGGGGTGATTGCCAATTGTATGGTCTATTGTAAAACATTTTCTTTGATACTACGACTTTCCAAAGAGAATCGCCACGGTGGGTTCATAGGAGGAAATTAAAGCCCCTCAGTTCCTGTCCGTGTTTATTTCTCAGCCGTGTTTATTTCTTAGTCACATAATGGGTTTTCTCTCTTTAGAAATGATTTCTAACTACAAAGCTCTCTCCAGCTCTTCAGATTGTTCTGGGCCTCTGGTACATTATAGTCATTGTTGTATCAGTCCAGCAGATTGAAAGAAAAGGGTAGAGAGGTGTTAGCAGATTTTGGCAAATGTATTATTCACGAAAGGTTACTGTGCTGCTTCTAGCGGAGCCGGAATTTCCAGCCTTCTTCCATCTTGTAAAAACAAAAGCACACAGAAAGATTTCCCCGTGGTACTCAGGATGGCTGAACCCACGGACTGCGGCACTCACTAGGAACCTTTCTAATGACTCCTCCACAGCCAGACCGGAAACCGAAATCGCTTTAAGATTCCAGCCTCATTATTCTCATTTTCTATAATTTAACAACTTCTCATATTATTCTTAATGGAAAAGTCATGCAATATTGAGCAGTAACTGCTGTTAATTTCCTGCTGTATATCATTAGCATTTGGGGGTTGCTGGTGGAGAATAATTAACATGCTCTAATTATCATACTGATTGTCTTTTTTAGCTTATGAGAATATAGTCATCTCAACCCTCGATGATCTTACAATGGTATGTTTTATTGTTTCCAATAATAGTATCCTGGGATATACATGACAAATTCTCACAAAAAAAAAAATAAAAGAAAGAAAGAAAGAAAAAGAATAATGTGAGATTCTGCAGAGGATTTTTTTAAATGGTTCAATTTAGAACAGAGTAATGTTACTTTTTATACATCCTATCAAAATACATGGAGTCTTATTTCTCTGGAAGGACAATACTATTCGTTTTTGCAAGGCGAATCAAGGTTATATTACGCTATTACCACACAGGAAAATGTTTTCTTTCATTCCACTCAGATTGCATTTTTTATTTCTTCGTATTTTTAAAGGTTCATGCTTAAAATGTGCTATCAATATACTTGACAGTAATAACATTAAAGTTGTATTTCAAGGAGTGTTAGTGTATCAGAATCTTTCTGCAAAATGGTACGGTTACCTACTTAATATATTTTCATTTCTAAAACTATCAACTAAAATCTTTGCAATAGTTTGAAGATAGAAAAATGTAAACAAAATTAATTTACATTTTTAAAAATTCTTAATTATGGGCAAGATCCAATGCATATTTTGTGACTCAAGACACCTAGTCAAAGCTAGGTGCTTTGTTAATAAGGGCTTATTTGCAAAACCTGTATTATCACTGCCATTCTGTGTAATAGTTGTTCCATAGCAAACAGTATTCTTACCACAGAGCTTGCTTGTAGAGACAGGTAATTCCCTATCATAGTAAGTTCAAATTAGCTCTATGCATTAGTTTTCAGGAAACCATGACAGCGATAACAAAAAACAGGAAAGACAATCTAGATATAAAAAAAATTCCCAAAGTTGCCTGTTTATTGTATTAAATTAAAAAAAAAAACCTCTAAGCTGAAATACTAATGTAGATTAAAAGAGAGGTTAAGAATAACTCTTTAACCCATCACTAGATATTATAAGAATTTGTGGGTATGATAACAAAGCCATAACTCACACTTGCTCAAAAGGACTGATATCTATTATCATCATGTCTTCAAATTCAGAGTTTATTTGAATAGCAATGCATCATATCAAGTTTTATCAACATTCTAGGCTTTAATTCTCATTGTAAATGGAGACATAGCATATGCTTCAATAGTTCAACCAAGCTTTTCAACTAGAGCCTGAGGTAAAGCAATTGGCATATCTTTGACTCAGAAAAGTGTGATTTTGCGTATTTACTTCATAACAGAATTGTATATGGCTTGAAGAAGCTTTGAGATTGACTGACAGGTGATGGCTGCCTCGTGAGGATTAGATTTTCTTCTGTCTCAGCTGAACCAGCTCGGCTGCTTTGGTTTTGATTTGACTTTTAAGGTAAAATGCAAACATATCTATAAGGTAGGCTGATTTTTCTTGAGTGATATGATATTTGATTATCACCAAGCAGGCAATTCTAACAATTTGTTCAGTAGTAGTTAGCAAGTACTCTTTGCAGAATTGTAGATGTGAAGTTACACAAAATCAAAAGACCTGGAAATGAATGAAACACCAATCTTCAGGTAAAATCTCTTGGAATAGAGCAAGTAAACACACATCTGCTGATACTCATTGTGATGAGAGAAAAGGCTCATAAATGTTCGGCCTGCTGGGCATGACTTATTTTCCCCAGGGCTTTGGTGTTCCCCAGCCACCGATTCTTGGCAGGAGGTGCCATACAGGAATGATTTTCCTCCTGTAGAACAGACCTTAAATACAATCACAAAGTGGGTGGTTATCCCCAATACCATTATTGGACACATGGGCATATCTGCCATAGCCGGATAAGACTTTTTTGTAACTTGTAGGTTCACAGTTGAGTACTACAGTTAGTAACTGATCTCACAGAAGACTGTACACCACCTTCTCCAAATGCAAGTTACTGCACGGCAAGAATGAATGCTTCCTTATACTCACAATCTTGAACTTGACTAATCCTATAATCAGAGTCAATATCTCCAGCAAAATATAATATCAATATCAATAATATCAACAAAGGGTAAGACCACTGAGTTTCCTCTAAACAATAACTCCAAAGGTGGTAAACCATGCCTACCACATCAGTCACTGTCTTAGTCAGGGTTTCTACTTCTACAGAAACATCATGTCCAAGAAGCAAGTTGGAGAGGAAAGGGTTTATTCAGCTTATCCATTTATATTGTTGTTCATCACCAAAGGAAGTCAGGACTGAAACTCACACAGGGCAGGAAGCAGGGGCTGATGCAGAGGCCACTTCCCCTGGCTTGCTCAGCTTGCTCTCTTATAGAACCCAAAAGTACCACCCCAGGAATGTCACCACCCGCAATGGGCTGGATCGTTCCCCCTTAATCACTAGTTAAGAAAATGCCTTACAGCCAGGTCTCATGGAAGCATTTCGTCAACTGAGGCTCCTTTCTCTGTGATAACTCCAGCTTGTGCCAAGTTGACACACAAAACTAGTCAGTACAGTCACTTCTCAGAGAAAGATTTTTCTCTCATGTAGTACTGGGTAATTGTATTTGAATTCTACTTTATGTATATGCTAAAAACTTATGAATTAGTGTTTTCAAATGACTTTTTTCAAACTTTATTACTGTCAGATTTCCTCCTCCCACACACTACCACATTTTCTACTTGATGCAAATATGTATGTGAGAGCATTTAATGAATAACTGGACCAATAATTTGAAAGAGAGTAAAGAAGGATATAAGGAATAGTTTAGCAGGAAGAAAAGCAAAGGGATATGATATATTTTAAACTTCTTGAAACAAGACAAATTATGTCAAACCGTTATAGTCCATCTCAAAATTAACTTGTAAAGAGCTGAGAATGTCATACCTCAGTGGAACCCTGTGTTCTCAGTAGCACTGACACGATTTGAACAACAACGAAACAGTTTTACTGTTTTGTTGAAAATGCAATGAGTAGATTCTGGAAACCAAGAGAATTTAATAAGGAAACAAGTATTCAGAAGGACGAAGAAGGGATTTATTTGATGCTATTGGAATATTGTGGTTTTCCGTGACCTGGCAGGAAAGCACTTAAAGTTTGGTTCAGAGAAAGAACTGGAAGAGCTTGAAGGGGCTAGAGACCCCATATGTACAACAATGCCAAGCAACCAGAGCTTCCAGGGACTAAGCCACTACCTAAAGACTATACATGGACTGACCCTGGACTCTGACCTCATAGGTAGCAATGAATATACTAGTAAGAGCACCAGTGGAAGGAAAAGCCCTGGGTCCTGCTAAGACTGAACCCCCAGTGAACTAGACTGTTGGGGGGAGGGGGACAATGGGGGGAGGGTGGGGAGGGGAACACCGATAAGAAAGGGGAGGGGGGAGGGGGATGTTTGCCCGGAAACTGGGAAAGGGAATAACACTCGAAATGTATATAAGAAATACTCAAATTAATAATAAAAAAAAAATTTGGTTTTAAGTAAAATGCCAAAATCGTCATCATTTGCCATTCCTCTGGAATGACTAAGAAAATCTTGATGGTTTTTAGGCTTTTGTATGCTGGACGGAGATGATATATATAAAATCTTGATTTAGAGTGAACAAAGCATTTCATGGGAGAATTTGTCATCTTTAAACTATATTTCTGTAAGAAAACATTGAAAATATAAACAAATATACCAAAAAAGGACAACATAAACTATATCACAGCTATCATAATATAAAAGCAAAAAATAATTTTTAAAAATTTAGAAATTGTTATGTGCTGGAATATATAAGATATACATGTATATTTATATGTATATGTATATAATTTTATGTATATTTTGTGTATAATTTAAGGACTACGTCTCATGAATCAGACTCCATCTAGATATGTAACCTGGCAGTCAGTAGGTTAAGTTTCTGCCTGTTACCTATTCCAGAGTGTGGGATTCCTCTCCTGTCCCCCTGGTATTCAGACTTCCATAACCCCAACCACCAAGACCTAAGGGTTTCAAATATACACCTAAGGAAAAGTTTTTTTATTCCCAAACCTAATTTATTTCATGCTTCGAATATATGTGTTTCAGCATCTTGCCAGTCCAGGTATTTACTCAAAATCTACATCCAGAAGAGCTCCAAAGTAGCAACCTACAGATGCCCTAATCTACTCTCATAGACACAAATGCTTCTACTGGACCTGCTCCATCTATTCAGAGATGGTTCCACAGACCCTGGACACCAAGGAAACAAACAATTCTCCTAAGACAGGACCAACTTCCTCATCCCCATTTTCTTAGGTTTCCCTCTAAACACATCCCCCCAGAGTCAGCAGGAAGTAGCTAGAGATCACAAAAACCCTATTTCTACTTCATCCCTACCTCTTTCTAGTTTTTCTATGGAGGAACTTTAGCATTCCTTGTAGGCTCTGATTAACAATTATATTACCTGTCAACAGTCAGGTATGCCTGACTTGTTATAAAAGAGGCTGTCTGTGTTTCCCCACCCACCCCTGCTCTCTCTGATCCTTCTCTCTGAGTCTTTTCTTCTTTGATCCCTTTCCCCCTCTCTACCTCCCCCTACTCCTCTCTCCAAGTGCTCCTGTCAGGCCTCTCCTCTTCAAACCTCTCTCTCCGCCCCGCCCCCCCAGTCTTTCTCTCTTTATCTGCCTGTCAACTCCCCTTCCCTTGCACTAAATAAACTCTATCTTATACTTAAAAATAATTAATAATTGTTATCTGCTGGAAAATATAAAGTGTGCATATAAATTTATAGACATATATAATTTTAGGTATGTGTAATACATATTATATGTATATTGATATATATTATATAATCATAATATAAATATGTATGTGACACCAATATATATTTATATATTGAGTTCTGGAAAATTTATTCTGTTGTCCTTTTTAGCAAAAGTCACTGTAGAGCAAGCAGACAGCATGCAGATGTGCAGTCCAGATTCTAATAATGAGGATCACAGAGCAAATCAGAGAAATGTGAATTGGAGTTGAGCCACAACTGAAAAGTTGGCACAGATAATTACACTGACGTCATATCTGTCAACAATAGAATAAAATTAGAAAAAACATAAGCCCAAACACAAGGACTAATATAATTAAAATTCAAACATAAAATAACCGTTCAAGCAGTTAACAATATTTACAAGGCAATTTTCAATTTATGATACTTACAAGGTTTCGTGTCAGTATCTAACTTTTACCAAACACTTTCTTATTGAGGGGATAACTACACATACCTGCGGAAAATAATATCCAAATAGCCTTTGAATTTTGCCAATATATAAAAGTGAAAACTCAGCATAGTTAAATGATTACATTTTTAAACAGAGTAAAAGTAAATATAAATCATGTACAAATTTGTCATGAAAATGATCTTAAGAGATAAAGCAAACATGCAAATTTATAATTTTATTTTATTTCATTTTATTGTGTGTTCCATGTGTGTGCACGTGGGCGTGCTTGCATGCATGTTTTCAAGCCCATGATTGTGTCGGGGTAGTTATGCTCTTGCTTGGGCCTGCAGAGATGAGAAAATACTAAATGTCTTCCTCCACCTCATTCTGTCTCATTCCCCTGAAATGGGATCTCTCACTGAAGCAGAAGTTCTTAATCCGTGGATACTTGGGTTTAAAATTTTCATCGTCATTTATGAGCAGCAAGCACTTTCGAGACTAAGTCCTGTCCTCAGTCATTTTGTTTATAAAAATTCAATTAGACAAAATTAACAAAATCAGTATTCAATTATGGAACATTTGTATATTATGTATTTTCCATTAAGCCCATATGCTGGCATTTAAATAGTTTTCTATCAATTCACTTTCAATAGTTACTTAACATAGGCTAGCTTTTCAATCACCATACTGAGACAGGGAGGAGGATTGGCCACAAAATAAAAGAGCCCGTTTTGCCCGGAAAAGTAATTAGGGACACAGTGTCTGCCTGATTAGTCGGCTTAAGCACTACTGTGGTTCCTCAGAGGGAACTACAGATAGGAAACTAATGTACAGCTTCATCATTCATTAAAGGGTTAAGAACAGACAGACGGGGTCAAACCACAAAATCAGTCACTGCCTCGCTCAGGCTACTGTCTGACAAGGCATCCCGTGTAGGTATCGCTAATAACTGCTTCCGAATACCCCGGAGCAATCATCCATGAATTGCCTAAACCTTGCTTTATTCAACTGGTTTTTTTTTTAATCTATGTGTACTGCTTATGAGTAAGATTTCTTCTCTCAATAGGCTTCTTCTCATACACTTCCGTCAGATGGCACTTCTAAAAAAAAAATCTCATCAAGCAACTATAAGGCTCTTTAAAACCCAAGTTTGCGATATAATCTCCCAAATCAGATCTATTTTCTTTTAAAAGTGTGCATGGACTCATCAGGGACACGGACACTATATATGGGAACTAGCGCTGTATCTTGTGACAGGTGCAGTAACTGGGGACCAGGGCCACAAAATAGCCCCAACTTCACCTCTACTTCCCTATAATCCCCCAAAGTAACACTCAAATGGTTACAGCTGCTTTAAGCTGCCATTCTTTAGGATTTGAGCATTCAATCTCTATTAAATCAACTTACTTATTTATAATTCGGTGTGGTGTAAGTGTATTAGCCAATTGTACCGTTTACCTGAATGTAAGAATTCATTCTTTCTTGCTTATTTTTATTTTTTTCTTTCCAGAGATGCATACCCTCACTCCTTCCTCCCAGCGCATAGGCAGAACTGCAGAGGGTTGCTGCCAAAGGCAAAAGGCTACCTACCGTCCTGACCGTTCCTTCTCTTTGCCTGTCAATCTTGCCCTGTTTTGAATTTCTGATTGAGCCATCCTGACTTGCTTCTTTACATCCATTCCTCCCCCCTCTTCTTTGATCCTTCACTCCCATTACCCTGGGACCTTCCCAGGAAGGGATTTCCTCACTATGGTTTTACCAGAGATCTTCCAATGCATATTCTACACCATTACAGTCTTTAGAACACTGAAAAGTGACTAGGGTGGGGGCATCCGCATTGGTTTTGATCAGATTCTAGCAGAGCTTCTCAATCAAGCTGAGCCCAGGAACTCCAGGAATTAGGGGAAGGACTGAAGGAGCTGTCGGAGTTTGCTACTCCATAGGAAGAACAATATCAACCAACCAGACACCCCAGAGCTCCAGGGACTAAACCACGAACCAGCTCCATTTGTAGTAGACGATTGCCATATCTGGCATCGATGGGAGGGGAGACCCTGGATCCATGGAGACTCATGCCTTAGTGTAGAGGACTGCTGGACTGGTGAGTCTGGAGTCCGTGGGGGAGCACCCTCATAAAGGCAGCGGGAGGGGGAGGGGTTTGTGGAGGGGAAATCAGGAACGAGAATAACATTTGAAATGTAAATAAATAAAATAACCCGTAAAAACAAACAAACAAATAAACAAACAAAAAATCCGGATTTGATCCCAGTTCAGTAAAAAATAAAAAGAAAGAAAAATAAAAAAAAAAAAAGAAAGTGATAAGAGATCCTCAAATCGTCTCCTATCGGTCTATCTCCGTATTTACTTACATTGAGAGTATTTGGAGTCATACGTACAGGAGAACATAGGCTTTACTTTGCAAGGACACTCATGAAGCCTGGAGCATAAAGACACCTTAGACTCTGTGTTTTAGGGGTGGGTAAGATTGTGGCTGCAAAAGATTAATAATCATGGAAGCGAAAACACCCTGTGCAATTAACTCAAACCAAATACTTCCTTCTCTTTACTCCTATGACCAAATTTATGCGATATATTAAGAGTGTGAATGTCCTGAATTTTTACATGCAAAATGAGGAAACTCGGGAAGTTAAATGAATCCTTCCCCAGGTTTTACATCCCCTGGTACTTTCGATTACCTAATGCAATTTATCTATGTAATGATGACTGTATATGCTTTTATGATTATGCTCATGAAATCTCATTACATTGTACCTATTTTTTTTTTCTTCAGAATCTGGGTTCAGAGGCAGAAGCCGAATCAAAATTTTTTTTCAGGAAAACGGTCCTTTGAGGGAACTTGTGGAATATTGCCTCCGATGTGGCATTAGCTAAGGTCCCTGGTGAGCTGTAGATGGGAAGGGTCATCCTGTTACTTTGTCTGAAGCACAGAAGCTTACAGGTTAATTTTAAGGAAAACAAAGGAAGTGTTATTCTATGTGTGAAAGTGTACTTTAATTTAATTCTACGTGATTTGAAAATAAATAAATTATAGGGGGATATTCTGTGAATCATTCTTCACTTCGAACTCAGAACACAGGAAAAATAGACCCTGTGGTTCCAAAATTGAGAAATTCCTCTACTTGGCTTAAAAATCCATGCTAACTATAACATTTAATTTTGTGTGTTACTTTCCTAGAAAGCAAAGATAAAGGGTTATGAACGTTTTTCCTGTTTCTAAAATGTAACAAGTGTCCTATGATTGCTTTGTTAGCATAGTATAAAAATACATTTTCATTTTTCACACATATGTAGTTGTGTGTGTGTCTGTGCGTGCGTGCGTGAGTGCGTGAGTGCGTGAGTGCGTGAGTGCGTGCATGTGTGTGCGTGTGTGTGTGTCTTACAGTAGTACTCAATGGTATCAAGTATGGGGCGCATTAAATTCTTTATATTTCCTCAAAGCACACCCTAGTAATGTTCACTGCTGCTTCTGTTTGTATGTTTCTTCTGTACATGCATGGGTATCCATATGGCTAGTAGCTTCCTCTTTCTTTTTGAGGTGGGGATGCTCTCAGAAGCTGAAGCTTAAACTGCCTCTACTATCTCGACTTGATGCTGGAGTTACATGTTTGCTTCGAACGCCAAACTGTCATGTGGGTTCTTAGAGGTCAGTTCTGGTCCTCATTCCCCAAGGAGGGGAATCTTTAAAAACATCTTTAAAAACATCTTAATTTTCTAAAGTTTTCTTAAAATATTTTTATCCCTTTCCAAGTAAAAGTCATGTATTAACTTCTGTTATTAGAATGACATTTGTAGGAGGTGCCAGGAACAATCGGTGGTGGTAGAACTGCAGTGCACAAATGACACGGAGTGAAGAAATGCATTGCTTAACATCCTCACCCACTCATCAAGCAGATGCATTAAACAGCAAATTCATTCAATTTTCAGTGGCAAAGTAGTGGATTTTGAAAGTTGCTTTTTTGTTTGTTTGATTGGTTGGTTTTGTTTTCTTTTCTTTTTAATTCCCGTAATCTGAGTATAATTTCTAAAATAATTCAAAATGAGACCAATGTCAAACACTTTATCTTTTTATAAAAGAAAACTATTTCAAGTAAACAGCTATTCTGCAGATTTTAGTTAAATGTAGAAGGGGGTGAAGTTTGCCCGGTGGTTTTTTTAAGATGGACCTAACAGTTTCAAGTGCCTCATGACCTCCAAGTAAGTATAATTTGATGAAACCTTACATCATCCCTCATTAGTCCATACAGATGCTAGAAAACAGACCTCACAATAATCAAAACTCCATTGCTCAGGCCATCAGGGGCAAAGAATATGAAATAATGTGAAAAGAGCACTTCCTGGTTGGCTGAAGGGAGGCTGTTTTAAAAGTGCACTGCAGAAATAGAATTAAAATGCCTGAGATGGTAGTAATCCAAAGTGTGGATTTCAACAACATCAACAACAACAACACCAGCAACAACAACAACAACAACAACAACAACAACAACAACAACAACAAAAGTTGTTTTTTGGTTAAGATGCTAGACAAAACCACCAAAGACATCATATCCACCTCAATACCAAAAAACAAAGGTGACTGTATGATGTCACCTGTTGCAAGGTAGAAATCTGAGGCAAAAGTTTTTAGTTCTATGGGCTTCAAATTGTTATTCCATTCTCACTCTTGAGTGGGTGCTAAGTGTGCACGTGCGTGTGCATGTTCAGGACTGCCACCACGCAGTGTGTCGAGGCATACCTATGCATGTCAAAGAACATTGTAGAAAGAGTCAGTTCTCTTCTTCAACAATGTGGGGCTTGGGAAGATAACTCAGGTTAATCGGCCTAACATTAAATGCTTTTACTCATTGAGCCCTATCTCCCAGACTGATGCATTCAGTAAGAAGAAACGGATAATTGTTTGAAGTGGGGAATTTGTTTCTACATATAAAAATTTGTTTCTGATGAAATTGGGCTTCAATGTCAAAGGCAGCAAAAGGGGAATAAAGGAAAGCAATATGACAATATAAAAACTGTGTAAGATACATTTTTTTAAAAACTATTCACTCCTACAGTCCTAACTTGTGGTAAATCCCAAGGTGAAATTCTTCTGGTGCCATTTCATACTGTGGATATGCATATGACTTGTAATGGGTGGAGAGCAGAGGGCATGTGAAGCAAGGGTCGTGATGCAGTCTTTGTGTTGATGTAGCATATATGTAACATTTCTGTGAGTACTATAGTAATTAATGCATACAAAGTATTCAAGAAAGCTATTGCTATATCAGACCATATTGAGATCTTAACTTCTTAATATACTACCGCTCCTTGTGTAGTGTCTTGATGATGTAACCAGCATCTAGGAATACCACACTGACCTTAGGTTTATAAAGCCTTACCTTGTATTTGTGTGGTGATACTGCGTGCTGCCTTACTTATGGTGATATGATGATAGGCTTGATGTGTTAAAGAGAATGGCTGTTTCTCTTAAAATCTAAACCTGTTTCTCTTCAAATTCTTGTTAAGTATCCCTGTTGCTCATACAACACACACACACACACACACACACACACACACACACACAATCAAATGGAAAATATACACATACAAATATATAGGCATATAATATATAGTCATAGATACACAATACACATATTTGGTCTTGGTTTCTTTTCTTGTGATAGAACACCACGACCATAAATAGCTTGGCTAGGAATGTACAAAATTTACCTTATAGTTCTATATCACATTCCACCCCAGAGGGGAGTCAGGGAATACAGAGCAGAAACCTAAAAACAAGAACTGATACAGAGGCCATGAAAGAATACTCCTTATTGATTTATTCAACTTGTTCTCTTGTAGAATTCAGGACCACCTACCCAGAGGTGGCACAGACTACACTGAGCTATTCAATCCCACATGAATCACTAATTAGGAAAATTCACAACAAGTTTATCTTTGGACGATTCGGTGGGTGTATTTTTCAGTTGAGCTGCCGTTTTCCCAAATGTCTGCATCTTCTGTCAGGTAGAAATAACCTAGCCAGTACTGATGGTGAGAATTAGCTCTAAGATGCTGTCTGCAGGGTGTACAGGGACATACGTTCTTGTGGGTAAGACAACGACTGCTCATCTACAATCAGACACTAATAAAATATTATAAACTAACATGGCAGCAAAAGGCAAGTATGATCATAAAGTAGTTTCGAAAAATATATAAAATTGGCGCTTATATTTTGCAGTATACTATAGACAACCTATGCCTTTATTCCGTCACTAACAAGGTACTCATAACCTTCAGTCAGTATAAAAATATAGTCTAGCAATAATCAGATTTGGGGCCAAGAATAAGTCTTCGAAAATGTAAACAAAGTGAAAATAAGAGATTCATAATAACTGAACAAAACAAAACAAAACAAAAACCAAAAAATGCATAAATAGGTGCTCACAGTAAAAATGATTAATTTATTCAAATATTTGCATAAAAGATACAAACTACAAATTTTTAATACCTTTAGTTCATTTGTATTTAGTTGTCGAGTTGTGCCTATTTAATTACATTGTAAAGCACAATTTGAAGGGATAACAAGGGTTCATAAAAAATACACACATTTTATTGCTCTATGATAGAAATCATATTCAATAGATTAAGGATACCTATCTGAATACCTGTTAAGCATGTTAGGCATGGTTATACTTACCTGAAATCTCAGCACTGTGTATGGAATGTTAGGAAGTTCAGGCATTTAAGACCCGTCTAGGCCACACAATGAGTTTGAGGCCAGCGTGGACTACCTCAGACTCTGTTTAAATAACAAACAAACAAACAAACAAACAAACAAAAAACCTAAAATTAAATTGAAAGGAAAAGTAGTATGAGAAAAAAATAAGAAAATAGTTCATTGAGATAGTCAACTGCCAGATCCCTTTACTTTATTTTGAAGTTGTTTCGCTCTAACTTACACATCACAAGTAATTCATCTTACCCAACACAGTGGGAGCTCCCTTACTTAAAATAGCAACCCTGTAGTGTTCTGATGCAGTTGTTATTAAATGTTCTATCAGAGCCTCCATTGGCAACAGGAATACTTGCTTTACTAATATCCTTGTATGCAGTTCAGATAACTACATATTTCCATGCTGATTCTCATTCAGGTTTCATTGGTTATGAGCAAAACCTGACGCGACTATTAGGACCATTGAGTCTAGAAAGGATCTGTTGAATCCAGCAGAATCGTTACTTGTATGACATCTCACATGGAAGTCGCAGAACAGACGTGTGTCTCCACAGTCAGGTTCTTTGGGAGCACGATCAATGTTTATGTTATTTTTCTTTGAATTTCCAGAATACCTCAGAGTGTCTGTTACCAGTATGTAGGAAAAATACAGATTTGCTCTAGAGTGTAACTCAATCAAAATGACGGATAGAGCATTTGAAAATGTAGATGTGGTAACATATCCTTATTTTCATGGAGCTCTTGTCTCTGTGTATTAATAAATATTTGGGAGCGATGGCTCAGTGGTAAGAGCACTGACTGCTCTTCCAGAGGTCCTGAGTTCAAATCCCAGCAACCACATGATGGCTCACAACCATCTATAAGGGAATCTGATGCCCCCTTCTTGCATGTCTGAAGACAGCTACAGTGTGTTTATATACATAAAATAATCAATAAAAATGTTTTAAAAAATAAATATGTGACTATTTGCTTAATTAACTAAAATAAACCCATCACTACTTTGTGAATAGCAAGGACATATATGAAGACTTGCTCATGTGGTTCGTATATCAAGGAGTTAATGAGAATTTAATGGTAGGAAAAATTTTTTTCTTACTTCTTCCTATGATAAACTGGAGTGAGGAAGATATTTTACACCGTAGGCAACCAGATGTGTTAAACATGAGTAAATGTTTGAAGCAATATGAGCTAGCCTGGGATATCTTATTATGCTATTTGAAAAAGAAGAAAAAACTGGAGAGAGAGAGGAGAAGGAGGAAGAAAAGAATAATAAGAAAAGAATATATTGATCATTTCTGTTTTCTCTGTGTTTAAATTTTATTTTTCTTGGATATTTTATGTATTTATATTTCAAATGTTATCCCCTCCCATACCCCTCCCCTTCCCTCTGCTTCTATGAAGATGCTCCTACTCATACCTCAAAACCCTGGCATTTCCCTACATTGGGGAAATGAGCCTTTCCAGGAACAAGGACTTTTCTTCCTATTGATGCTGGACAATGCCATCTTCTGTACATATGTGGGTAGAGTCATGGGTTGCTCGATGTGTACTCATTGGTCCGTGATTTAGGCCCTAGGAGCTCTGGTGTTTTCTTCTTAAGTGAACTATTGTTTTCTTCACAAATGAACTATGTAGTATGATCAAGGACAACAACTTCCAATCACAGATTCCTATAACAGGTATACACATACCTGATCCAAAACACTTGTCAAGACTGTCTATATATTTACAACTGAGGGGAAAAGGGCAGCAGGAGAAAGCATCAGGTAAAGGTAACAGTTGACAGGTTTGATGATGTGAATTTGACCCTTGGGTCCCATATTTTAGGAGAAGAGAACCAAGTTCCAGTGACGTACTGCTGACTACTTGTGGCAGGTGCATGCCTACCACACACACATACACATGTACATAGGCATATAAAATAGATTATCTTTAAAAAAATAATGAGGGAAGAGTATAAATACTTGCTTATAATAGACATAAAACATTCTATATCATCTTCCTTTCCATTCAAACAGAAATATGTTCAGTAATAGTAATGAATTAACTAGAAAATTTCAAGCTGCTTGAACTTGTTGAAAACAGCATCTAATACAAATATAGACCTCCTTATCTCAGACTTTGGTGTTCTCTGTGACTACTAGTGCTATGATAAGTCGATTATCTGTCAAGAGTAAGGAGAACAGAACACATTTAAGTGTGTTGTAGTGCTCGCTTCGGCAGCACATATATTAAGTATGTTGTATACATTGTGCACTTGAGAAGAGTTAGGAGTAAGGGCATTTTTCCCAGAGTGTCTTAGGGTTTTCATTGCTGTGAAGCAACACTATGACTATGATCTCTTATAAAGGACAACATTACTTGGGGCTGGCTTAAAGGTTGAGAGTAGGTCTATTATCATCAAGGTAGGAAGCACGGCAGCATCCAGACAGATGTGGGGCTGGAGGAGATGTGAGTTCCACATTTGTTCCAAAGGCAGCTGGAAGACCGGCTTCCAGGCAGCTAGGACTAGGACAAAGGTCTTAAAGCCCTGGCACACAGTGACACATTTCTTCCAACAAGGCCATACCTACTCCAACAAAGTCATAACTTAAAATAGTTCTATTCCCTGGGCCAAACATTTTGGAACCAACACACAGAAGTAGTGCTTGTCAAGCTCATAATAGCAACGATAATCTGGAAAGAACTAATTGACAGGCTATGGTACCCAGCAATCTCTCAGCCAGGGACCTGCATATTTCTGTCAACAGACGCTGCAAACACGTAATTTGTTGATGCTATTGCTTTGCTGCTAGTCAACTGCTTCTTACTCTTGGAGCGTCTCTCAGTAGAGCTTACCTGACCATTTTCATAGGTGTTATAAATGCTTTATGATATTGCTTACCGGCTATTTTTCATACATTCTTTTCCTTTTGATTGACATGTGTTTAATAAACTCCTCTAAGAGTATCATACCTCTAAGTCATCACTGTACATGACTATCCAGAACTAAGTGCTACTTTACAAACAGAACAAGTATCACCTGAACAGAGAGGCACATAAATCAGAATGCATTGTCTGCTTTTAATGGGACAGCATCAACTGCTCTAGAAGCCATGGCACTCTTGTTCTATTAAGATTGAGTTATATGAGTCAGTGCAATCTATATTTCAAGTTTTTGTCTTAGCTGAGTTTCTAATCTATCCAAATGTAAAAGTTCTTTAACACTATGCATGTTACTCAATTCTTCATCACTATGGAAAAATACGGGATACGATAAACTTTGGCTCACAGTTATACAATTTTTAGTCCTAAATCACTTCACTCCACTGTTTTAGGCCTGTGTAGAAAAAAATCAATAGATTATATAGTATAACAAAACTATGTAAAAAAAGGGGGGGGTCTGGAATCCTGAGTCTTGTTAATCTCTTCAGAAGCACATTCTCAGTGAACTCACTACACTAGAAATCATCATTTTAAAATTTGTTCATTGGGAAACATCCTAGATGAAACCCAAGTAGTAAGAGAAACAGTTTTTTTTAGGGTTGCAGACTGTTTAGCTGTGCCTTCTCATAGCCTTTAGATAGACCATGGTGTATAAGTTCCCAAGTCTCAAAAGAGTATTGACTTTACAAAGAGTATATCCTCATGGTTAAGCAAATCCCTATCAACTCCTGAAAAGATCCATATAATAATAGGATCATATTGAGGATTATCCTCCTATAAATAGGACAGGTGTGTGCACACACACAAACACACACACACACACACACACACACACACACACACACACACACACACACAGCTCCATACCCTGATTCTAAATACAACCTTGATCTTAGACTTTCCAGTCTCCACAGTGTTGAGCCAGCTTGCTGTTTAAGCCTCTTAAGAAGAAGCAATTTGTTAGCACAGTATTACTTGACTCTCAGGCTGCTATAATAACCAAAGATTACATCCTGGTCCCAGGTAAATTGAGTGAAGAAAACAACCAAGTACATTTGATGCACATGTAGACTCCAAGGAATTTCTGTGCATTTGTAATTATTCAGAATGAACATATATTGAAACATTTTTATCTGTCTTCCAAAATTAGTTTTCATGTAATATTAAGGATGGCTGGAGATTTCTTATTATTCCCTTTGTTGTTCTTTTTCTCCTGTAAAGTGAAGTTTATCAATTCAGACTCAGACACTGGATGGAGACTTTCACCACTTCTTTAACATCCCAATGGGTTTCTACTCTCCTTGTGAGACTAAGCCTGGAAAGTAACTGGAAACGCACACTTGGTGTTAGTTCTAGGCTGATTTCATTTCAGATGACTGACTTGGAGCAGTGAATTAGTTCATCTGCTTTGGCTCCTGGTGGGTTGTGTGCTCTACACCCGCCCAAGAACTCTAGATTCATGAATGAAAGACACAAGTATCAGCTAATTTTGATATGCCTTTGACTAGCTCAATGACTGGGCATTTCTTTCTTTTCTTTCTTTCTTTCTTTCTTTCTTTCTTTCTTTCTTTCTTTCTTTCTTTCTTTTTTTTTAACTTGAGTATTTCTTATTTACATTTCGAGTGTTATTCCCTTTCCCGGTTTCCGGGCCAACATCCCCCTAATCCCTCCCCCTCCCTGTCTTTATGGATGTTCCCCTCCCCTCCTCCCCCCATTGCCGCCCTCCCCCCAACAATCACGTTCAGTCTTAGCAGAACCATGGGCTTCCCCTTACACTGATGCTCTTACTAGGATATTCAATGCTACCTATGAGGTCAGAGTCCAGGGTCACTCCATGTATAGTCTTTAGGTAGTGGCTTAGTCCCTGGAAGCTCTGGTTGCTTGGCATTGTTGTACATATGGGGTCTCGAGCCCCTTCAAGCTCTTCCAGTTCTTTCCCTGATTCATTCAACGGGGGTCCTATTCTCAGTTCAGTGGTTTGCTGCTGGCATTCGCCTCTGTATTTGTTGTATTCTTGCTGTGTCTCTCAGGAGAGATCTACATGCGGTTCCTGTCTGCCTGCACTTCTTTGCTTCATCCATCTTGTCTAATTGGGTGGCTGTATATGTATGGGCCACATGTGGGGCAGGCTCTGAATGGGTGTTCCTTCTGTCTCTGTTTTAATCTTTGCCTCTCTATTCCCTGCCAAGGGTATTCTTGTTCCCCTTTTAAAGAAGGAGTGAAGCATTCACATTTTGATCATCCGTCTTGAGTTTCATTTGTTCTATGCATCTAAGATAATTCAAGCATTTTGGCTAATAGCCACTTATCAATGAGTGCATACCATGTGTGTTTCTCTGTGATTGGGTTACCTCACTCAGGATATTTTCCAGTTCCAACCATTTGCCTACGAATTTCATAAAGTCATTGTTTTTGATAGCTGAGTAATATTCCATTGTGTAGATGTACCACATTTTCTGTATCCATTCCTCTGTTGAAGGGCATCTGGGTTCTTTCCAGCTTCTGGCTATTATATATAAGGCTGCGATGAACATAGTGGAGCACGTGTCTTTTTTATATGTTGGGGCATCTTTTGGGTATATGCCCAAGAGAGGTATAGCTGGATCCTCAGGCAGTTCAGTGTCCAATTTTCTGAGGAACCTCCAGACTGATTTCCAGAGTGGTTGTACCAGTCTGCAATCCCACCAACAATGGAGGAGTGTTCCTCTTCCTCCACATCCTCGCCAGCATTTTCTGTCCCCTGAGTTTTTGATCTTAGCCATTCTCACTGGTGTGAGGTGAAATCTCAGGGTTGTTTTGATTTGCATTTCCCTTATGACTAAAGATGTTGAACATTTCTTTAGGTGTTTCTCAACCATTCGGCATTCCTCAGCTGTAAATTCTGACTGGGCATTTCTTAACTTCCCTGTGGCTAGCGCACACCCCTGTTCCAGCATTTCTGAGTTAACATCTTTTAAAAATCTATATTTCATCTCTGCTATCCCGGACACAATTGGGGGAGTGACTCCTAGGGCCACATTCCCAGATTCCTACAAGGAGGCAGGCCTTTAAATCTCTTCTCATGGTGATTCTCCTCACCTCTTCCTCCCCTCCCCTTCACCATCTGCTCCCTTCCCCTCCCCCCTCTTCTTTTCTCTCCCTTCCTCCTCCTCCTCCTCCTCTTCCTTCTCTCTCTCTCTCTCTCTCTCTCTCTCTCTCTCTCTCTCTCTCTCTCTGGTCCCTCTCTCTTTCTTTTTTTAAGTTACTAGATACCTAAAAGCTTACATTTCATTTAATCCCAAGGGTAAGGAGTCACAAATGATAAAATGAATTTCTAATAGAATCTATCCAGGCAGCTACACTCAAGATCATTATCAGTAAGGGAACACACATGTGCTTTAGTGTTTTCTTGTAGTTATATTTACTGTTTACAATGCATTTTATCATGTTTATAATACATTGCTGTACTAGTTATATGTTTAAGGTTCACATTGATCTTCTCCAAAGAACTGTGTTTCCCCATGTTCATTTTGCAATGTCGTTATCTATTTTCTTTAAGGGAACAAGTCTCTTTCTGAATATTTTACTCTCAAATCACACCAGGAACTCTTCTTTCTAAATTAAATTCAACTAATGGGCATTCTGACCTTGAAATATCTCCTTTGCAAAATTTTCATACATTCAAGAAAAATACATATTACAGAAATGTGTATTGATATGATACATGACACTTACTGTCATGTAAGTGACAGTATTAGGGGCTACCTTACCATTTGGTCTCTCTCAGAATGTTACAAAATAAACTTGCATATGGATGAAGAACATAATTAGTTTGTCCCTTTATATGAATTATTTCTGAGCGGTTAAAGCACTGACCAATGAATGTAAATCAATTACATTACAAGCTTGCTTTCTTTTCATCTAGTCTACAAGTTGTCACAGCAGATTAACAAAATACTATGTATTAAACCCATTACTCTTCATACATCATTTTCATTATAATATATAACAAAATATATTTCTTGCTTTAGACTGTATTGTAGCAAGAAGTTTATTATAATCAAATGCATATTGTATTTCCTTGTTAAGTACTATATTCAGTGCCTTACTAATGATACTAATATATTTATAATTAAGTTTATCTAATTAAAATGATATTTTATAAAATTAGACTTATTTAATAAAATTAGAATTATCATTGTTGTGGCTATAATAAATAATATTAAATGCTTATATTTACTGGTCCTGATATTAAGTAGTAAGTGATGTGGATACTCCAATAGGCTGTACAAAGACAGTGGTATTTATGATGTACGTTTATGGGCAGAAGAAGAATATATTTAATATGTTAAGGTATCTTGTCAACTGATGCATACTATTATGAAAATACCTCACTAAGTAGCTCTGTAATTTTATATCCATCCAACTTTTTAGAGTTGATGAAGTTGGCTAGTGTCCAAGAGAAAGAAAGCAGATATTCTGCATCCCATAGCTATTGTATATTCTAGTCTCTTTCTGCAGATTGACATAATCTATAATTTCAATACACGGGCAAATCAGTATATGAATAAGAAATGGAGAATTCTGGAATAATAGTCACTGAAATTGCTTCCATCACACTCTGTGAAATGCCATCAACAAAATGTAATAAAGCAGGTGGTACTGGAGAAGATATATGAGTACAGTCATTAAGGTTGGGCACTAATGCTAACCTTTCCTTTAAAAAATAGTAAAAAGTTATGGCTTATTATGACATTTTCTAAAGGCATCTCTCCAGGCGTTCAAATTCCTTTTGCTACTGAAAAAAAGATTTATAACAATGGCCACATTCAGGTTTCATCTGTAGCCATTAATTCTCTTTATCTTGCAGAGGTCAATAATTCTAAGTTATGTTTTACTTCAGTTTGTCTCATTTGAGTATTTTAATGCAGAATTGTGCCAATTATTAGAATTACCTGGAACTGCTCAAATATATCATTTTAATGAAATGATAAAAATGGACAGAAATGAAAACTGGAAATATTGCTCCAGAGTTACATTTATTTTTGACATTTAATAAGATCTGGGCTGAGTTCGCATATTATAATGTTGCATTACATATAGTGCCTTTTGATGTTACTCAAATATAACACTGATTTTAGTGTCAATATCCACATATCTGTATGATAGTCTGCATAAGACATAAGTACTAGAATAAAGATTTATGCTTTGAATTGTTGCTGTTCTTCATTTTTTTACCTAATTGGTGAATAGTTATTTGTGAATAATATTGTTTGTGGAACAAAATATATTCAAACAACATAGATGTAATTTAGAAATTTTTAACTTTTATTTATAATTCAAGTTAGTATATATAATTTCTACTTAGGGATTGTGGATTATAATGTCACAATTTCATAGGTGTTTATTATTATTATTATTATTATTATTATTATTATTATTATTATATATTTTTTACAGTCCAGTCTTTAACCCCATCCCAGGCTGCCCGCTGATGTTCTTCATCCCATACCTCCTCTCCTGTCTTCAGGAGGATGTCAACCATCCTAACCCCACCAGACTACTACCTTCCCTGGGGACTCAAATCTCTCAAATCACTGCTTCATCTCTTACTGAGGCCAGACCAGGCCCTCTGCTGTATATGTATTGGGAGCTTCACATCACCTGGTGTATGCTGTCTGGTTAGTGGCTCAGTGTTTGAGAGATTTCCAGGGTCCAGGTTAGTTGAGACTGCTGGTCTTCCTATGGGGTCACACTCCTCCTCAGCTTATTCCAGATTTTCCCTAATTCAACCACAGGGACCCATGACTTCTGCCGTTTCCCTAATTGACTCTTTTCAGCTGCTTGTTGGGCCTCTTGCTCGGAGGACAGCCACGCTAGGCTCCTGACTGTAAGCACATCATAGCATCAGTAATAGTGTCAGGCCTTGGGATCTCCCCTTATGTTAGATCCCAATTTGGGCTGGTCATTGGACATTCTTTGCCTCAGACTATTCTCCATTTTTGTCCCTGCACTTCTTTCAGACAGGAACAATTCTGGATTGGATTTTTTGACAATGGAATGGCAATTCTATCTCTCCACTTGTTTCCCTGTCTTTCTACTGGAGGTGAACTCTACAAGTTCTATCTCCCCGCTGTAGGACATTTCATCTAAGGTTTCTTCCTCTGAGTACTGAGAAGCTCTTACTTCTCATGTCTCTGGTAAATTCTAGAGGGTTCCCCCACCCCCTACTCCTGAGGTTGTCTGTTTCCATTCTTTCTACTGGCTTCATTCCGGTTTCTCTCCCTGCTCCATACTTGATCATGTTCCCCTTTTCCCCTCCCCATCTCTCATTCACCCAGATCCCTCCCTCCCTCTGCCCCTGTGATTGCTTTCTTCCCTTTTCTCACTTGGATTGAGGCATTCTCAGTTGGGCCCTTTGGGTTGTTAAACTTCCTGAGTTCTATGGATTGTATCCTTCTTTTCAGTTTTAGAAACCTGGTATATTATAATAATTCATTTATAGATTGACCACCTATACCGTTTTTATTGTTTTATTTCATTATCCATTATTACAAAGTTTCTTATTGTTGGTTTACTATCCTATTTTCAACTTTATTATATAAGTTGTATTTATTTTTCTACTAGCTTTAAGTCTTAATAAGTAGCAGAAGTTTTAAACTCATTTCATGATGGCAGTATTATTTGATTTGATAAATTTATTTCCAATAAATATTTTTCTATAAATTTTTTTATTTATATTTACATATCACAAATATTATATGATGATAAAATATTCATTTTCTGCAACTCATTCATTGAAGTTTGTAGCCCTTTGCTTTGTATTTAAGGTGATTTGATATACCTTTATTTGTGAGAACACACAATAGTTAAGGCTTCTTCAATGCTTAAAATTATTGTTAATAAAAATATAATTCAATTATTTCTTTGCAATTATTTGAGTCCTCATAGTTTATTGAGTAGCTTCTTATTGAAATAAATTGATGCTTGAATATTTGTGCTTAATTCTGGATATGATTACGTGTGTCCATGTCTGTGGATGTATGAGAAATGATAAGCCTCAAAAAATATCAACAGAGTATGAGAAGAGAACTATCCAAGAGGATCTCCAAGGAAATGACAAATGGCTGACCACAGTTAAATTTTAAAGACAATGACCAATTTAACTTCTAACATTTATCAAAATTCTGCATTGTTGTTTTTAAGTTGTTATTACTTATTATCACTGTTCTTGGATCTTACAGGCCCCCAAAGCTCATGAGTTTGAGGATTGCTCTGCAGAAAGCTATTCTTTTAAAGATGGTGGTGCCTTTAAGAGGTGGAGACTAGTGGAAGACTATTATTTCACTGAGCTCATAGAACTAAGTATGGAACCCTATCCTCTTAGCCATTCTCACTTACTTTCCATTGTTACAAGGAGTTGAATTTGCTCCAGCTATTCTCCTGGGATGTTGTATTACCTCCCAGCTCCTAAAATAACAGTGGCAAATGATCATGGACTGAAGCCTCCAAACCAGTGAGATGAATTAAACCCTTCTCTCATTCAAAAACTTTTAACCTTCAGTATAAGTCATTGAGATAGAATGGATCAATACTACTATTTTGCTAATGTACAATTTGAGAAACCTAAGGTTGGTGTTCCTCCAGAAATAGGAATTCACTTGCTTTGGTTTTGCCTGTGGGATATTCAAAAGAATATGACTACACTCCCATTCAGAGAGGGATAATGTCCTTGTGACTGTTGAAAGCAACAGAGTCTAGGGAAGTGATGAGGAAATTCATAGTTAGCTTTAAAGTTGACTGTCAATTACTCAATTCTCAGAAGGCAGATGTGCTATTACAGAAGTCTCAGGATCCCATGGTTTCCATGATAGTTGAACATCTAGAAGAAAGACAAACATTTTGACAAACAAGGAGATAACCAGTGTGGGTGGGAGAGAAGTTCTTCTTGAGCTCTCAGCTGATACTGCTGCTAGACACTGGGGTGCTCTCAGCATGGATGCAGACAATGAAACACAGATAAACTTCTCTGTCACTGGCCAGCTTCTCTGACATACACATCTGGGAGATATAAGGCACGCATTGTTATGCCAGTAAGATTTTTTAAGTAATAAATAGATAGGACTCTGCTCTTTCCATATGTTTGTGTTGTGCAACAAGAAGTATATTCATTTAATTAGCAAATTTTGGATTTACAAATATATCACACTTGGTGTGTATATATGTGTGGAGCGTGTGTGGCGGCAGTCTATGGCGCCTGGGACTGCAGCTAAGTCTCATGACTAGCACCTGACTTCCTCACACACCTGAAACTAGCCACGTCCATTGTGAGAGCTGTGCAGGTGCACCATGAGGCAAGATCAGGCTATGTGATGTGGACCTATGAACTGAGATTACGCAGTCTGGACTGAGGAGGCGGAGTTGAGGAAGGATATAAGGGAGTGTGCTTGGGGGCTGGAGAGGGAGGGAAGAAAAGAAAAGAGAGATTGCTGCTTGCATACAGAAAGGTTCCTGAATAAACCGCTTTGAGAAGAACGTCATGGTGTCGCTCCTTTCTGTGGGACAGAGACAGAAGCGACATATATGTATATGTATATGTATGTGTATGTGTATGTGTATGTGTATGTGTATGTGTATGTGTATGTGTATGTGTATGTGTATGTGTATGTGTATGTGTATGTGTATATGTATATGTATATATATGTGTATGTGTATGTGTATATGTATATGTATATGTATATGTATATGATGTATAGTTCTGCTTGTTTAAATGAAAACTAAGCAAATGACAGCAAATATCACTGCACTTTTAACTTATCGATATAATTAATGTTTTTAATTGAAAAATTAGTTGTCTTAATTTTCTATTGAAAAAGTCAAAGTGGGATGGTTTTCTCATTTTAGCAAATTAATTATAACAGCTTTTAGTTCCATGGGGGCTATAGTGCTTAAAAGGGTATTCGACTTCAAAATTCCATTAATCCTTACTACTTTGCAGGACCACTGAAGAGACAAAATACACTCAATTTATGCTATTTGCATTGCAGTATCTATAAAGCTGTGCATCTATGTAGAAGAAAGTATTATTTAAGTATTTAGGTGTTATTTTAGCTGTATTCTATTGTACACATTGGTTATTTCTTGTATAGATTTTATAAAGAGAGAATTTTTGTTATAGTCCTTTTTACAAGTTAACTGGAGACTAATATAATTTATTAAATTAAATCTAATCCTTTTTAAATATTATAATAGTTTGCATCATGTAAAAATCACTCTACTCAGTTTTTCTCTCTTTCTCATATAGGAATACATATATAGTAAGTTTTTAATCTATTCCATTACATGTATTTGTTTATTTTCTATATATTTAATTTTAATTGACCTCTGGTGACATTCTTTGACTTCAAAGGCAATGAAAATAATATGTATTTACTTCTATTTCATTATGTAAGTATTCTTTAATGGCCATACAGTTATTTTAAATTATTATTATTATTATTATTATTATTATTATTATCATTATTATTATTATTCACTTTACATGCTGCTCACTAGAACTCCACAGGTCACAGTTCTTGTTAGCATATTTCAGTTCACCATGTAGAATCTTCGTGTTAGCTTATTTTTAGGCTGAAAAAAATTGAGAAAATAAAGAACACTTAATCTCTCAAAATAGAAGTTTAATTCTAAATTTTACTCTTATATTTAAATACAATATTTACACATAGAAATACATTTATTTCACATTTTATCAGTGAATATTGATAGAAAATTTTATTAAGTTATTTTTGTCAGAAATTGGTATTAGCCTAAGCCAAAATTTCTGAGACCATAGTAAATTCTTGTGATACACTTTAGAGACTATTTAAATCCACATTCAGCACACAGGAAAAACAAGAACAAAGCATTGGACAGAGCAGTACAGCCCATTGAAGCAGAGGTCCTGCCTTCTAAGTAACTTTTCAGTTCATGTGGCAGCCAGCATTCATCATCCTAGGGTCCCTGGTGTTTGCCTCAAATGTCTGCCTTCCTTAAGATCCAACCGTACCTTCATTTTGGATTTGCTTGCCAAGGCCTTTTGTTCCAAGAATGCTACAGGTCAAAGCCAAGAATAAATCCTGCCAAATGTAGGCTCCTCAGTTTGGCTTGAAGAAAGAAGAATGCTTCTTCCGTATCATTGCCAAGGTGGAAAATCTACTCTCACTTGCCTCATGGTTCATCTTATTAAGCACAAAAGACATTCAGCTGGGATCTGGCCTAGCCTGCTTGCCAAATAGAAAGTGAGTCACCGAGCCTTCTTATTTTAGGATCTGTCCTTACACTTTACATAGAAAAATGAGGGTTTTTGACAGATAACCCCCTTCCATTTTAAATATCAATTTTAGAATCTCTATCTGTTTCTATTTTATCATTTCAAATGTATAAATGGATGGGGAATGGCTGAAGAATAATTAAATTGAGACCCATGTTGAGATTATTATCTAAAATGTGTTTCTGCGCTGCATTGCATTTATGAGTGGGAATAAATTTTCTGGCATAAGCTTTAGTCCTTCAAGATGTAAAGTATAAATTTGTTCCTTAGTGCAAATATAATTTTTTTAAACTCTAGGTGGTTTTTTTGGGGGGTAGAGAATATATTTTTCATAAACTAACAATACAAAGATGTTACCTGAAAAAAAATCGAATCACGTCCAATAGAGAAAACACACAGAACAGTCATAGTTCTATATTTTATTATTATTATTATTATTATTATTATTATTATTATTTATTTTAAAGATTTTATTTATTGTATGTGAGCACACTGTCCCTGTCTTCATGCACACCAGAAGAGGACATCAGATCTCATTACAGATGGTCGTGAGCCACCATGTGGTTGCTGGGAATTGAACTCAGAACCTCTAGGAAGAGCAGTCAGCGCTCTTAACCACTGTGCCATCTCTCCAGCCCACTTTATTATTTTTAAGGCAGTAATATAGTAATGTTTTTCATATAATGAAACTAACCCTTAGTGTTTGTTTTTCCTGTTTGAGAAAATATAATAATTGGTAATGTCTTAGAGTTTTATTGCTGTGAACAAACACTATGACTAAGACAAGTCTCATAAAGGACATTTAATTGGGGCTGGCATACAGGTTCAAGGTGGGGGCATGGCAGCATCCAGGCAGACACCGGGCTGGAAGAGCTGAGAGGTCCACTTCTTGTTCTGAAGGCAGCCAGGAGAAGACTCACAACCAGGCAGCTATGATGAGGTTTAAAGCCCAATTCACAGTGACACACCTATTCCAACGAGGCCACATCTTCTAAAGTGCCACTCCCTGAGGCAAGCATATTCTAACCATCAGAGTTACGAGCATGTTCATTTATTTGGTTTTACACCATTTGATTCAATGGAAATATAACTTAAACGTGTGTGTGTGTGTGTGTGTGTGTGTGTGTGTGTGTGTGTGTGTTTGAGAAAAAGAGAGCCACTCAACACTGCATAGAAAGGATTTTTCTGTAGAACAGAACACTGAATGATGCAGAGGTCTTTTTCTCTATATCTGGGACTTAAAGTTTAATTGTCCTTAGAAAAGGGATCTCCAATATCAATCATATCAGCACATGATTCTATTAATGTAGAGAGCGTTATTATTAATGTCATACAAAATGAATAGCACAAAAAAGTTTCATTTCACTTTAATATACTAATCACTCCTGAATGTCAGAGAATGAGTGAGCCATCAGTTAGCAGAGATAAATAAGCAGCTTTCTGCCCCGCATCTACTTCTCTTCAGACGAAAGAGAAATATCCTGCTAATGATAGCTAATTAGTCGAGATGATATATATTAGAGAATAAAATTAATGTTAAAGAGAGGCCTTATTGTCCACATAAAAATACCATCTACTTGGACTCTGTATCATAAAGTTTTTGGCATAACTTATCACCTTCATTAGATAGAGTCTACAAAATAATTTATCTTGAAGCCTGTGGTTGTCAGGAGGTTCCAGGGTCACGGAATGCTAAAGACCTGTTCATCTCTCCATCACCTGCTTTTCTGGGCTATCTTTGATGGTTCACTTATAACCTTGGTGTCTCGAAATCATGGAGATTTCCCATAATTATTTTCTACTTCATCACTAAGATTTTCTACAGCAGGCACACTGTTCTTCACAGCAGATTGTAGCTCCTCACTCACAATGAGGACTCTTTATTCTTGCCAGCACAAACTTTCTGGTTCTTAAATGATTAAGAAGAGCATAAACACTCTTAAAGGTATGGCTTTATTAGGGGCCTTGTTCCAGCCCATGGATAATCTTTCATTGTTGGCTCGGCATCTGAGAGCTCCCGGTGGTCCAGTTTAGCTGACATTTTTAGTCTTCCTGTGGGATTCCCATCCTTTTCAAGGCCTACAATGCTCTCCCCAAGTCTTCCATAAGCATCTCATGCCTCCATCCAATGTTTGGCTTTACCTATCTGCATCGTTTCAGTCTGCTTCTGGGTCAAGCCTCTCAGAGGACATTTATGCTAGATTCCTGTCATGTGTGTCCTTTTGGGGCTGGGATACTTCACTGAGGATAATTAGTTCCATCCATTTGTTCACAAAATTCATGATGTCTTTATTTTAATAACTGACTAGTATCCCATTGGGTAAATGAACCCCATTTTCTGTATATTTTTCGTTTGAAGGACATCTGGGTTCTTTCCAGGGAGGCGTTTGGGATGTAAGTAGGTAAAAATATAATAAATAAATAAATAAATAAATAAATGTAAAATAAAGAGTTCTCTTACAGGGTAAGCAAATGTAAAAAGGTTGTTGTAGATAACTATTCCTCGTGAGTAAACTCATTCACAAACTGCTTCTCTTCTTCCCACTGCAAGAGCTACAGCAAGAGCGTCACATGGTGAATACCTCATCACCGAATTGACTGAAGTCCACAAATACATCTCCTGGTGTTTCTTCACATTACAGGAAAACTCCCATTCCCAGCAATACCAGCAAAATGTACGGATTTAACTCTAACTTTTAATTTTCGACATAAAAGGACATTATTCACATTTATGATATTTGCTTAGTTCAAATGTACATAATTAAGTTTATACTTCTGTTGAAAACGCCTATTAAGAAAACTCTAGTTCAGAATGTTTCAAATGGTTTAAAAAAAATCCCTCTTCAGGTGAAATGGAAAATAATGTTTCCAGCTAACAAATGTTCGGCAACAAGATAATTTATTGGCTATTGGATTTAAATTTCTCCCTCAGTGACTTTGCAGATTTGGGGGTGTATATTCTTCAAGGGAATTCTTCCAAAGACACAGCCTTGAGAGCAGGAGACATTAAGTGTGCCAAGCATTGAGAATCCCATAGCTATTTCAATCTTGGGCTCTTATGGTTTTGGTTTTCTTTTTCCTCACAGAGCTGAGCCGAGGAGCACCAGCCTCTCACGCTCTAAGCTGAGGGATCGAAAAGTCAAGCCAAGCACACAAAGTACCATTTAAAAACTCAACTGCTGTAGTGTGAGCCCAGACCTGAAGCAGAAATTATTGTCACCTTCAACGTGTCATTTCCCCTTAGGATATCAATGTGCAAGGTTCCAACTGTGCAGTACTTTGCATTGGTGCCCGTTAGGAAATGCTCCTCCCTCTTCTGCACCTGCAGCGGTGTGGTTAAGAGGAAAAACTTGCAGAGCACTGAGCCTTCATGCAGTCTGCACATTGTGCGTATGGCGTCCAAGTAAGACTCACTAAAGAGCCTCGATTTAGGATCAAGATAATAGGGAGAGATCACAATCTGTGGTCAGGTGGAAGCCAGCCAGATCAGAGGAGCTGAAAGACTGACGGAACACTTTTAGAAACCTTCTCCAATACACTGTGCAGATGTCTTCATGGACGTCCAGTTTCCCCATGAGATGTGTCCAGTTATTGAAGCCCTCATATCACCGATTATAGGCATACGATTTTTCACATTAGCTGTTATCCCCAAATCAGACTCCTTACTTGTTTTTAAGTGACTGCTTAAAAGTCGTCCTTTTGCTGGTTTTCTCTTTTTTTTTTTTTTTTTTTTTTATTAACTTGAGTGTTTCTTAAATACATTTCGAGTGTTATTCCCTTTCCCGATTTCTGGGCAAACATCCCACTAATTCCTCCCCCTCCCCTTCTTTATGGGTGTTCCTCTCCCCATCCTCCCCCCATTGCCGCCCTCCCCCCAACAATCACGTTCACTGGGGGTTCAGTCTTAGCAGGACCAAGGGCTGGTTTTCTCTTAAATTTAGAATTTAAGCGTGACTTGAAACTATCTTGTCTGGTCTCCACTGTGTTCGAACTCAGGTCCGCAGCACATATGAAAACATTTCTTTCCTAAGATTGAGGACGTATGCATTATACAGATACAAAGGGATCCTTTCCCTTGTAAACAATACTCCTCTCTTTTGATTAGTGCAAGAGCCCAAAATATGTATGTATGTCTTGTTCATTCTCCTTCCAAATCCAGTAATTAATTCTAAATTTACTGTGACCATTCGTTCCAGTGTTAAACAAGATTCTGCATAAACTCATCAGAAGCAAACTTACTCTTTTTACTTTAAACTTCTCTGACAGAGCCATCTGTGATAGGTACACGTAAGTTGTTAAAGGTTTATTATCCTAATAACTGCGGAAACATGGGTGGTTAAAAACTGTGTCCACTGATCATAGCCATTAATCAACAAGATTTACTGAATATGGTTATTGAATAATCCTCAGTTTTCTGTTCCAAATGATTTCTTCTGATTTCCCTTCCCACGTTGCTAATTACTTTTAATTTTTGGAAGAAAATATATGATTCATTATCGGATTTATTATATCAAATATATGCATATATAGTACAGTATTCATTATATATGTGGGGGGAGTGAGAGTGGGGGTTGTGTTTCTGTGTCTGATATTTCTGTGTATGGCATATGGGGGTGGCTTGAAGGGCCAGTGAATATTTTGAAGTCCATGTAGCTGGAGTTATACTCGTTTATGAGCGGCCTAATGTGGAGCCTGGTGACAAAGTTATGCCCAAGCCTCAAGCTTGTTTTACAGCTGAAGCATCTCTCCACCTCTTTCTGTATAATGCATAGGTTATCTAGGACTATTTCTTTCTTTAAAAAGAATGCACACCTGCTATTTTTACAAAATAGTTTTAGAAAAGTTCTAAAATTTATTCACTTTTTCTAAATTATGCATTCAGTTAAGTCAGAATTGTTAGTTTTGAAATTTTGATCATTGTTAAGTTATATTGTTCATTAACTTCATTTCGTCTACTTATTTTTATTGACCACTGGATTCCAAACAATCAGGGTTTAGCTAAATATGACTCTCCCATTTACACGAACCATTCAGTAAATTTCACCTTGCTACTAGTGGTCAATATTTAATTATAATTTTGCAAACTGTTTCCTTCACTGAATTTGAGTTAAACAAAACATGAAAATTTTCATTCATCTCTGTGTACTGCTGCTTCATTTTGAAATGTGATTCTTATTGAAAGAACTATAATTTCAAAAATATATGGGGTCGAGAACATTAATTTATTCAGGAAAATATAGGAAATATCATGATAGATCAATGATTATCCAATATAAATATGTATGAAATTACATTTTTTATAGATGAAGCTTTCATCTAACATTATTAAGAAAGCATTTATTGTGTGGAGTTCTCTGTGCAAATACCACACATCTAAAATAGATTCCATGTTTCCAGTCATCAGGAAAATTAAAATTTAATGTGAAATTTTATCTCCAAATTAAAATAATTTTCCAAGATATTTAACAATGTAGCTTAGAAATAAATTAAGAAACTTTGATATTAGGATGACCAAACATGTTATATTTTATATTTTCCAAGCATAATTTATATATAAAATGAAGTACTAAAAAATATGAGTTCATCATATCTATAAATTTAATTGTTGTTTTCCTTCATATTTATGTTTAAGAATCTAGATGAAAATTAATACTTAATGGAAAATATGTTGGAAAATGAATAATGGAAAGTTAGAAGGTTTAAAACAATTTTATTTAAAATAACAATACAAACCTTGGGCCCTTGGACATTTGAATCAAAGAGCTCCCCAGAGCAGAAACTATGTACCGCTGACTTTAAAATGTAAATTAGTGTCAACTGAAAAAAAATTCAGGCCTTCCTACGGCCCTTAAAATGTAATAAAATGATTCATTAAAAATGAATATTTTATGTAAATCGTCATTTCTACTCACTTAATCAACTCCCACCAACAATTTAGAATACTTGGAGTGTTCAGAATCCTTTAAGTATTACTAACTTTAATTATTTCTAAATTGAAGGTTAAATCCAATTGACTTCATAACCAGTCAGTTTGAAATATTGGAAAGTACACAGTGTTTGAAATATGAATGCTTGAGTTCAAGGTCAGGCTTTGCCACTTAGTAATATTTAAACCTGTGGAGAAGTATTTAGCCTCTTTGACTTTATTCATGTGAGTTAAATATATGCATATTAATGTATTAAATATTCATGCTGTTTAGATAGTAGCAATATGCATAATGGCCTGAAGTATAGTATCTAAATATTATGTGTACCCACATATTATATATATAAAAAGCATAAAAGCAGAAAGTGGAACAATATTTTTCAGTAGGTAACATATAAACTGAAGCTGTGAATATATAAATCTTTTTTTTTTCTGAAAAATATATTGTAGATTGAAGGAAATACTCTTATAAGGGATCATTTAATTCTGACTCCATCTCCTTTAAAATATCTTAGCTTCTTTTTAAATGTAATTTCTCCTTAGACACACAAACATATAAACAAAGAAAGGGACAATCTCTGCTTATAATCACAGCACTAAGGAGCTTAGTGCAGAGGTCTAGGCTAGATATTAACATTGGCTATTCACTGAGATTCTGACCCAAGACTGAGATCCAGGAAGCAATCAATGTATATCCTTTGTATAAGTTTTTATTTCCTGTTTCATTCCACTTTATTACACTGCTTCCTTATCAAGAGCTTCTCCATCACCTGTTTATACATTTCTGTTTTCTGTGATTGTGCATTGTTTTATAATCACATGAGAGGATGTGTATCTGGGAACTAGAGATAAGAAAAAAGTCATATAGTGTTTATTGTAACTCTATATGGGTTTTTCTCTTACTATTGTATTCCCATAAATTTACTAGCAAATAATTTAGTTTTTTTTTTAACAGCCAAATAGAATGCCATTGTATTCATGTACAATGTTTTCATTATTAATGTATGGGAGGACATTTAAGTTGTTTCACTTTCTTAGCTCTTGTGAATATGGTGTTTAATAAAGACAGCTGTGCAAGTATCAGTAGAGAAGAACGTCAAGTATTTGGGGGCATATGTCAAGGAGTGGCATAGCTGGATCATATGGTTGAACAATTTTTAGAGTGTTGTTTTTTTGGGAGGAGGGGCTTTATACTGACTCCAGAGTGACTTTACCAATTTGCATTGTTAATCGCAGTAAACTCCTATTCACTCACAAATTTGCTACATTCATTGTCAGGTGTGTTTGTTTGTTTGTTTGTTGTTGGTTGGTTTTTATCTTTGCATCCTTACTGGATTAAGTGGAAATCATGAAGCCGGCATAATTTGGATTTCTGAAATACCCAAGAATGTTGAACATTGTTGTTTCTTAGCCAATTTTATTTTTTATTGCAATTTATCTAATTATATCTTTAGCTCATTATTTATTGCATTATTTGTTTCTTTGACATTTTGTTTCTTTTCATTTTGTTTACTTCTGCTTTGTTTTATATTCATACTTCTTGTTTATTTGGGTCTTACTACTCTATCAAATATATTCAAAGGTTATTTTCCATTCCATGGATGATTCCTCAATCAATTGATTGTTTTGTTTTGTTTTGTTTTGCACTACAGATGGTTTTTAGTTTTCTAAGTTCCCACTTGTTAATTGCTGACCTCAGTCCCCGGAAAAATATTCTTACTTTACAACCCTTAACACAGGTGTCCACAAGAACCAATTACTAATGAGAACCACATTAGCCGAGCATGCAATTTCTCCTTTATTAAGATTGGTTAGAATAATCCAAGTGACTCTCCAACAGTATAAATTATGACTGCTCCCTCTGGAGGCCCCTCAGATGTTGAAGGTAAGTCCCTATTGCTGGAAGTACCATATACTTGGAACAGAAGACTTTGATTATTTTTGCTTAATTCTACTGAAAGACTTTTTTCTGTGGTCTAGCTTTCATGGGTCCAGAAAATACTATGCAATCTGCCAAGAAAGGATAGCAATTAACAGTCCTGCCTAGCTTTGAAATCTGTGGAATAGAGCAGTTGTCATCATGGCCAGATATTCCTAATGGTACAAAAAGTGAAATGTACTTGGTGGTAACTAACACCTAACACTTGTCTGAGTATATGTAAATCCTATTCAACTGGAAGGAAATCTGATTTGGTACTGTAATTCTAAGTATCCAGAGTAGGTAAGGTCATGTATATTAAAAGAAAGTTTGCAACTACCATGTTGCTATTCCAGTGTAATTTCAAACTGCATTATGAATCTTATGCTCATAACCATAGATACGTCTATGTATTGTTCTCTATCAAAGATGGTTCTCTTTACAGCCAATGGAGAAAAACATCACTGGAAGACACAGCTGGATGAATAAATGAAATCAAGATCAAAATTGATGAGTCAAGAGTGCTTTTGAGGGAGGACTGCAAAAAAAATTGATAGTTCTGCATCATATCTTCTGTATCTATGACTCAGACATCATTGAAGTAAAATGGGTGAAAAAATTGTGATATTCCAAATACTATTACATCTATTCGGGAACTATCAAAAGTCACAGTAGCTGAGAAAGACAACAACTACTGGGATCATACGGCTTGCCAGGGAACTAAAGGCAACTAACAAATGTTTGAAAGGAGAGTTAAGACTAGCCCAAAGTGGTCAACTCTAAAACTATACATACACAAACTGGTATAATATTTATAGTATAATATTATAATACAGTCAGCTGGTTATAATATTTATTTGATAATTGTGCATAAGTATATATTCATACATAAATACGTACATTCTCTCACACACATGTATGATTAGGAAGAAGTGGCTATATATTTAAGAGTGCTTGGGACAAGGAATGTGCTGTAGCATGGGGACTTGGAAGTGGTAGAAGGAGGAAAGAGGAGAAGGAAGTGATGTAATTATATTTTAAGTAAAAATGTATAAAATTAAATTAAAACTAGAATACATGTGTCATGAACGCAGAAAGACAGTTGATGTAGAATTGGAAGCAAAGAGACAAACAATAGCAGAGAGAGGTCATGGGAGGGCAGTGGAGAAAGAACATGAAGAAAGAATAAAAGCATGTATTTACTTAACTGCTATAACAAAACTCATTACTATGTTATGTCTTACCATTCTATTACATTGATAAAATATCATGACCTAAAGCAACTTTGATAGAATTGGTTTATGTCAGTCTTATAGCCAAGGCTTGGTTCATCATTGAATGAAGTCTTGGCAGTAACTTTGAGGAAGGATTTTCTGTGTTGGTGGAAGAGAACTGCTTACTGAACTGTTCACTATGGCTTACTGACCCTGTTTTCATTTATACTCAAGAGCTCAGGGTACCACTGCTCACAGTGTACAGTACTCTCTCACATCAATGATGAAGAAAGTAAATGCACTACAGGCTTGCCTGTAGACCATTCTGGTAAGGAAGATTTCCCAATATAGATTACCCTTTTCAAAATTACTCTAGTTTGTATCTAGGTGACAGAAAACTAGTCAGCAAGAATGCTAACATAATAACCTATCAGAAATTAAAGGCAAAAATACATAAACATGCTAGGTAGTGACCCCAATATGAAGAAATATAAGATGCTTATAAAGTGGTCCTCTCTCATAAATGGCAGAGTTCATGGTAGTATTAGTTGTGCAGGGTGTAAATGTTATCAATGACATATATCAAAGATATAAAACTTTAGAGACAGTGCTGCTCCAGTCTTCTAGGTTACCTAAGTTTCATTTTGACAATGCACCAATGAAAGACTAATAGCAAATCAACCAGTTTGTGGATGAGCAGAGAAATACTAAATACTAATAAATATTAAATAAATATATTATTTATATCTGTTTATGCATTATAGGAAGTGACTGGCAAATGTGGTTTGGGCATTGATGATCACTTCTTTTTAGTGACCTAGACACTAATGCCGTTAACCACGGGTAATGTTAGAAGCAACTTGGTTTTGTAATTGACTTATTTCATTTTAATACACACTGCTAAAAATTTCTGTATCTTGATTTTAACATTATTTAAAATGTTTAGAGTTGTGGATTTAGCTCAGTGGTAGAGCACTTGCCTAGGAAGCACAAGGCCCTGGGTTCAGTCCCTAGCTCCGATAAAAAGAAAAAGAAAACAAATGGTTAAAAGTATATTCTTTCATAAATGTTTTATTATAGAAGTCCAATTTTTTACACAAATTACAAATGATTATTTTAATTTGAACCTCATCATAATGTCTGTTAGCTTTTACTTTAGGTTAATATTATTGAATTTAAACATCATTTGAAAGACAAATTTGCAAGTGTGCCTTTCTAAATGGGGAACAGAGATTTCTTCTACTTAATATTTCTTTTTCATTTTTCTCAAGACATATTTGCCCTGCAACTGGTTGACATAAAATAAGTTTAAAATATGTTTTTATAAGCAGAGTGAAGATCAAGTTCCTTTGCCCTCTTGGCCTGTTCCCAGAGCAGGGTCTCATGTGAAGCCATGAAATGATCCATCTCTGCAAGGCGATCAAGGCCTTTTCAGTGAAAGGCTGTCCTTGCTGTTTCATAATGCTGTCCTTTATAAACTTACTGCCGAGCTTTACAATAACACTCTCTGATTTTCTCTTTCAGACAAATGCCACAAAGGATCAAAGGAAAACAGTAAGTTTCTAAAGAAAGGGATACTTGAAATCAAAACAGTTTGAAGTAATTTTAGGTGAACTTTCTTAAAATATTAGTATAGAATCAACTAGGAAAAGGGAAAAGAGTCTATATTTTAAGGGAGTTACTATTTGACAAAGGGGGACACCATATCAATATTCAAGTAGTCAGATCTATGACTATTATGAGGTTTTAAAGTATGTATTTTAATAACTACATATTTTCCTTTCTAAGTTACAATGTTAAATCAAGTTCTACACGTATAATTCATGAAAAAATATGTATATTAGGATCCGTTTTTACTAGAGCAGAAGTGGTCTGCATGTTTCAGTCTCTGTGGATTCACCTGATTCTCTCTTTTCAACTTTCTGACCAATCAGATTTTCAAGAGGAAATGTCTGGATTTAAATGTAATGTATTCTTTTAACACTTCTTCTAAATGCTAAAATATGATTGACAAATGCATTAGTACATAACTGTGCTCAAAATATATTTGATATAAGTATGCACTATGAGAATGCCTGCCATAATCAACCAAATTAGCCTATCTATCTCCTTTTTTGTATGGCAAAACTATTCATGATCTACTCTCAGCAACTTTTTATTCCATAGTAGATTATCATTAACCATTTACTCAATGTTCTATCTAGATTTCAAAATTAACAATCATGCATAGCTCAAACATCGGTGTGCCTTATTCTTTCCAGATACAATTAAGACAATAAAACAAAACCTTCTCGTGAATGCTCAGAAATAAGTTCTGAGCTTTTATGATCACAGATACTCTAAATTGACCTATTTCCACAACATTTTATATTATTTTGGATAATTTTCTTGTATATTTGATGTGGTTTCATTACTACAATGTGATTAATGACTAAACCTACCAGAGATAAACTCAGAACTTTTAGATTAAAATCCCAAGGGATTTTAACTTATTTTTTTAAACTGAGTTCCCTATGATTATAAGAATGATTTGCTGCTATTTTCGCTGTTTGTTTGATTCATCCTTCCTTATTACAATAATTTTTTTTTCTAATTTAAACATTCATTAGTTGATATAACATGATTTGGAGGTTTTGTGTCATGCATTTTGTTTCAGTATTTACATACTTGTCCAATTAAGTGTATTTATTATTAAATTAGTAGATGATTATAAGCTCATTGTAAGATTAACTTTGCATAGTATTTCCTAATGTCCAAATTAAGAATTATGCTTTGATTGGTTGATATTGTTGTTCTTCCTATGGAGTTGCAAACCCTGTCATCTCCTTTAGTCCATTCTCTAATTCCTTCATGGGGGTTCCCGTGCTCATTCTGATGGGTAGCTCTAAGCATCTTTATCCTTATTAATAAGACCCTCAGGAGCCTTCTCAGGAGACATCTGTATCAGGCTCCTATCAGCAAGCACTTGTTTTCATCAACAATAGAGACTGGGTTTGGTGGCTGCACATGGGATGGATCTCCACATGGCTCCAACCGCATATGTAGCAGAGGATGTCATTGTCTGGCATCAATAGTTGGAGAAGCTCTTGGCCCAGTATACAGGAATGTCAGGGTGTTGAGATGGGAGTGAGTGGGTGGGAGTAGGAGCATCTTCATAGAATCAGGGGGAGGAGGGAAAGGGAGAGGGGAGAAATGGGAATAATACATACAATATCCAATAAAAATTAGTTTTACTTTTAAAAAAAGAATTGTGCTTTGAATGTGAGTTGGCCCCAGAACCTCATTTATTCAAAGACATGAAAAAACTCTTGCAATTTGGAGATATTGAAAAATCCCATGGCATAGCCAGAAGAAGCAGGTCACTGGTATGTGTTTTATGGGTTTAATACAAATTTCTCTCTCTCTCTCTCTCTCTCTCTCTCTCTCTCTCTCTCTCTCCCTCCCTCCTCCCTCCCTCCCCTATATAGGCTACTAAGATCCTGTTCCTGTTGGACAGTATTTCTCAATCCACAAGATAGTATTAATCTTCTCTTAAGTCTCTCTGCTCCTATAGGGGAAAACTGTCCTTTTCCCAAAGTGAGATAATTCCTGTGATAACCAAGCTTGAGGTTTTCATATCTGTGGAATTGTTTCAATGGATGTATCTGAACATGGTAGGAGTTTTAAAGTCAAAGGGTTCTGAAAGGAATGTTCAATGTGTGAATCTTGTTGAGAATGTAGAAGATAAGAATATAAAATAAAAAAATAAAGACTGAACTCACAAGAATATAAAAATATCAAAGACATTGTTTACAATTTAGTCAGAGGTTATTCATGTTATAGTTTGACAGGACATCATTCTGTATTCTGCCCATATCGTGAAAATAATTGATGGAAGTTGACTTTAAACTTTGTTAACCTATTTATTTGGAAAGGGGAACTTGAAAACCATTTAGTACCTGTAGGTATGCACAACTTTTGATACTATAAAACAATGTATTCTCAATAAAGTTCATGCAAATTACAGCAGTCAAACCTGAAGTATTTACCCAACTCTCATATTTTCAGGAAGTGTATAGTGGGCTACATTAAAATTTATCCACAACTGTAAGAAGTCACATACAGCCCACAGGCAGTGGGGTGGACATGCATGTTGGGTTTTTAGGTGGTTGTTAGTGAATGCCTTTGTCTGTGTTTATTGTATTAAAAATAAAAAGAACCAAAAAATGTAAAATGTGTACATTTTAGGAAGAAAAACACTGAACAGGATAAATGTGGCAGACAGGGCAGTCAGTATAGGTAATTATACTGTTAAGCAGTATAATTTGGGTAAACTACACACTTTCACATAGACAAAATAAGCTCTTTTGAGGCCAGGAACTCACCCACACATTTCTTTGAAAGGACTGTACTTCAAGAGAGGGCCATCACCGTTGTTCCCTCCTTGAAAATGGTTACCTAGGAAAGTATTTTGTTGTTCAGCTACTGGGGTACTTGAAGATCAGAGTTGGCGCCATCTGAATGTGCCATTGGAACATACTTCGTCTTTTCATTCTTGAAGTATTTGTGTGGGAAAGTGGATGGCATTGAAGACAGAAGCCACATGACTAGCGTTGGCACAGATGTATGGGAGGGGCTGTCAAAATCAGGTGTACCTGGATGATGTCACCATGAAATAATGGGCTGTTATTTGTCATGGTTGGTTTCAGTCTTGTTAAGTTTGTTGTTTTCTTTTTGTTTGTTTTTTCCAGTCCCTCTTTTGGAAATTATTTTACTCTGTGCCATTGTATGATGCAAGCATTTCCCTTTTCTATTTTAAAATACTTAAAGTTAGGAGATTATCTTGAGTTTCAAGAAGAAACTGGACTTTTGACTTTTGAACAGTGGTAGAGTGCTAAGACCTTAAAGACTTTGGAGTAGGGCTCTATGAATTTTACGTTATTAAATGGACCTGAGTTAAAGTTGTCCAAGAGCAAAAAAAAATTATATGAATAGGAAATGCTACTCTGGTTGGTATTCATGGTCCATGACTAATACATTGTTGGGCTTTAAGTAAATGATCTCTAGAAAGTGGAAATGCATCAGTCGAGAACAGGTCTTATGTGTTGTAGAGTCCAAGATCTCAATCTGCTTCCCTTTTCATGTATTTGTAAGTAAGCCACTGGGAAGTTGTTGTCATCATGCCTTTCTCCCCACTGTTTCCTGCACCTTCTCAACTATAAGCCAGCATCTTTTCTTTTTCCTTTAGGATGATTTGATCAATACGTTCTCTTAGTTTGAGTTTCTATTGGTGGAATGAAACACCATGACCAAAAGGTAAATTAGAGAGAAAGGGTGTTTCCTCCTTACACTTCCATATAATTGTTTACCAGCGGAGGTCAGCGTGGGAAATCAGTATAGGAACATGAGTGCAGAAGCTGATGCACAGGTCCTGGAGCTATACTGCTTACTGGCTTGCTTCCCATGGGTTTCCCAGTCAGAGATCTGAGAGAAATCAGAATCACCAGCCCAGTGATGGAACCATCCAAAATGGGTTGGGTTCTCCCCTGTCTTATTGTTGCATCTTATGAAGGCATTTCCTCAACTGAGGTTTCTTTCTGATGATGGTTCTAGCTTGTATGAAGTTGTACCATTATACACACACACAAACACACACACACACACACACACACACACACACACACTCACTTTGATAACTGATGAAAATATGTTTGTTTATTCCACAATAACACATGAGGAAGTAATACAGCACGACCATGTGTTTGTCTAAATGTAATTAACTTAGCCAATGTTTATTGGTTTTTGTTTGGCTATTATTGTTGTTTTCTTATTTGTGAAGTGGTCCAAGAATATCTACCTTTAATTGTCTGGTATAAACACAATTATTTAAAGCCCATTATTTATAAGTCACTTGTCAATACACATATTTAGATCATGACTTATAGTAAAGGAAAAAAGTGAATGGGTATCTGTGGGAGGCTGAAGGTTTGAAGCTCTTCTTGACAACAGGACAGGGCAATGGTAAAAATATCACATATCAAATTGGGACATATTTCTAAATTTTTTTTGGTGACAGCAGAGAGATCCAGATTCTCAGTCACAGGACCAGATTCCTGGGGGAGTAGTAAAGACTCAGCCCCCAAGTATGTAACAGACACACTGTATAAAAGAGTGTGTGCCTCAAAATATATTTGGAAGACCTGATTGACAAGACTGATGTTAGAAACTGAATATTCAAAATTTATTTTTCTATGGAGAAAGAGAGCAAGGTTACAGAACACAAAGACTACATCCTTGGTGCTCTGTGTTTACCGTGATGGAAGCTTGTACTGAAGGATTCTGTGTTTACTGCTTTTACAGATTTTAGGAAAGGCTTTGGGAAACTCTTTTAGGTTTTGCACTTTTTGAGTCAGGCAAGATTGGTTACCTTCCTAATTCCTACGAGCTTCCTAACTCTCTCCTGGAGGAAATGTTCTAACTCTGTAGTAACTATGCAATAGGTTTGAGAGCTAATTTTTTTGTAATTTTTACAGAGGTGACTATTAGAGATGTTCTTAAGTATGGGAGTCTCCATACACATTAAAACAATCTATAATATGATATTCAATACAAGCAATCTCCCTACATATTGTTAAATCACCTTAAACATTAATAATGATTTAATGATATTCCAGTGGTAGTTATTTTTAATTCTTCATCTTCCTTGGTTATTTTGTTTATTTACATTTCAAATGCTATCCTCCTTCCTGAATGCCTCTTCAAAATCCCCTAACTCAACCCAGTGCTCCCCTGCCTTCCAGAAGGTGCTCCTACATCCACCAATCCACTCCTGCACCACCACCCTAGTATTTTCCTACACTTGGGCACCAGGCCTTCACAGGGCAAAGGGCCTCCCCTCCCTTCAATGTCAGACAAAGCTACCCTCTGCTACCTGTGCAGCTGGAGCCATGGCTTCCAACATGTGATTTCTTTGGTTAGTAGTTTAGTCCCTGGGAGCTCTGGGAAGTCTGGCTGGTTGACACTGTTTTTCTTCCTATGGGTGTGCAAACTCCTTCAGTTCCTTCAGTCCTTCCCCTAGCTCCTCTCCTGGGGTGTCCCTGTTCAGTATGATGGCTGGCTCGAAGCATCCGCATCTGTATGTGTAAGGCTCTGATTGAGCCTCTCAGGAGACATCCATATCAGACTTCTCTCAGCATGCACGTGTTGGCATCAACAATAGTGTCTGGGTTTGGTGGCTCCATACAGGATGAATCCCCAGGTGGGACAGTCTCTGCTCCTGCACTTGTTTTTATACCTGCTTAATCTCACACATATACATTATAATTTTAATCTATAATAGTAGTATTTTCCATGCTATATAGTAAAACATTCCATTTGTAGAACTATAGCTTTTCTAAATTACAAACTATTGCTTGAATCTGTTTCAGAATGGCAGCTTTCCTAAATTATTAGCTATTTCTTTGTCTCCTTTAGAATCTGTCTTAAGATCACAATATCCTTTCAAATTTTACATTTTTATATTTGAATATTTTCATTTATTACTTCCTTGTTTTAGTAATGGAATAGAAACCAATTTGGTGCCTTACCTTGTAGTTGGTATAATAAAAGCAATATAGTGCAAGCCAATAGCCAACATCAAACTATATGGAGAGATAATGAAAGCGATCCCAGTAAGATCAGGGAACAAGAAAACACTGCCCACCCTTTCCCTATCTATTTAATATAAATTAATTTCTAATATTTAGTAATAAGGCAAAGGAGATCAAGGGATTACAACTTTGGAAGGAGAGAGTCAAAATACTGCTATTTGTGAATAATATCATAATATACATAGTCAACCCCAAAAATTCTGCCACAGAACTCCTACAGCTGATCTTCAACAAAGTGGCTGAGTACAAAATTATCTAAAAAACAAAACAAAACAAAAAGCCCACCTTTATACAAATGATAAGCGGGTCAAGAAAGAAATTGGTGAAATAACACTCTTTACAAAAGCTGTGGGTAAGACAAAATATCTTGGTGTAACTTGAGCTGAACCAAGCAAGTGAAAGAACTGTATGACAAGAATTTAAGTAACTGAAGAAATTGAAGACATCAGAAGGTGGAAAGATCCTCATGCTCATGGGTGGTTTCAAATTTTAAATTATTTCAATTAGATAAACTGAAGATGTACAATAATTTAAATAGTATTTATTTTACCTCCAGTTTGTTCTTTACAATTCCTTGAATGTGCTTTACTAAAGTCTTAGGGAATGCCACAGCTTGCTACAGCATTGAACCCCATTCACTCACTTTGACCCCTCCTTCTTTCATTACATTCTTACGTATTAAAATTACATACATATTTTCAAGGCTTCTATCATAACTTTTGCTTTGCCATTTTATCATAAGCTGGAATTATTTGAGAATAGGGAACTACAATTGAGAAAATATCTAACAGAGATTTGCCTGTAGATCAATTTGTCAAGTGTTAATGGATGTGCAATGACAGCCCATTGTGTGGCCAAATACTTCTGAGGTGTGTATAACAGTAGGCTACGAAGCCAGATCAAATAAGCCAGTAAACAGCACTCCTTCAGGCCTCTGCATCAGGGCCTGCCTTCAATAATGGCTTATGATATGAATTGTAAAATGAAATTATAAGTTGAAAAGAAAAACTGTCATTTCCTAAATTCTTCTTGTTGGTTGTCTGATATCACAGCAAAAAAGAAATCCTAACTAATGGTGTTGTGGTTTATTGTTGTGAAGACCTAGTCATGTGTGGACTTGAGGAAATTATGGAAGGATTTTTCAGACATTTGGCTAGAAAACTAAGTGTTGTAGGCTTAATGAAACATGGTGGGAACTTAGAAGTTATTGCTGAGAGAACTGAAGATGTTGGAAGCCTGACTTGTGAAATTTCAGAAGAAAATTTAAGACTTCCTTAAAGTATCTATGAGGACCATCTGATACTTTGAATTAAGACCCACTAAAGTGAAACTTGCTTCCCTTAGTCAATTGATACCAGGCAGAAGAATCAAGTGGGATTAATAAGGACACCAGTATTAATAAATCCAACAGTTCTCAGCATGTTCAGAGAATCTGCAGTCTTAAGGAGGCCAAGAAAATGCCATGTTCATAGGTAAATTGGAAATGTATAAGAGTCTGCCACATGGTTCTAATTTTGAAAACTTTAAGGTATCATTGAGGACAGCTGAGGCCTGGGATCATAAAAGTGTAGAAGAGGCCATTGAGAAGGTTCCATATCAGTTTTTCCCCCTTTTTATTGGTTATTTTATTTATTGACACATCAAATGTCATTCCTCTTCCCAGTGTCCCCTCAACAAACCCCCATCCCCTCCTACCTTCCCCTGCCTCTAGGAGGGTACTCCCTCGCTGGCAACCCACTCTTGCCTGAGCAACCTGGCATTCCCCTACACTGGGTCATAAAACCTTTATAGGACCAAGGAACTCCCCTCCCAGTGATGCTAGATAAGGCAATCCTCTATACTTGTCTAACTGGAGAAATGGCTCTCCCCATGTCGAGTCTTTGGTTGGGGATTTAGTCCCCGAGAGCTTTGGGGGGTCTGTTTAGTTGATATTGTTGTTCCTCTTATGGGTTGCAAATCCCTTCAGTTCCGTAAGTCCTTGCCCTAACTTCTCCATTGGAATCCCTGCATTCAGTCTAATGTTTGGCTGCATGCATCCATATCTGTATTGGTCAGGCTCTGGCAAATACTCTCAGGAGACAGCTATAGCAGGATCCTGTCAGTAAGCACTTCTTGGCATCTTCAATAGCGTCTGGGTTTGATATCTGCTGATGGGATGGATCACTAGGTCTCTTGATGTCCTTTCCTTTGGTCTCAGCTCCACTCTATGTCCCTGTACTTGCTTTTGATAGGAATACTCAACCAGGGGCCTTGCCTATCCACTGGGTATAGTCATTACATGGTCCATCTCCCCTTTGTTGAATATTTCATCTAATCCTCTCTATTGGGACCTGGGAACCTCTCAGGTCCCTGGCATCTGGGACTTTCTAGTGGCTATCCCCAGATCCCCTTACTCCACTGTTACTAGCTTCCTTTCAAATTCCTGACCCTGTACTTTTCTCCCATTTCCTCCCATATTTGAACTTCTCCCCCATTCCCTCCTGGTCCCTTCCAGACCCCCCTCTCTCTCTACTTCCCAAGAATATTTTGTTCCCCCTTCTGAGTCGTACTGTAGCATCCACACTTTGGTGGGATCTTCTTTATTTTTGCATTTCATATTGTCTGAGAGTTGTATTCTGGGTATTCTGAGCTACTTTTTGGCTAATATCCACTTATCAATAAGTACATATCATCTGTGATTTTTATGACAGAGTTATCCTCACTCACGATGATATCTTCAAGTTCCATCCATTTGTCTGCAAATTTCATGAAGTCATTGTTTTTAATAGATAAGTTGTACTCCACTTTGTAAATGTATCACATTTTCTGTATCCATTCTTCTATTGAAGGACATCTGGATTGTTTCCAGCTTCTGGCTATTATAAATAAGGCAGCTATGAACTTAGTGGAGCATGGGTTCTTGTTATATGTAGAAGCATCTTTTGGGTATAAGCATCTTTTTGGCAGGACTGGTATAGCTGGGTCCTTAGGTAAAATAAGCTCTAGTGCTGAAGGCTTCATGGAGAGAAGTTGAGACTTTAAACCATGTAGTCAAGGTTCAAGTCACTGAAAAGAACACAGGAGAGATTATTTTCAGAGTTTTTGAGATGGCAGCACCATAGGGCTGTGAAGTGGAGCTGAACTGAACCTAAAAGACACTGTGTTTATTTTGTGGATGGCAATTATGCTTCAAAGGATGGTGGTGATAAGGAAGTATAAGATAAACAAACCCTTTCATTCCCAAGTTGCTTCTGATCATTTAAATAATTGGCAATAAAATCCCTTATTATCATAGCATCTCTCCTTAAGTATAAGATAATAAATGCATCAACTGTGTTCTCACATACATGTACACGAACACATGTATACATGCCTACATACACATACACACAGGCATACATCCACATACATGCACTCACAAACTCATACACATATGCATACTCTATTCCCAGAGATACACATACACAATCCTTTGTACACACAAATGAGTAGACACTAAGACCACAGCATCCTTAAACAGGAGTCTTTTGTTGTTGTTGTTAAATATTCATCTGATAATATGTGCATTTATTTGTTACTGAGGACAAAAACGAACCTGGAAATCTCACTTCAGGAATGATAAAATATTTGGATGCCAGATTTAGCATAGAAATAAGTTAAAATTCATGCGTATAAGTAATGTCTTATGTATTCACTAATGCTTTAACAAGTTGACACAAACTGCCACCATCTGAGAGAAGGGAACCTCAATTGAGAAATGTCTCCACCAAACACTCCTATAATTGAATCTATGTTATGTTTTCTTGATTAATGTAGAAAGGTCCACTCCTTTTCTTGTACCAAATTTTATTATTCAGAGTAGATTGTTGTTGGGTATATAAGAAATCAAAATGTGCAATCTTGGAAAAGCAAAGTAATAAAGAATATTTTTCCATTTTTCTATTTTAGGTCCTACCTCCAGGTTTCTGCCTTAAGTTCATATTCTGACATGTTTTCTGATGGTCTGTGGTCTGTGCATGAAAAATTAAATAAGCCACTTCCTCCCTAAGTTTGTAATGATATTTTATCACATCTATGGAAACCCTAACTAAGACAAATTAACACACCATGCATAGAAATAGTTATGCACACATTAGTGTTTTTAATACATAGTTGTCTTTATATAAATATAACATATTTTCACAGTGTTAACTTGAAATATGAAATATTAATACTTGCTTTTTCTGTTTTATTAATTCATGAAAATTATACATTAGAGGTAATGGCTCAGAATTTCCTCAATTTTCTGGACACTACTATGTAATTAATTTAATCAGAAATTCAATTGTGACCTTCTTAGACTCACAAGCAAAGGAGCCAAATATTTGCTTTCTGAAGAATAATGTTAATCTTCCTTGAGAAGCAAAACCTTGAAACTTTGTAGTCTACAAATAAAGATTCCTGAGAATATTATCATGACCTCATTATGGTCTTAAGATTTAAAAATTTAAGTGGTTCTGAACCTGAACCTAAGAAACAATTTTCATGTCTTGTGGTTGAGAAAGGTGAAGAAATTTATAAGTTGAAACTCAACTCACATTTTTCAAAATATTTTAATGAATTTTTATAATTATCAATAATAAATGACAAAATATGTTAATATGTTCATTTCTTCTCAGTTTAATGTACTTGTGTCTTTTTGCCTTAATGTAAACAGTGTTGTGATATTTTATTAATTTGTCCGTAGCGTAAGTTGCTCTTAGTTTCAAGTTGGGAATACGTAGACATCATAATTCTCAAGTAATAATATTCAGAGAAATGTCAAGAGTATACGTTATAAAAATTTTTATAACTAACATTCATTATTGTTTGTTGATCATATCCATCAGCTACTAACTTTCTTTGCCACTTCCTAGTGTCTCCATAATCAGCACTGTCAAATCAGGATTTTCCAGTTGCACATACATATTGGGCCATCCCCTGGAACACCAGAGAGTTACGTAGAGAAATATTTTCAATGGAAGGCTGAAGAAATGTATACTATGCTCTGCTAGAGATTAGCTTGTAGTCAATCATTAATGCCAATAAATCTTAAAAACATGTAATAGATAGTACCAAGCACCTTCTTCAGGAGGTATAGTATAGTTTCTTGTCCATAAGTATGTGAAATATGTTTATATACATTACTAGTAAGCCACTTTGTATATATTCTGACAATGTAATAAACTGAAGAATTTAGGCAACAGTTTAATGTTCTGTAATATATTTAATATGTATACACATGAATGTATACAAATTATGTATTATATTTTCTAAGGTATAACGTTAGCATTAAAAAATTAAACTGTAAAAATTTTAAAATAATGGATGTAAGAAACAGAAAGCAAAAATATTTCAGAAAACATGAAAAAATCTGTTATGGTAACACAATTAAACTTTAGGTGCTGTGATAGTGTATAGATATTTAATGATTAACTCAAAGCAATTCCCATATTCACAGAAAATACGTTGTGGAGTATAGCAATAAATCATGTTGTGGAGAATATTCTGAGAAAGGCCAATAGAGTTGTCGTTCTAATTTTATTCATTTAGCCTTTCTTTCTTTTTCTTTTTCTTTCTTTCTTTTCCCTTTCTTTCTTTCTTTCTTTCTTTCTTTCTTTCTTTCTTTCTTTCTTTCTTTCTTCCTTCCTTCCTTTCTCTCTCTCTCTTTCTTTCTTTCTTTCTTTCTTTCTGAAGAGTTTGTGTTTCAATTTTAATTCATTTTTTTTCTTTTTCATTGGATATTTTACTTATTTACATTTCAATATTAACCCCTTTCCCCATTTCCCCTCCAGAAACACCCTATCCCATTCTCCTACCCCAATTCTATGAGGATGCTCCCCAACCCACCCACCCACTCTTGTTTTCTATCTTGGCATTCCCTTACACTGGGGCATCAAGCCTTCACAGGACAAAGAGCCACTCCTCTCACGATTTCCAACAAGGCGATCCTCTGCTACATATGTGGTTGTAACCATGGGCCTCTCCATGTGTACTCTTTGGATGGTGGTTTAGTCCCTGGGAGCTCTGGGGGTTTTGGTTGGTTGACATTGTTGTTCTTCGTATAGGGTTGCAAATCCCTTTAGCTCCTTCAGTCCTTTCTCTAACTCCTCCATTGGAGACCCAGTGCTCAGTTCAATGTTTCCTGCCTCTGTATTTGTCATCCTCTGGCTGAGCCTTTCAAGAGATAGCTCTATCTTTCACCTCATAAAATGCTGTCAAAATACATGCTGAAATTGCTGGGGAAATTCATATTGAGATTTCTTTTAATCTGTGTCATTTTCTTCATTTTATTTGAAAACTACTAACATTTAAGCATAGATTTTTAAAAAAATAACTTAAGACCTATGTCACAAAATGTACATGAAGGAATTGCTATCAGGTTACAATCTCAATTTTCTTTTCTTTTTTTTAAATTAAGTTATTTATTTTTACACTCCAGATGTTATTGACCTCCCGGTCCACCCCAGAGGGTTGCACATCCCATACATTCTCCCTGCTACCCCACCCCGCGCTCCCTACTCCTTACCCCCCTGTATCCACAAGGATGTCTCAATCCCACCCACCCCACCAGACCTCTACATTTCCTGAGTCCTCCAATCTCTTGAGGGTTAGGTGCATCTTCTCTGACTGAACCTAGACCCGGTGGTTTTCTGCTGAATTTCAATTTTCTACAATTGCTTTGAAATTTCTTAGAGAAGAAATTGTTTTTTTTTCTGCTTTTCCTTCCATTCCCCTAGGCAGAAAATTATCTAATTATGGCTCATTTAAAAATTAAAGAATTCATTTCTGGTTTCACAAATATGAAAGATGTTCTAACAATAATTGGAACTTAATATGAATCAATTCAAATAACTCGAATGAACAATAGATGAAATGGTGATAGATAAAGAAGGGAAGGCCAGAGAAGTGGTCTACTAAAAATCTGAGAATAAGTCTGAGAAGTTGGTAATGGAGGACAAGGACAGTGAAAAGCTCCTTCCTGATTCCTTGGCTAAAGCCAAAGGGTTTCCAGGAAGTGCCTGCCAGAGTTAGAAATATTTGCATTCTTCCCCAGGTAGCCATCTATTTTAACCCACACCATTTCTTGAAGATACATTCTTTTTCCAATATGTATTTCTGGTTTATTTCTCCAAAAATCAGGTATCTATAGATTTGTAAATATGTCTGTGTCTTTATTTCCACTGAATGTTTTTGTGCCAATGCCACACTGTTTATATTACTATAGCTCTGTATGTAGTCCAGCTTGAGACTGGAGGTAGTGATACCTATGTCGGTTCTTTTATTATTCAGAATTTTTTAGCTACTCTATTTTTCTGTTATATATTTGTTTCTTTGATACTATGTGTGTGTGTGTTTCCATGTAAAGATGAAATTGTCCCTTCAATTTCTTAGAATTTTGTCAAATTTTTAATAGGAATAGTTTTGAATGTGCAGATTATATTTGGTAGTATGGAAATCACACTATATCAATCCCATTGTTCCGTATTGATTGGAGATATTTATATTTTCAATTTCTTTCTTCAGTGGCCTACTGTCTTGTTATACAAGTCTTTCACTTCCAAGGTGGGTTTGAAAAGGCCTGTCCATACAGCATAAAATAAAGTTAAAGAATTTAAAAACAATTAGACTATTTCAAGAAGGGAAAATTTAACACTGATAATAACTGTAAACACAAGTATATTATATAACACCCAACATTATATTAGTAAGTCATTTTGTGTATATGTAAGGAAGAATACATAACTTGTTTTAAAGTGTAGTTTCCTTTCCACATCCTAACAACAACGAATTGATCTTTAAAAAATGCTGGCTGCTGGTTAATGTTCTGTTTTGTTAAAATAAAAGATAGAGCTTAAGCTTGATTGTGGCATACATGTTTCATTCTTTGTGTTTCATTCCCGTTGCTCTGCTTCAATTTTGTAATCTTCATACACTTGCTCAAATGACTTTGGCACTGCTTAAGGTACTGCTGTCTGCTAATTATGCTTTCCATGCCTAGAATTTTATATTGCTCTCTTGAGTCTGACTTAGTTACTCATTCGTCTTCTTAACTATCTTATGAATTATGAAAAGATTCATTGAAAACTAAGGATGTCCATGACCCAGAGAGCATACAGAATATAAGGCAGAAAGATTGTAAGACCCAAATGGGATAGACTGCACCAGACACCAAGGAAACACTGCTTCCCATATGCAACAGTATTGAATACCAGAACAAAACTGAACTATAAATGGATCAAGGACCTCAACATAAGGCCAGGTAGCCTGAATCTGACAGAATGGAAACTGGAGAATAATCTGAAACTATTGGCACAGGAATAGTCTTTGTGAACAGGGTACCAAGAGCAAATGAGCTAACTCTAACAGTGAATAAATGGGAATTTAATTCAAATTATATAATACAAATTATACATTACAAATTATCCAAATTATACAATACAAAAATATCCTATGAAATGGAAATAAATTTTCATAAGATTGAAAAGCTTCTGTGTGGCAAAGTACACCATCATTTGGGCTAATAAGCAGTCAGGCCAAGTAATAGAACAACAGAATGTGGGATTAATATCTAAAATACATAAAGAAGAAAACAATGGACATTGAGAAAACAGTTGAAACAATTTTAAAATGAGATGCCAAGAGATCTCAAAAAATGAAAAACAAATGACAGAGAAACATTTTAAAATATTCAGCATGCTTAGTCATCAAAGAAATGCAGAGGAAGTTACTTTCCAAATTTAATCTTACACAAATTAGAATGACTAAAATCAATAAAACAGATAATACTCATGCTAGCAAGGATGAGAGTGGATAGGAAGACTTATTCATTGCTGTTGGAGTAAAATCGTACAGACACTAAGGAAATCTATGTCAAGGTTCCGCAAGAAGCTGGAAATAAATCTACCTCAAGATCTGGCTAGGACTCTCTTCTTAGTTAGGGTTACTAATGCTCCAAGGAAACATCATAACTAAAAGCAACATTAAAAGAAGGATGTATTTCATTCACAGTTCTATAAAACAGCCCTTCATCAAATGAAATGAGGGAAGTAATTCAAATATGATAAATTCAATATGAGGCAGGAACTGACGGAGGAACCATGGAGGAATTCTACTTGTTGTTCTGTTTCCCATGACTGCTCTATTCTTAATAGCCAGTTATTAGAGATAACATAGGTTTATCAGTAGATAGATGGATACAAAAACTCTGGTACATTTATCCAATGGAATATTATTCAAGCTCTTAATAAAATTCAGGTAAATGGATAGAGCTCTATAAAAGCATCATCCTTAGCATGATAATTAAAATATCAAAAAAATACTGTGTCTTTTCTCTATGTGAATCTTAGCCTTTAAACCTTTGGTAGTTATAATATAATCCTTATAACTCCAGAGTTTAGGTCTCAAATAAGTCACTGGTAGAAGTGAAAGATCTCCCAAAGAAGGATATATTTCTCTCTCTCTCTCTCTCTCTCTCTCTCTCTCCCTCTCTCTCTCTCATCTCTATCTCTCTCTCTCTCACACATCTCTATCTCTATCTCTATCTCTATCTCTATCTCTATCTCTATCTATATATAATACACATATTTATGAAAATGCAGGAGGACACTATATTAAAAAGTAGAAATTGAAAGGAGGATAGAAGAAACGGTAGGGGACGTATTATGAGAAGGGAAAACTAAGTGGAACAGCCACTTGATGTGTCCTATGGAAACCTACTATTTTAAAATCTTGTGAAATATATGAAAATAATTTAAGTGAAGTCACCAAAAATGGTTAACAAAGTGCTCTATCTTGAAATCTTTCTCCACCAAATACACAATGGGTAGAATGGGTTAATTCTAGTTTTCATTAGCCAAAGGGGTCTTATAGAAACCACCAAACATCGCAGGCTAATGCCAATGGTCTGTGTTGTTCTCCGCAAAACTATTGTTAAGTCACTCTTGCTGAAGACAGCACATATATTATTGAAGATTTATCAGGTATATTCTGATATATACCTGATATATTAGGGAGAATTCAAGCTGGAACCTAACAAGAGCCTTCATCCCTACTGGCTAGAGTTTACCTCAGTGTGCTGAGGTATACTCTTCATACAATTCGAGAAGAAAAGCACCATCAACTGAGCTACAAAGCTTAAAATCTACAATGGTGACCTCCCTGCAAGTTATGCTGGTTCAGTAGTGGCTCAAAGTTGTAGGAGCAACCCACAGCACTCTGATTGGAATCAAGACCCACTTCATGAAATGAACCCATGCATGAAAATGGTCAGGTTGCCAAGACCACATGGTTCATGAGCCCATGGGAAAACCAAAGGAAAATAACCATAAAATGATCTAAATGATATTGCACATTCTTCTAAACTCATTGATGACCAATTTCTCCATCACCCATTACCACTGTCATTTCCTCAAGCAATAGATGGGAACTAATACAGAGACACACTACTGGATAGTCTGCTGAAAGTGAGCAATTTTGAACAACCTGTGTTAAATTCAATGTCTTCCTTCCACCCCTCAGTTTTCAGGGAGCAATACAAAAGAGGAAAAATTTTCTAAGAAGTAATTGATGGACAATTCCAAGTTAACTGTGTCTTACAGATACAACATGACAAATGCATATTTGACCTCCTATACATTGTAGCATCATGAGAAGGATCTGCACAGATTTAATCCAGATAAGTTCACAGAGCTATACAAAAGAAGTAGTCACAGGCTCAAATGCCTAATCAAGAATGTAACTGAAACCTACTTTCACAGAAAAAAAATTGGATTTCTGCAATGAGTGAAACTAGGTGTATTATAGTTCATTTTAAGCCCCATGTCCAAAAATTGAGGGCTAATACAAAATGAATCCAATAGTATTTTTATAGATATATTTCTCATATTTCTTTGTACACTTTTTGTTGTTGCTGCCACTGCTATTGTTAATGGTCTTTTGTTTGTATAATATGGTTCCTTGTTTCATGGTTTCGATTATGTATGTCTTTCATTTATATTTGCTTGTTTATCTTTCTTCATTTCTGCTTTTTGTTTATATAAGAGTGAGGGAAAGGGCATGGGGTTTTGGAGGCAGGGAGTAGACAATCAGGGAGGAGTTGAGACAGAAGAGAATCATTTTCAGGATAAATTTTATGAATTTTTCCCCATGAAACTATGTATTCAGTGTAAGTGATGCTTCTTTCCTGGGCTCTTTTCTGTTCTATTTGTTTGAATTCTTAAACTCTATGCAAGCCTTTTCTGTTATTTTCTCATCAAAATTGTTAATACAGTTCCCCTGAGCCTTCAATGTTCCTGCAGTTTATCATGGAAAACAGTTATCTTCATTGCTATCCATGAGACCTCATGTATTTTTATGAAACATAGTTCAACACACAAATTATATGACTGATATATTTCTTCAGTTCTCCATGTGGTATACTGCTTAATCTGTTTGTATAGGTTTTGCTATGTTAAATTTTGCAGTAATGATTATAATGCTTTTCGACAAGGTAAAAATTTTAAATTTTAGGATTAGTTTGTATGGTAAATATTATTCTAATGAAATATCATGAAGGAAATACAAGGCAAAGACCTTTATTAGATGGCTTGCATTGAGGAGTTCAAAAACAATGTGAAATTATTCCAAACTTGTGTGTGAACTTCATGCTCACGGGTGTTAGGAAGAGGTCCCCTGTGTAAGATGAGCACTGAATAAATAAAAGTTAAACATGACTCACTGTATTTGAGGAAAGCAAGGACCTCTTCTCACCTTTCGAGCCAATTAACGTGAGTTTATTACATCATTACCTGGATCAGGTGCCTATGAAGAATGTAGTTTAACATTAAAAATATACTTTCTCAAATTATAATTCTTTTTTTAGATCACATATATTTACCAAATATAACATTTGAACAAAGTAGTATCTAAGTATATTCCTAGTTCTTCAGTTATGACCTAACATTATTTATTTTTTCCTGAACATCTCTAAAAGAAAAGAAGTGTGATTAAGCTTTTACAGTGAAAAACTATTCTCATATCCCTCAGTTACTATCAATTGTCTGTAAGAGATCGATTGGAAACAGATAACTTTTTCATTTTCTTCTCAGGTGATAAAAAAATGTGAAATCTCTAAAGAGAACTGATGTATATTTAAGTGGCAAGTGATGCTTATGGTGATTTTTAAAATAGATCAATTTATAAATATTATTTTCCATTCATAAAAACATCTGGTTCTATCATTTTACACTGGTGAGTTGTTTAGGCGCCCACTGTTTAGTGACAAGAGAGAGAAAAAAAAAGGCAATCCAGATTAGTTGCGCTGAATATGTATTTGAGATGTGAGAACCAGAGCAAATCTGAGATAATTTAAACAAACAAAAAATATGTAGCAACCTTGAAAGAATACTAATACAGAAATGAATACCAAAAGGAAATTAATCCTTAAATAGAGATCTATTCCAGGTAGACTTTATTCTCTTGTTTCTGAGATAACACAAATAATACAATGTAAAAGAATATTAAATTCTTTTGAGTACCAGTTTCCTTATCACCTGTTTGTACAAGATTTTTGAAATTATATTTGTACTAGAATTCAATATATCTCTTTGGCAGAAAACAAGTCTCTTTTTCAAACGGTGCTCTGCATCAACCATAGCAGCAAAATAAAAATAATATGGTATCACTCAAATGGTTATTGATAAACTAGATGGGTGGACTTTATGGAAAATGTAGTTAATAATGAACAGTAAATAGGAAAACAGCAAAGAGTTTTTTTTTTTTACTATATACCATCTTGTTGTCTAAAACTCAAAACATATGCAGAGATAATAAGCAATACCTTCCATGTGCATTTTGGATTGACATTCAAAAAAGAAGTTATGCATATTTGTTACCTGGCCTTTACATTCATTAAATAGGAAATAATGAATTTTTGTGTTTATCTTAGCAACTTCAAGACCAAGAGGGAAACAGAGTCAAGATATTATTACTGATATATAATGAGGTGAAGAATATAACTTAAGAAGTAAGTAATTCGCTATTTTCCAGTACCTTGTGGTAATTAATTACTGTACTTAGATTTAGAATACAATGTACAAAAATATAACACACACATACAAACACAGATACACACATATCTCATACATGTAAACATTTTTAAAATTCATCTTTCAGTTTATATGCATTTATATTTCTTAGAATTGAGAATAATGGTAAAAAATACAAATCTATTCTCAACTGTAAAGAAATATAAACAGTGATATTATGGATGGTACATTATTTCTGTCCTATTCTATTTAGTTGTGGTGCATTCTGTCCTTTTTTTCCCTTAGGTAAGGATGCTGAATATGATCAGGATTTATGTATACTTCTATTGAGGTGAATATATTATAATACAATTTTGGCATGGTATATGATGTCTCCCATTATCTGATTAACTTTGTTTAGAATAGAACAGTATTTTTGTATTAAGTGCACATACTCATTTTTGTTTATCCTGTCATATGAATTAGTATTAGCAGTAATGGTGTACTCATTTTATAATGAATACCTTTATCTCTTATTTGCTCTTATTTCCCTTTCTTTTAATATATATTCAGCTACTTTCACATACGGTTGGATTCTGTTTCATGGAACAGGATGATACCAGCACTTTGAATCAATTTTCTCGTAGAAATGAAGTGATATTGTAAGCAATGCATAATTGTTAACTCTTCTTTCATTTTTTTGGTGCTTATTTATAATATCAGTCCATGTGCCCTCTAACCTCTAAATGTGAACTAGAGCTGGGGTCAATGTTTGGGTGTGCGCTCTAAACTCAAGACTATTTTTCAAACAGGGTTCAAAACAGCTACTTAAATGTAACGACTTGGTACAAGCATACTGCAGCTGTTTTTCTACAAGATTTTCAGAATTTGGCTGTTTCATAGATTACCTGGTGTAATGGTTTTTTTTTTTTTTTTTTGGTTCTTTTTTTCGGAGCTGGGGACCGAACCCAGGGCCTTGCGCTTCCTAGGCAAGCGCTCTACCACTGAGCTAAATCCCCAACTCCGGTGTAATGGTTTTTAATCATTTCCATATCCCAATATCCCAATCACTGTACTGTTAGTAACTTTTCTCTCAACAATAATATGTCAAAGAGGATGAATATAAGACCACAAGAACTGAATAATTTTAAAGAATGACAGGAATGCTGAAAGTGGAAGAAATAGACTTGTGCAGAGAAGAGTTATACTAATAGGTTATCCAATACTGAATGATCAGTCCTGAAAAAATACATACATGTACTATTATATGGACTGCATTTAGCTGTTTATAATCAGGTTGTATTTAGAAATCTATATGAATATTGTCTTAGCGTTTCTATTGCTGTGATGACACACCATGACCAAAAAGCAATTTGGGGAGGAAAGCTTCTAATTGGCTTAAAATTGTAGATTGGAGTTCATCATTGAAAAAATTCAGGACAGGAACTCAAGCAGAGCTGGAACCTAGAGGCAGAAACTGATGAATAGGCTCTGTAGGGAGTTACTTACGGTTTGCTCGACCTGCTTTCTTACAGAGCTAGGGTCACCAGTCCATGGATGGTGTTTCCCACAATGAGCTGAGATCTTCCCCATTGATCACTAATTGAGAAATGCTTTACAGATTGACCTCACAGAGGCATTTCCTCAACTGAGTCTCTTTTCTCTCATGAATCTAACTTGTGTCAAGTTCACACAGGAAACCATCTAGTACAACCGATCCTTTGTCAACTTACACACAACACATCACTCTTTATTTTTATTTTTGCATTATTATCCCTTAATCCTTTTTTGTTTTTTACAGTCCAGTCCTTATCCCTGTCCCAGACTGCCTCTGACTGTTCCATACCATACCTCCTTCCCCATCTCAAAAATTCTGGGTCAGAGTTTTAGACTGTGGGATGGGATGGCAACCCCATCCCTCACTTGTTGCCCTGTCTTTCTGCTGGAGGCCGAGCTCCCGCTCCCCACTGTTGGGCATTTCATCTAAGGTCCCTCCTTTAGAGTCCAGAGAGTCTCACCTCCCAGGTCTCTGGTACATTCTAGAGGGTCCACCTACCTCCTACCTCCCAGGGTTGCCCCAAGATATCGTTATTACGCAACATCCCTTCCTTTCTTATTCATTCCCAAGAAAGAGCAACCCCATCCATCAGAAGACCTGTAGACTCAACTTACCCCGACCCCAGGAAGATCCCAGAGTCACCAACCAGGAATATACACAAGCCAGTCCAATGCTTCTGGCATAAGTACAGCAGAGGTCTTACCTGGTCAGGCCTTAATGGAAGAAGGTGTGTTTCATCCTTGAAAGAATTGAGGCCCCAGAGAAGGGGGAGGCCTGGTGTAGGGGAACACTCGTTTAGAGGCAAGGGGGAGGAGAAATGTCATAAAGAACTGTGGGGGGGGGGACCGAGACTGGGGGTAACAACCAGAATATAAATAAATAAAATAATGAATATTGAAAAAACCAAAGCAACAAACCCAAAAAATAAACAAACAAAAAAAACACAAATGTCCCATAGTCTTTACAAGTTCAAAGACATTAAAACTTTATTCCCTTTAAAACATTCAATCTCTTTTAAAATCCAAAGGCTTCTCAAGTTCAATGTATCTCAACTGTGGGCTCCACTAAAATACTTTTCTTCAACAGGGAAAATTTGGGGCAGAGTCACAATCAAGTTAATATAAAACTCCTAAAGTCCCATGTCTGGAAAGCTCTCTAGATCCTCTGGGCTCCTCTAAAGAGAGTCGGTTACTTTTCCAGCTCTGAGCTTTTCAACACAGACAACTTCTCTTCTATTCTCTGGCTGGCTATACCCCATTGCTGCGGCTGTTTGTGGAGGTCATTCCATCATGCTGGTATAGACAAAACTACTGGGATCCCTCATTGCAACTGGGCTTCACTTACACCAATAGCCATTCATTGGCTCTCTTTAAGCTGCAAAGCCTAAAGTTTTTGCATGATTCCTGCAGTCCTGGACCTTCAACTGCTACCGAGGCTGTGCCTTCTCCAGTGGCTTCACCTGACCTGTCACAGTGCCAGGAGTCAGCGCCCCTCCAGTGCTCCCATTCATGGAGTCAAAACCAGTACCCTATGCATGACTCTTACACCTTGCCAATCTGGCTAACAACATGAGGTATAACCTTGGCTGCCTCTGGAATAATTTCTTTGTTCTCTCAGGTAATACTTTCCAGAAATTTTTGTCTCAATGATTCTGGTCTCTTCTTAATCACCTCTAATTTCTTAGATAAGGAACACCATCCCTGAAAAGCAAGTTGGGGAGTAAAGGGTTTATTCAGCTTGCATGTCCGTATCATAGTCCATAATTGGAGAAAGTAAGGACAGGATCTCAATCAGGGCTGGAAGCAAGTGACAGGAGCTGATGCAGAGGCCATGAAAGAGTGCTGAATAATGCTTTTCTTGCCTTGGCTTGTTCTGCCAGCTTTCTTATAGAACTCAGGGTACCAGTCCAGGGATGATAACAACCACAATGGGCTGGGTTCTTACCCACTGATCACTCATTAAAAACACCTCACAGGTGGATCTTAAGCAAGCATTTTCTCAACTGAGGCTTCTTTCATTGAAGACTCTAGCTGTGTCATGTTGACATAAAAAACCAGCCAGTATAAATATACATATATGGGTGTAATAGAAATTAATGGAGAAGAGCCATAAATTTGAAAGAAGATAAGGATAGATGCTTGGTAGAGTTTGGAGGAAAAAAATAAAAGGGAGAAAGGGTACAATTATCTTAAATAGTCAGGAAAAACATCTCTGAGCTGTCCTCAGAGTTAACATTTAGAGTTCACCATATTATATAAAAATCATGTACATTACCCTCTTGATGCCTCCATTTCTTAATGATACCTTGACAAAATTTAATTGGTAGTAGAGTACAGTATTTAGTAAAAATATTAACAGTGAACATCATGAACATAGTGTTCAATACAGACTCCCAATCTAGGGTATTCTAGCCCTTCCAATCGTGTTAGCTGTTAGCCTACAAGAGGAAATCTTGGAGTTTCATGTTCTCCCTCAAGTTCTCTTGGGAGGCATTCCTATATTCATTCCACTTTGTTTCTTCCTTGTTTAGCTCTTGGTGGCAGTTTACTGTCATATATGCACAATTTCTTAAGCAGTTCTGTGAAGGAAGAGTGTAGACTGAGGCTTTATTCTCACATACAACCCTGGAAATTTTTTGAAAATAAATTTTCATGCTACACAGTTAAGACACTGACTAATGAAGTATATTTCTGATAATCCTTCCAGATGGCTTTAATTGTCTTAAGGCAAAATATTGGGCTATTTTTTTATTGATAATACTCATAGACATTCTATTTCTTATTTGTGTTATAAACTTGTTCTATTTTATCAATATATGATCGTTTTGAATGTTTCCAAAGTGATCTTTTACTGTCAACTGCTCTGAATATGCCTGAAACCATCAGCAGTCGTCTAATTCTGTGGCTGCTTAGAAGTTGAATGTTGTTTCCATGTCATTCAGAGATAGCAATTCATCATCTTTAGACAGCCTGATCCAAACATTAAACATATGGACACAATGTCTTATTTGTTTCTTTTTCTCATGGTGTAACATGAGTCGTTGCCAGTCCAAGCTCCAATCTTACATGTGAAAGCCACAGCATTCTCTATTTCAAATTTCTTACATTACCATCTCATTATAATAGTAACTACTAAAATAATCAAACTATAAAAACAAACATTTATATTTCATCTCACATTTTTGCATATGGTTTTGTTATTGGATATTATTGGTATGAGGGCTTATGTCAGGACAGTTTGCCATGGCATGCAGACTGGATAATAGACTCATAAGGAAGTCATTCTCCTCCCATTACAGTTCCACTGTAACCAAAAGAAGAATCAAAGAAACCCATTGAACTCATCCTTTTAAAGGGTCTGTAATCTCTGATTAGTAAAAAGCTAAGAAATGACCTCATTAGTCTGGCCTGAGAGAACAATGAAGTTTGACAATAAGACATGTTACTTTATCAGTCAAGCTTATTACCATATTTTTTCTTCCTCCTTATCAGTGTTTCTTCTTTCAGTGTCTTTGTTATTAGGGTTCCCTGTGGAAGAAAGTTGGTGAAGCTATATCCTCTCAGCTTTTCTATTTTTGTGAATGCTTTTATCCCTCCATTGTATTGGGTATCCTTTTCTTAGTCAACTGTTTTGGCTTAATTCTTTTCTACCGGTACTGCGAAAATATAATCTTACTCTAAGTGAGCCTAAGTTTATTCTGAAAAGTCTGCTGTAAGTCATATTGGGACTCATGTTTTATGTGTTAATATTTTTGTCATAACCTTGGGGATTTGATCCTTCACATCTAGATGATTGTTTAGATTTTCCTCATTTTTACTTATTTGAGCAGTTTTTTTTGTAATGTGTTTTGATTATAACTGTCTCCTCCCCAATATTATCTCATATTTCCCTTTTATTAATATTTTTTAATATTTCCTATTTTCTCTCCTTTTTGTTCTCAAATCCATAGCCTTTACACAAGTGTGTGTAAATTTGTGGCCATCCACTTGAATATGGCAACCAACCGGGGTGCAAAACCTAAGTCAACTATTGTCCATTTTCTCAGCTATTGAATAAGACATCCTGGCTATTTCCCTTCTCTGCACTGGGGATTTTTTCTTGCTTGAGCTTATGGAAGTCCTTCTATGAGCCATATATGCAATTCCTATCCTGTGTCCAGAATATAATCTTTTCTTAAATTTATTCACCTCATCTAATTGTTAAAATATGTCAGCCCTCTTTCTCCCAGTGGTCCCTGAGACTTAGGCACAGGGTTATGATACAGATTTACATGTTAAGGTTCAGCATTCTGAGTTCTCGGTCTCTGTATCGTGGCCAGTTGTGGATTTGCATGTTAGTTGTCATCTGCTGTTGCTTGATGAATGTTGGGAGATTGGCTAATCTGTGGGTATTTCTCTAACTCGCTAAGAGACTAATAGTATATCCATTTAAGAGAAGAATTGCCGTATATTCTCCTCGGGGACATATAACCTCTCTAGTTACTTTTTGGCCTGAATAAGTGTGTCAGGGATGAGTTTTAACTTGTGAAGTGGGTCTTAAATCCAACCAGAAAACAATTGCACACTTCCATGTTTTTCCTGCCACAATAGGATGGCAGTCACATCTTGCTAGGTCAGAGTTGTTGTAGCTCTCAGAGTTCACAATAGGATAAGAATGGTGATTACCTTATTCCTCAATTAGCACAGATAGCACTATGAAAGCTAGGGAAGAGGGTTGGGGATTTAGCTCAGTGGTAGAGCAATTGCCTAGGAAGCGCAAGGCCCTGGGTTCGGTCCCCAGCTCCAGGAAAAAAAGAACCAAAAAAAAAAAAAAAAAAAGAAAAAAGAAAGCTAGCGAAGAGTAATGAAGTGGGGTACCATAGTTTATTTATCCTCCTGAACTGTAATCCTATAAAGTGGGAATAAATATTTACAGACTGTAAATCTGTTTAGGGGATGTTTAAAATAAACTCAGAGGAAAAAAATGTGTGACCTGTGGTTTTCCACATGGCTATTTTAGATATTTCCATTTTCTGCATGTTGAAAACTTTGTTATTATTTATTGAACAAAGGTTTCTACCTGTTTGATGTTACCAAGTACTTCTTAAAACCAAAATCGTGTGTGTGTACTTTTAACATTTCCCAAAATTCCTGCAATTACCTTCTTTTTCTTCCATGTTCAAATAGCCAGGGATCTCCAATTCATTCTTCTATAATGCCTATTTATCTATTGATAGCTTCTAATACATTTTAGTTTCTCATTGTGTATTATTTTTAACTCAAGGATATTTATTAAAACTTTTATTAATTTTGACAATTGGACATGTATGTATATTGTATTCTGTTAACTTTTATACTCCACACTATATCATATCCCCCTACCCCATTCATTATCCCTACTTCTTATGAGTCCATTTTCTTTCATATTAGTCTTTCTGTGTTGTTTTTGTTTTGGTTGGTTGATTTTTCTTGTTATTTTGGGGGAGGGTATTGTGACCAATCAAGTTTAACCAAGTTGTGCTATGTGGCCACAAGTTTGAAAATACCTATTGTCAACTACTAGGCTAAACTTTGGCTCTAAAGTGAAAAGAGTTACAGACTGTTATTCAGAATTTATGAGAATTCTTGAATTTATCAAGGAATGTTAAGGTTCTGAGAGCCCATCCACTTCTATAATTAAATAACCACAGGTTTCATCTCATAATACTGCATTAAAAACAGTGGTATTATCTGTGGGAACCCATTGGCCATGCCCAGGGGATAGCATTGTTGTATCATATCTGCTGGCTCATATTTTATTCTTCATTGATCTTTCATGATGTTCTTTGAGACTTAGAGGAGGTGGTATTAATGATGTACTTATGGATGTCAAGACTTTCATTAGAATTTTTAAGTTTGTTTTATATTTTTATAATTACCATTTTAAGTACTAAACAGTCTTTCTATTTTGATGATTATTGAGTTTTCTTAACAGTTGTTTTAAGTTAATTCAACAATTTATTCATATTGGCTATTTCCAAACATTGTTTTGTCTTGGGGTGTTGTTTTTTATTATTTTTGTGTGTTAGCTATTGCTGTTTTTGCTATAGTTATTCTTGACGTGTGTTTTGTAGTATGATTCATTGACATTTTTTGTCTTTAGTTTTATTTCGTGATAGAGTCTCTCACTGTATTGCCCAAGCTGTTTTTGATTCTTATGCTCATAGGATCCATTCAAATCAGGTTGTGAGGAATAGAAAGGACAGACATAGGCCTGTTTGCCTACCCAGAAGTTCTAAGCAGTCTTCTTCCATTTGTGAGATGGCATCCTATGTCTAAAATTTATAACTGGTTGTTGTATTGTAAGTGAGTAATCCCAGAACATGCTGATTTGCAATTTAGTATGATATATTGTCTGTATGGGATATGTGTGTATATGTGTGTGTGTGGTTTTTTGTTTGTTTGTTTTGAGATATATATATATATATATATATATATATATATATATATATATATATATATCTCAATGATATAAGGCCACTGTGAGTGTAGACTTGGCTCAAAAGTCACATGCACACTCAGCAGTTTATGGTCATATTTTAATGAGTCTACCTCCTATTGGACAATCCTAGAGGGTGCAGTCATAGTGACCTTTGCTGTAACTGTGACCTTAAAAGTCAAAATCTTGACATGCCATAAACCATGACCTCACAAGTTGAGCACAATAATGGGGTAGTTTCAACAATTGTATATGTTTGATATAGCCTATATTTAGGTGCATTCATACCTAAATACTGCAATTTGCCATGGTGGTGCATTGCAACATGGAATACTGATCTAATGGAGTAATGTTTTTCTACTGACATTGAAGCCATGGAATATATTCCACTAATTGACCATGTCCTAGAAATGAGAGTCTTTATAATTTGTTTCATTTCAGATTTTATTAACCTTTCACAGAGGACAAAGATAAGGATTAGTCCTTATCATCCAACCATCTGATAATGGATACTTGCACCATCAAATACTACCAAGGTTTAAATAAAGATCGAACCAGTCATTTAAACATTACAATTGGCACTTAACTAGGGAGCACCCAGGTCTCATTTAAGCATGGGTGTGTTCAAATCTAATGATTAACTGATTGTGCTGCAGGCCACTTCCCAAAATTCAATGACACAAGTCAAAAGTGGAGCCTATGTCACCAAAGCATGGGTTTCTCAAAAAATCAGACCAGATCTCAAAATTCCACCTGAGCTGCCTTGTGTAAAGAAACCCTTGGTTTCTGTTTGGTCCTGGATTTCAATGTCTCAGCACTATGTTCCAAGAGGTATCCTATGGTATCTCACAGATCTTTCCTCCCTGCAGTTAGGATCTAGTTTCTTGTTGGGAGAACAGTGTTGTAGGCAGTCATTTAGTCAGTCTGTGAACACCATAGCAGTTAGGTATTATATAATGGCCTGGGGAAAGATCCTGCTGGCATAAATGCATGTGTGGGTTTTCCTATATTTTAATTTCTTTGAATTCTTGAGAATTTCATACATGTTTACAATAAAATAATAATTATATCTGTATCTACTTCCAATATTCCTTACTTAACTCCTTACTTGCCTCCAACTGTTTACCGTAAGCATCATGACATGTGTTTGTGTGTGTGTGTGTGTGTGTGTGTGTGTGTGTGCGCGCGTGTGTGTGCCTATGAGAATCTTTCATATTTTTCATTAAAACCTAATATTATGAACTTTCACCTCTCTTCCTAAATACCATGTAAATACCATGAATGTCAGTCTGTGTATATGGATAACTGAAAATGTCTTGTATGGGAGGAGACAGGAACTGATTCACTACCTTAGATCCTCAAGTTTGTAATAGAATAATTAAAAATATTCAACTAATATCCCAGAGCACTCTTATTCAAGTATGATAAGCATATTTTCAGGACAGCGTAAAAGTCATCTTGCCTTATTTCAATGGGTTAATGCTCCGTTAAGACTGCTTCTAGTTTTCAGTGTTGACATACATTGGCAATGCTGTCCTTTTGATACACCTGCCAATAAAGGTAAATATACAAATTATATTTATCGACACAACTTTCATAGTTCATGATTATGACATTACATATTAGAAAACCTGTGAAATCTTAGGTCATCATCTGAAAAAATTATACAATTTTGTTGTTGCAAATACAGAGTTTTAAATAAAAATTAATGGATTATTTGGACTAATTTTAAATTTATTGTTTAAGGCATGGACAAGTGATATCCATCACATTTTAAATTTTACTACAACTTATCATTAATTTCAAAGAGTCAATACTTTATGTTCATGTCTATTATGCTAGCTTTCATTTTTCCAGGGTTTATGGCTCACTGTTGTTTAAAGACAGATAAAGTGCAATGTGATGCACATAAAGAAAAACAAGACCAGGTGGAATTTGAAAAAATTATGTTGGCCCAGAAACTGGGAAGGGGAATAACAATCAAAATGTAAATAAGAAATACTCAAGTTAATAAAGATCATAAAAGAAGGAAAGAAAAAATTATGTTTTGCCAAAAAGGGCTTCAGAAATCCTTTTTGACACATAGGTAGAATGCACTCTCAAGCTAAACTACGAAACCTATTGCAAGCACTGCCCAGGCCCTGTGGGAATTAAGTACCAGAGAATGTTAAGCAAAGTCAGCAGCAGTTCACACAGTGACAGCGAGGTTGTGACTTTGAAAGCAATTTCTGTGTTAAGATTCCACCCTCTTTATATTTGTTCATACAGTCTGATGCATAGTATGAATTTACAATTATTTTATAAGTAGCACTTGGATCGTGGCATTACATAGACAACAATCCTTCTGAAGTGTACTCCACAAGGAAAATGCAATTTCGTCCTTCTGAAAATAACCGTGTCTGTGTAAATATGCATGTACATGTGTGTTTGTGTATTTTTTATGTGTAGAAAATCTATGCACAGCGTGTAGGGTCATTTTTAATGTAAGCAACAATGCCTGAAACAAAATTTAGCGCAGGATATTTTACTTTTTCTGGTAAATTGTGCTTAACTTACTCTGCAACACTGAGCCAAAGTCTCAGTTTAATATAATTTTTATTTCCAGAGTGTTACATAAGATTCCTGAGACATACACATATGCAGTATCAGAATAATGAACTATGCAGATTTTGTAAATGAAAACAATTTATGTATTTGCCTTTATTGGCAGATATAAATTATTTTTCTATATAAACATATTTGAATGAATGTGTTTGTTATACAGTACAAAAATGATTGTATTTTTCTTCAAAGATATAAGTATTTCCGCATATGTATGCATTTCTAGATATGCTTATATTCCTGTATGTGTAGCATATGTGTAACCATGCATGTGAATATTGGACATTGGGTGTGCAATGTCTTCCACACAAAAATATACTAGTGATCAGTCAATTTATAAAAAGGAATAGTATTTTCACAGAAACAATACATAAATTACTTTACTATTGTACAAATAATTGCTAAAATGATACTTTAGGCAAAAACAAAAAAATTAATCTGTATTTGCTGAGTACCTTACATGACTCTATGGTACTATTTATTTTCCATCCCATGTTGGAAATAACTGCCAATATAGTACTCAGAGTAAGTCATGCATGAGTGTGTGTGTGCATTCGCATGCATGTATGCACACACATGTAAATATAATAATAAAAACAAATGGATGAATCTTTCAAAGTTTCTAATATTTTTCCATTATGTAAGGAAAGCCCTCAGTTTAGTTTACTTAGAAACTAAAACATATCTTTTAACATTCAACTAAATTCATTAATGTCAATTTACTTATAGTAAACTTAGAAAACATTTATTCTTTTTATTATCAATTCTGAAATGAGAAATATGGCATAGAATTGTTAATTCTTATTTCCTAAGCAGACATTGACAAAATTTCCAAATACTGGAATAACATATAGCTTCCAAAGTTAATATTAATTTCATTGAGATTTTTCTACAATAAGTAGTAAATCAACACATTTTCATATGTGTGTGTGTGAGTGAGTGTGTGTGCACAAGCTCGTGTGTGTGTGTGTATTTGTATGTATAGATTTTCCATGCACAATATGTAGGGCCATTTTTAATATAAGTAGCAATGCCAGAAACAAAAATTAATTCATGCTATTTTACTTTTCCTAGTAAATTTTATTTAACTCAGTTTATTCTGCGTAAACTATTTTAGAAAAAAAGCTGATAAAATTCAGGATATTGACTCCTTCTCAAGAATAAAAAATGACATCATTAATGAAGGCATCCCTGAATCTGCTTTATAGCAATGTTAGTCATTTATATTATTAATTTTTTTATTTTTGTTTATCTCTGTGTATCATTTTTACCCTTACATGGTGGATTGGCATAAGTCATCATACTCACATATAAATAAAGTTTGTTCTATCAGATTAAAATAGCAAATGGAAACACAATTGGCATACAAAAATATACAAATGAATACAGAGAGAAACTGATGAAGCCTAATGTAATTATTAAATTGTGTAACACTATTAGAGTCTTCTATACCATATGACCATTAAAATACAGACACATACACATATGTCCCTGTGACTTAGCTTTCCCATGTCTAGAAGACCCAACATAAATTATAATTTACAAAAACTTTTATGAAAATTTGTTTCTAATCCCCCCAACTGGAAATGAGCAAACAACCTTCCTGGAAAACAATACATCTAGAAAATAGAGATATAACATGCCCATACTACAGTGTTATTCTGAGAATATCATTAGTCCTTCTGTCTCAGTTATTTCGGGAGGGGGGAAGAATAGTTAAACTTGCATAATACTTCTCTCTATATTTTACATAATGTTTTTTTATCTTCTTTCAAAAGTAAATTTAAGTTAATAAGGATGACGAAAGGTAAATAAATAAATTCGTTCTTTGGGATGGGGAAAGATGGAAGGGGTAAGAGGCAGGAAGGAAGGAAACGTTTTAACATTAGCTGAAGCATTTTCTAGATAATTCCAATATGGAGGGTACCAATGTATATCTCAAATAAGAACATCTTATAGCTGGACAACAACTTATATGTTGAGCTCTTTCAGGACCATGAATTCACATATGCAGCTGCTCTAATTTTTTCTTTTTTTTTAAACTGGAAAGCACAATTTTCCTGAAGTCATCCAACACTCTACCTGATCTTGCAAAATAATGCCTGAGAAGTGGAGAAGAGATACAGACAGAATACTTATAATTGAGCACTTTAAAGTCACTTATTTTCTACATGTTGGCCAGGTGAGAATGCTTGTGCTCATCGGTGTCTACCACAAAACAAAGCTTCTCTGATGAGGTTAGCTTCTCTGATGATACATTAATCGATGGGTACAATGGTAAATTCTTTGGTCTGCTTTTGTACTATGTCCCATTACCATAGTGACGGTTGGAGATCCTCCTCTTGGGCAGATGATATCTCTTGGTCATAAGTTCTTTGCTTTCATAACATTATCAATATGAATTCAATGTTATTGACTGGTTTTAATCCAATCAGAAGTGGTAGAGAGAATGGAAGAGGAAATTATTTTATTTTATTTAAAATTATAAATTTTAATTAATTTGAAAACAAATTTAACTTGTCTGACTATAGCACCAATGTTTCAAGGAGAACTTTATTGTAGATTTGAGAGGTCACAGCTGGGCAAGACTGGTAATTTTACTTTTTAGCATGCAAACCACCATCTAGAGTTAGGAAGATTAGTCAATATGGATGAAGATTCCATGTCAATAACACTTTGATTTCTCCATGTTTTACAATGGAGATAATATAATTAGCTAATATTAGTATTCTTGCCTAATAGTAGTCTTGTTCTCACACTATAGGGTAACTTAATTTCATTTACTTTCATATCTCTATCACTCATTTTTTAACATTTATATATTTCCATATATTTATAATTTAGAAAGTTGATAGTGCAGTAATATGCTCTTTGATTTTAAGTATCATATTCCCACTTCTACCCTCTTTTGCCATCCTCAACCCAATATAAGCCTTTTTTTTTTTTTTTTTTTTTTTTTTTTTTTTTTTAAGTAAGTCTTTTTTTTTTTTTTTTTTTTTTGGTTCTTTTTTTTTTTTTTTTTCAGAGCTGGGGACCGAACCCAGGGCCTTGCGCTTCCTAGGCAAGCGCACTACCACTGAGCTAAATCCCCAGCCCCCAATATAAGCCTTTTTGTTTCCATTATTACCATTATATTTTATATTGTTTTATATCACTGAATTTTACACTGCTCCTTTAAACACTTTCCCATGACATTTTAATAATTTACTGACCTATGTTGTTATTGTAAATGTGGCAGCTATACCTATAATTCTAAAACTGTAATACACAATGAGAAAAGAAATTTACATGTTATGATTTTATTTTTAATTATTTCTTTAATAATTTCTTTTCCTCCTTTTCTTTCATCTCTGCAAATAAACCGTCTTTGATACCTTTTAAATTTCTCACCTTTTATCATATCTGGTTATACACACACACACAGAGAGAGAGAGAGAGAGAGAGAGAGAGAGAGAGAGAGAGAGAGAGAGAGATAGGTTAAGTTTTGCATTAACAATTTGTGTGCTTTTCCTTGAAGACTATTTCTGTGTCTCTGCATTTCTTACTTAATCCTTTGTGTATGGTTTGCTCCTCCTGGGCTTTCCATCTATGTGTACTAGACATGGATAATACTTAGCATGTCTATCGGTATTGTCTTTCTTCAGCTCATGTTGGAAGGTCAGGTTGGGGAGGTTATGGTTGCTAAAATTGTTAGGAGAAAAAATTCAAAGCAAACCTTTCCTCATTCTGCCACAATGATCCCAATGATCTGAATCTTATGTATTTTATAAGTTCTTTATTGAGCATAGTAACCTCTTTATAAATATTCCTAGAAGAGTTATGGGAAAATAGGAATTAGGAAAAAGTCTTAAATAGGGATAATATTCTATTCTCCATTTATGTAGTGTAAACTATGAAAATACAGTGCTCATGTACTTAAAGATAACCTTTTCTTAATCAAATGACTCCAACTCCCTGATGGTTTATGATGTATAGAAAAGGTTTGAAAGTAAATAATTATTCAGCTTTTCACTATTAAGTAGGATGGAGGCTGCTTTATATTTTTATTTAAAATATTATTTTTCAGATTTTGAATGTTTTAATTAAAAAACTGAAGATGGGAAAATAATAGTGGTCAGCATGTAGATTTTTCTTTTTTAAATTTTATTTTATTTTTAGATAAAATATAATCAATAACTCTCCTTTCTCTCCAAATACTCTTATATTGCCTGCCCTTTCCATCGTCAAATTCATGATATAACCTTAATTTTTATATATGCACACATATATAAATGTATAACCACAATCTTCTAAAGAATGGTTTAAAATAAATGCCAGCAACAGTAAAGGAAAGTATCTGAAGGGACTGATCCAAATAATTGTATTGTGATTCATATAACAAGGAATGAATTAAACAAACAAAAAGGACAAGGAGAAAATATTTTACATACAGGGTTGTCGAGTGCGGAAAATGAGTGTCAATTCAGTCCACTGTCACAATGTGACATCTGTATCACACGCCCAAACACACCACACAAGGAAGGCCCATGTACAATTTCTGAACAGGAAACAGAAATATTATAAGAAAAAGAGGTTGGACAGCACCAGATCAAAACAGAATCCTTTAGGGTTTTGAGGAAGAAGGGTTTTTTGTTCTCTGATGGGAGAAGGTGGAGTGAAAGAAGGAGGAAGAGAGAGAGAGAGAGAGAGAGAGAGAGAGAGAGAGAGAGACACAAAGACAGAGACACAGAGTGATGATAGTGTCTTTATAAAGGATATATGGTAGCTTTGGCAACAGAGGAAGTATGTTACATTCCGTGGCTAATTATAACACCACTATTGGTGCTGAGTTGCTGAAGGCAGGTTGTGGAAGCATCAGGTTCTGGAATACGGGCAGTTCCTAACAAGTGTCTTCTAGACATGACAGGATCACTTCATTAATGAAGTCACATCAGCTGGGCCTGTCTTTATGAACTTTACACAAGCATTGAGCTAGACAATATTCTATCATGGAAAGGAGAGGCACTCATGACATTTTACTCCAGTCCTATCTGAAGAGCTATTGACAGTTGATGGGGTATTTTATGGGTTTGGCCCTCAGTAGTTAGACCATTCTCTAGAATATGTCCTAACCCCTTCAGTATATTTGTAGAAAAAAAGTGATTTCAGTGAGATATTAAAACAGAACCAGGGGCTTTAGAAATGGGCCAGTGGTTGCAAGTATGGTGTGCTCATCCAGAAGACCTTGGTTCAGTTGCAAGTGTCAAGTGTCAATAGTTTAAAAACTGTAGTTGAAGTTTCATGGGATCCAATGCAGCCTTCTTGCCTCTTCCTGGACTGAAATTACACGATGCACCTACATATGCACACATGTTTAATTAATTAATTAATTAATTAATGTAAGAAAAAAGTATGAGAGGTCTCAAAGGTCAAGAGTATTTGTTGCCTTTGCAGAGGACCTGAGTTTTATTATTTGTAATCAAATGATAGCTCACAATCATCTATAATTCCAATACCAGAGGATTTTATGACCTCTTTTAACTTCTGTAGTTACCACACAAATATACGTTGAATGTACTTGTACCTAGGCAAAACATTCATAAAATAAAAATAAATCTGTATAATATTTTCTCTCTGTGTTTTAAAGAGGGTGTGAAGTTGGATGAGGCTTGAGATTTATGGAGTAGGTTTTGGGGAAGTTAGACAAAGGAGTGTGGAATAAATGTAATCAAACTACGGTCATTACAGCGGTAAAGAATCAATATATCATTTTTTAAATGAAATGTAATAATCACCCTTCCTATCTTTGTTGTTTTCATTCTCTGTGAATATAAAAGTTTTACATCTCTTTCAGAATGGGTTAAACAAAATTGAATATAAATGCAATCTTCCCTTCTGGTGTCTACATCAATGTGTGTACACTCAAACATTTGATTGCACTTAAGCAAATAAGAAATGGCGACTGCAGTTGGGACCTTTCTCCCTGTGCTACAAAAAAGTCTTCTCCTTTTTTTTTTAATGCATATACTTTTTGTTGTATATGACAAACAGCACTTTTGCTGACTGTCCTTTTTCTTTATCTCTTAGAATAATTTTCCTTGACATCTATTAATGCATCAAATCCTGTGACTTAAGATGCACCTCGAAATCAGACTAATTTTAGATCTGGCCCTCCTCATCAAAAACACTCACTGGAACCCTTTTATTTCTATTCTGTCTTCCTCACATACACAGATTCATTATTGCAGCTCATTTGCACAGTACTCTCCCTTTTCTTCAAGCAGACCTTGCACATTTCCAGCTAGATAATTCTACTGCATTATGGCACTTTTTTGTAGGATATAAGATTATGCAGATGGAATGTATTTTTTTAATACAAAAAGAAAGACTTCTCTTGGTTTTCACCACACTTCTAACCCTTAGCCCAGGTCAAAGTCCATCCTGGAAAGCTGTGTGCAGAGTCATCAACAGAGTGAATATTCTCATAGTTCTCTACAGAAATGCTGCCTTGCATGAGTAAGAGGCCTACATTTTCTCTCTAAGGGCTCTCAAGCATCTCAGATCTGTTTTCGATGAATAATCAAATGCATTTAGAATTTCAGATGTCATCAAAATTTAAGTCTACTATTCACTATATCCACTTCTGTTCTGTAGGAGATAATGACCTTTTCATGAGCTACCAAAGAGGCCCTCCGGCTCACACTTGGCTGCTTATTAATGGCACTCGATCTCTCATTAGTTCTATGTATGGTCTCAACAGAACTCAGCAAGCCCAGATGACCTTGCTAATTCATAGACACTTTTTTCCTAAATTTTTAAAGTTTCTTATTTATCATTCGTGAATTCCAGTTTTCAAATCATTCCCAAAGTAAATTTGAACATTTCTGAAATAATATTATTATTTCGAAAGAATTGGCATTGTACTAATAAATGCTTCTTCAATTTTGTGATAGTTCATACTATGAAAATATCCAAATATAGAAGCTATGATTATTTTTTTTTACATTTTGGGAAATAAAGCAAGATTATAGAAATTTAGAACAAAATTTAATTTGTTATATTCAGAATTTAAATTTTAGTGATACATTTTTTTTATTTTTTTCATTATATCAATATGCTATATAAAGGTAATTTACTAAAGGATAATGTATGGAGTGCAGATTTAGATGATTAGCAAAGTACTTGGCTAACCTGATTAATAATATTCAATTACTATTCAACCAAAATGTATAAGATTATTTGATAAAAAATGTAACTGCTGTTAGAGACTGCTTGACTAATTACCCACATGATTTTCACATGTTGAAATTCAAGAATTGGTTGGTAAGCACCTCACACTTTAACCCTAAAATATTATTGCCTTTAATAAACAGACTTGCCACACTGTGCTATACTATTTTTTACCTTTTCAATTTGTTCTGTGACATCTCTTTTTTGTTACTAAGTTGTTGAACATTTTCAGGTGTGTAGGATTATTCAATCACAGATGCCCTTTTTTAAAATTCTGTGATCACTTTGTGAGGCTTCATCACTCTAAGTTAACCATTGCTACATCTTCTACAGAGCATCCCTTTTTGGAAAGTCAATGAAGTTGTTGATTTTAAGTGTTCTTACAACAACAGAAAGGCAATGCATCCTGTTTCCTGTTTCACCATATGTTCATAAGTTAAATATAACCAGTGATTTTTCGGTTAAAATGACTTTTCAAAATATTATTATGGCTTCTTAATTGGAGGTTGTTGTGACCTTGCCACTTTTATTTCACATATTTCTATTTTCTATTTATTCCTATGGCCAGGTGATTTTGCTGTAAGTGATTTGTACAATCTGTGGGCTTCCTTTCCTGATAATACTTATTGCATGTCTGCAAAGAACTCTTACTAATGTCCATGTTATGACAATAAATATATATGTTTTTTATAACATCCCATAAACACAGTGTATGATCTTGTTGCTATGTAAAAGGCAGAAGTTTGTTTATAAATTTCCCAAGTAAGGTTTATTTTTGAATCGTCAAGCTTCATTTGTTTTTGGTTTTCCTAGCAAAGTTGGTTTTCCTAACAAAAGGCTATCATGCAATTATTTCATTAAGAAGGAGAACTTCAGAAAGTGTAATAAAAAAAATAGAAAATAACTTTTAATATTTCCACAAAGACATGTCATACTAGCTGACTTTTCCACATGTATATCATTTATTTATTGTTTATTTTATAATTTACCATCTTTGATTATGACTCAATAATGATTTTATCATTTTTGACTTCCCTATCAGGCTTCTACACATGGGATGTGAAACTTCTGTCACCTTTCAAAGGGGTTTAAAATCAGAATAAGTTACTCTTCTTTAGCTCCATGCTAACAGATTGGCTACTTGAAATTCAAATATTTATTGAATAGAACTTAATTTTCAAATGACCGTGTCTAAAGCCACCATACATACATAAATTATCCTGAACAAGATTTGACATTTTTATTTTTAACTAGTTTATATTGTCTAGGAATATGCTGGAATTTTTCAAGTACTAAATAAAATTATACAAATGTAGTTTTCTTCCTTGATTGACATCTGTGCTGTTTGCCTACATACCCATATGTATATGCAGTTATCCATTTATTGATTTTTTTCTGTTACTCTGATAAAACAGTGTTATCAAAGTCAGTGTGAGGAAGAGTGAATTTATTTCGGCTTATGTTTCTGGTTCCAGGTAGATAAGAGAACATCACAGGACAGAGAAAAGGCAACACTTGAGAGTCCTGACAGCATTAGTGGAAACTTATGAGATCATATGTTTAGCAGTAAGCATAAAACAAGGTAGCAAACTAGAAATAGGGTTAGGGTGTGTAATCTCAAAGCCCACTCCCAGTGGTATACTTTCTCCAACAATGATGTACTCCTTAAATCTCCTAAACAGTACTACCAAATGATAACTAAGTTTTCAAATTCTAGAGCCAATAAAGGACATGTCCCTTCCAATCTACCACATTTTGTCCCTTAATCTCCATAATCTTGGCAACAATGTAATACAAAACACATGTAAAAGGACTCCAGAAGTTCCCATACTCTTTCGAAGTTCTAGTTTGATACAAGGTGATTTCTCGTTGCTGATGTTGTTCTTTAGTTTTATTCATACCAATATTTTCTTTATGTTCCTTCATTTCAGCAGAGTCCTCCAAGATTCTCCCTATCTCCCTACATAACTAACATTATATTATTTCTCTCTCAGGAAAATAAAACATCAAAGCAAACAAACAAAAACAAACAAAAGTAAACAAAATAAACAAGTACTACACACGCACACACACACACACACAAACAAAACAAACAAAATATACTACCAAAATCATCATCAAAAAACACATTAAGTGTGTTTTATGTTTGTAAACTATGCATGTGAATGGGGCCTTAACCTGGAGTGTGATTGATGTAAATTGTTACTCAAAATTAGCAAATGACTCATGAATTTGTGTGTTATTCTGGCACAAGGGTCATGGCAATCTTCTCTGCACCGCTCCAATTTTAGTATTTGTATTGACAAAGCAAGCATTCAACAAAGTTTCTTATTGTAACACCAGAAAAAATAAAGACAAATAATACAAAACTTTTAATTTAACGATGGCACAGAATATACACCAACATTTCAAAAGGCAGAAATAGGGGCAAAAGGGTGAAAATACTGGACCATAACAAGATTGAAACCCAGCAGGAAATTGTCAACTCATTTAAATCATGTGTAATTTTTGGGACTTTAATTCCAAAGACTTAGATGGTTTTCTATTTCTATTAGTTGTGCTGTCTGCAACATGTACCTTTCTTTGGGCTGATTCCACCTCTATGGAGCACACCTTTGCACAAATCTTATGTTTGTAGCAGCTCCAATATCTTAGAATATTAACTAAACATTTCACTTTACTCTCCCTACTTCATGTAATGGATCTTCAGGGTCTCCTGACTATTCTAGATCTTTATATCTGAACTCTATTGCTTTATCCTGCCTGACTACCAAAACTCTGTAAACTCAAGGAGGAATAATCCACAATCCCTTTATTATTACATTTTTCATAACACTCAAACAAGCACCATGTATATAACATGGCCAAATTTTATAACCATCTTATGATCGACCCTGCCTCATTGAACCACATTAGTGATAGCTTTTGATAACAACTGCTGACTAGGAGTAAAAAATGTCTAAGCCCATTTCATATAAATTGATATGATTGATTAGACTCTTGCTCTTAAAATAAACTTCTGTTTGTCCCACTGTAAATTAAAGATTTCCTTAAAGTTGCAAATCGTCTTAGCAATTACACATCTCCCATGTCATGCTTTATAGTATATTAAAATTTTCTCTTTCAAATAAATTAGTCTAATACATTATAATTTAGCCTCAGGCAAGTTATTAGGACAAGGACAGAAAACATCCAGACACTCTACCAAAATATCATAGCAATTTCACAGAGCTTGGTGGTTATTTTAAGCCCTTGCTTCATTCTAGGCGTACCCTGGAAATCTACAGTCTGCTTTACTCTCAGCAGTATAACCATAAATGCTTCTCTAGAATTTCTTGCTAATATCTTAAACACATTAAAACCTCCTTTGCTAGTCTAAAGCCCAATGTCTTTGACATTTCTTTAGGTTCCTCACAGCAGTGGCCCCAATTTCTCCCAATGTCTGCATTATTTATGTTTCCATTGATTTGACAAAATTTCAAGAGTAAAGGCAATTTAAGGAATACCTAGTTTATTTTCGATTACTGTTCTCCTTCCTGAGGAAAAGAGATATGGTGAAGAGGCATGGAAACATGTGTCAGCTACGGAAGCAGATCAGAGAAGATGAAATAGATCACATTTCATGATCACCTTTGTATTAGTACGTATGGAATACAGAAACCAGGATGGAAGTTGGGCAAGGCTGATAGTCTCAAAGTTCATCCCTGGTGTCATTCATTTCTGAACAAGGCTGCACCACCTAAATCTATCCCAAAATGCAACAACTAGGGGCTAAGTGTCCAAATAACAGAGCCTCTGTGGGACATCTTCCATTAATTCCATTGCATACATCTGCCTTGGACCAATTACACAGGTATTTTGCTTCCCACCTCGAATTGTTTATTTTGAATCAGAGATTTTCTCCAAATTAGTGATTTATCTTTCCTATGATAGACTATTCTTGGTATTAATTTTATTTTAATTAAATCATTTTATTTATTTATGCTCTAAATGGTGTCCCCTTTCACAGTGTCCCCTCCCAGTGTTCTTCACCCCACCCACTGGAATATAGTTGGGGACCCCAGTGATTGAATTAGACAAAGACTGGAAGAAGCTGAGGAGGAAGGCAACTCCATAGAAAAACCAGCAGTCTCACCTAACCCAATCCCTGCGATCAAATGTGGAGCCACCAAACAGACAGCATTCATGAGCTGGTCCAAGGTCCCCAAGGCATATATAGCAGAAGAGTGCCCAGTCTGGCCTTAGTGGAAAAAGATGTCCCTAACCGTTGAGAAATGTGGGACTTCAGGGTGTGGGAAGGCCTGGTGGGAGGGGCAAAATTCTCTTGGAGACTGGGAGGAGGGAAGAGAAATGGAATGAGTAACTGGGGGGGGGGGTGAAGAAAAACTATAATACTTTAAAGACTGGAAAAGAGGAGCTCAGTTCAGTGAATATTTCTTGGGAGTAAAAGACATAGGAAAACATAGATATAGGCACTCAGAAAAAGAAATGCAGCTTGAAAAGGTAAGGGAACTCCAAAAAATTAAGGGAACTTAGAAAAATAAATATCTAAAGGAAAAAAGAAAAAGAAAAGAAAGAAAAAAAGAAAAAGCCATGTGATTATTTTTAGTGCAAATTCTTTTTTTAACTTTTTTTATTAAAATTATTTTAAATTTACATTTCAAATGTTATCTCCTTTCTGTCCATAAGCCCCCTATCCCATCCTCTCCCCCTTTCCACCCACCACTCACCCCTTCCTGCCTCCACACCGTGGCATTCCCCTACACTGGGGGGCCCAGCCTTGGCAGGACCAAGGGCTTCTACTTCCTTTGGTGCCCAACAAGGTCATCCTCTCTATATATGCAGCTTGAGCCATGGGTTTGTCTATGTATATTCGTTGGATAGTAGTTCAGTCCCTAGGAGCTCTGGTTGGTTGGTATTGTTGTTCTTATGGAGCTGTAAACCCCTTCAGCTCCTTCAATCCTTTCTCTAAATCTCTCTTGGGGATCCCATTCTCAGTTCACTGTTTGGCTGCAAGCATTCATCTCAGTATTTGTCATATTCTGGCTGGCTCCTGTCAGCATGTACTTCTTGGTATCAGCAATACTGTCTGAGTTTGGTGGCTGTATGTATATGGGCTGGATCCACAGATGGCGCAGGATCTGAATGGTCATTCCTTCAATCTCTGCTCCAAACTTTGTCTCTCTATCCCCTCCTATGAATATTTTTGTTCCCCTTTCTAAGAAGGACTGAAGCCTTTGCACTTTAGTAGTTCTTCTTAAGCTTCTTGTAGTCTGTGGGTTGTATCTGGGGTAATCTGAGATTTTTGGCTAATATCCTTATCAGTGAGTGCATACCATTTTTTTGTTTTGTTTTGTTTTGGGTGATTGGGTTAATATGCTCTGCTAAAGTAGGGCAACAACAGTTACACATTTTATTATATTTTGTAGATGATTGTTCTTGGTTTTGTGAAGAAGAAACAATAAATTTAGCAACCTAGAAGAAGAAGGTTGGAGAAAGAATACAAAATTCTGATATACAGGGGCTAGGAAAAAGTGTCTGTAGATACTTTGAGTCTTCGGACACTGACAAGGACTAAGAGAAATAGGTGGGTTTCAGAGAAGCAGGCCTCCACCCTATCCAGGGACCATTGGATGAAAAAGCGGGAAAGCATAATCTGAGCAATCCAGAAGTGGCAGTTGGGTCCCCTCCCTGGGTGGCATCAGAGGCAGCACTGGTGAGCAGGACTATGTCTAATAAAAATGTTTATGGAAAATATTTGAGATTGATAAATGCAAGTAAAATAAAAAATCCCTCAGAAAAAAAGATGTTTGAAGTTGGTCAATGCAAGAAAAGATCTTTAAAGTTGGTAAATGCAAGTAGAGAGTTATAAATGTTGGAGGGTCTAATGCTTTACGTTATATAAAAGAAGTTACAGGAATGTAAGAGATGTTATTTTAAAAGGAGGGAAATGTTTCATAGTCCCCCCAATTGCTATTTTTATTTCAAAGTTCAGAGTTCTAACATTGATCAATGGAGTTCTGATAAGCTAATTGAAAACTGGCAGTTTACAATTTAGTGGCGAGATCAAGATTTTAATTTCCCTTTGGTTATCTAATGAATATAAACTTAAAGTTGCTTCCTATCATGCTAAGAATATCTCTGCTCAATCTTTGTATCTATAGCTGCAAACCTGTAGAGTTTACTGTGTCTCAAAGGCATGACCTACTCCTCTTGTCTAATTAACACCTGTTAACTATATTTCTTAATGGTAAATACAAATGTGCATGTTTTTGTAACTAAAGTTCACATAAGATTTGGACCTAGCCCTTACAGAAATCTAATGGACTCCAGATAACTGTACCTGCCTCTTCTGATCCAATGCATGAGGTGTCCCCAAATGAAAATGATATAAACGAGCATATATCACACAAATTAGAATTTATATACATTGAAGGATATGTATTAAATATAAATTTTAGTATGTGTCAACATAAGATGACCTGTCCTTAAAAATTATACATGTTCACACATGCATGTGTGCATAGTTCACATTAAATATAAATTATACCAGTTAAATATAAATTGTATACATTGAATATGATTTATATACATTAATATATATTTTAAATATAAATCATATGCAATAAATAGTCATGATATATTTTAAGGAAAATTATGTACATTAAATGTTAATTTTAAATATTAAAATATTAATTAAATATGAGTTAAATCTATAAAATATAAGTTATAATCTATATAATATGCAGAATTTCCAATGTCCTCAAGAACAGGGAATTATGAGCCCATGGCACTCTAAAAATCGGTTATAAGAAAAACCTTTAAAGGGAGTTGCATACTTTTTACCACAATATTCTTTTTTAGAAAGTTTTGACCTTGGATGCCAAATTACTGTCTGGTGCTGAGTGTCCATGGCACCCTACTACTAGGCACACTTAGGTGAAAATGGAAGGTTCTGCTTACAAGCACCTTCCATGTATGGTATGGTCCTGATCAGATATTAATATAGGAAAGAGGTCATGTTTGTGTTTTTTGTAGATGATGAAGGAGCATAGTGACAGCTAGAGCGATCGGTGAGACATTCTTATGATGGGAACAAAGAATGCTGATGACCACAACCTAGCTGAGAGCTCTGATGATCATGACTATGAAGCTGTACTAGGCGTATGCTCCTGATCCTCTTTTGATACATCCTTCTGAATGGTCAAGGCCAGAAGTACTTGTATCCTCTAATAATACTCAGCTGTTGGGATTTGCTTAGTCTGAGAGTAAAAGTTGACCAATATTGACTTACACTTCTATGGGTCATGGCCTACTATTTGCTTCACTATAAATACTTCCAGTGCTGCCAGTGTTTCTGTGTCCCATAAGTTTTGGAAGAAGAATGTCTCTAAGACTATAGTGCAAAGCATTTCGATGGGAAAAACTGTGTCTCAGAATGGACAAACTGCCTTGCCTCAGACTTTCGGACCTTGCAGGACAGAGTACACAGAGACTGTGGAACTTGCCTTCAAAAAACTCAATCAAGTAGAGAAGTTGTTATAATGACCCTGTCCTATCCTTTAATGTGACCACTTATCATGGACTAGTTCTGAAATCAATCCAATATTGGAAAAAAGGAAATGATAGTTGGCATTAGGAGGGCTGGTTCTGGACATTTTCAGAGACAAATTTGGAAATTGGCAGCTGCCTTGTAGGATTGTATGTTTGCTGTGGAAAAGAATGGAACCAGTTTTAGAGTTAAGGAAAACGCAACATCCTGTTTTACTTCCACCACTCAATCTTTTATTAATTGGGAATATTAACTTGTTATTGGCTCTGATAATGGTTCAATGTCTTTTATTTTGTCTTTTGTCCAATTGTGTTTCTTCGCTGTATAGTGGTCAATCTGTAATAGTAGTATATCACCCAGCTTTTATTATGAGTTCTGTACACTAGGCTGAGCCCTGCTGCCATAAAAAAGGCTTACAAATATTTAAAAAAATGAGATTATACTCAGCAAGGAGCAAAAGTGTGGTTGGTATGATCATTGCCAGGATTGTTGTTCTCCTAACACTTATAGTCAGTGTTATTACTTCTGCATTGGCATTAGCACAAGAGGTAAAAAGAGCCAGTTTTGTTACTCATCATCCTCAATATGTAAACAATGCCCTGAGCATAAAGACAGTTTAGGTAGACTGCTAGAACAGCAAGTTGATGTGTTATATGATATAGTGCAGATCATGGGAGATGAAGTGCAAGGAACAAACTCAGAAGCCATGTGTAATGTCAAGTTCGATATCTATGGATTTGTCTCATTTCAAGAATATATAAAAAGCCAGCATACTTGGACCAAAGTTAAAATGCACCTTTAAGGTATTCACAATACTGATACTTCTTTAGATTTGTTAGCCCTGCATAGAGAGATTGTAAGTATAAAAATGCAAAACCTTTGTCTTTTGATGCTGCTAGCAATGCAAATAATATTCAGAAAATTTACAGGCAAATTTCCTTTCTGGCCCACATTACTTCCCTTATTAGGCATAGATGGCTTTATAATCCCTTTTATCGCTTGTCTATTACCTGTTATTTTGAGAGGAATGATCAGATCTTGAACAGATGTCAAAGCAGAGTTGTGTACTCTAAAGCTCCAATGTCTTCCCTAGACCAAGTTGATAGTCAATGATAGGTAAGGTTGTCTTAAAGAGCTTATCAACTTAAGAGAGGCCATGAATAGAAGATTATTCACGTGCCAATGATGGGTAAGAGCTTTTGTGGATGGCAACCTAAGACAGTCACACATTTTTGCTCTGTGACTGATAAAGTGCCTCTTATTAAAAAACAACAACAGACAAACAAACAAAAAATAGGTAAGATTCACTTGGGGGTAGATCAACCTAAGACAGGGCAGGAATGCTAGGATTTATGTACCGATGACAGGTATGGTTCATTCTTCCTGAGTGGATTCCTATGACAGGCATAGTCTATCTGTGCCAAGCTGAGGCAGCTTTGGCATCTGTAGATAAAAAGGGGAGACATGTGAGGAGCACTTCCAGAGTTAACTTATGCTGACCTCTTGCTTGTGATTAATCATGAATGACTCTCCCTTATATCTGTGTTTGTTTCTAATTAAAACATGTGCTATTTCTCCACTTACACAAATGTCCTGGAGAGACTGTCATAGCCTAAATTAAGTAGCTGTAGTCAAACAGATACTGTGTACCATAAACATTCCACATTAACATTTGTGGTCATTGTTTATCTTTCTCACATTGGTCATGCTTTGCATTGCTTGCCTTTAAAAGACACTGAGAAAATACACTTGCTTCCTGGCATGGTATTCACCAGCAGCCCTCCCATAACAGTCTCCTACATCTTCTTTCTGCCTTTTCTATATCCATCCTCACTCCCCCAGTCATGATTCCCTCATTGACTGACTGCCAAACTCCTCAGAAAACACTTTCACTTCTTAAGCCATTCACCAGCCCTGTAATTCAAGTTTCAATAATTAAGTTTAGAGGATGGCATGCAATTAGCTATTCATTGAGTCTAAGGTATTGCCTTTCATGTCATCACTGATGCAAAGAGTACATGCTAAGAGGCTCAAAACCATCCCTTATTAGAGAAGAAACCCAATTGTGTCTCTCCCTTCAAAAAGTCTGGATTTCCAAGCAACCAGAGCTTCCAGGGACTAAGCCAATATCTAAAGACTATACATGGACTGACCCTGGACTCTGACCTCATAGGTAGCATTGAATATCCTAGTAAGATCATCAGTGTAAGGGGAAGCCCTGGGTCCTGCTAAGACTGAACCCCCAGTGAATGTGATTGTTGGGGGGAGGGTGGTAATGGGGCCGATGGGGAGGGGAACACCCATAAAGAAGGGGAGGGGGAGGGGTTAGGGGGATGTTGGCCCAGAAAGCGGGAAAGGGAATAACACTCGAAATGTAAATAAGAAATACTCAAGTTAATAAAAATGCAAAAAAAGTCCGCATTTAAAAGAAAATGCCCAGAATCATCAATAATTCTGACATAACTAATTAACAGATTATAGATAAATAACACTAATAGTTTAGTAAGACTATGTTAGGTGTTAAATTTAAAATTCCAGAGAAACATTGATACATTATCTTTAATTGATTCAGAACATGCTATGGAACATATAAAGACATGCATCTTTTTCTTTTTTTTTTAGAAAATTAACTATTTCATAGTACAAATGTTCAATTTGAATACTAGTTAACTCTAAGAAACATTTTGTTGTTCTTAAAAACAGAAATGTGATTATTTAAATATATACATTCAGAAAAAGGAAAGTCAAGCATATCTAAACTTGTCGACTGTTGGACCAATTAAGTGATGAGACATTGACAGCAATATTGATGCTTAAATGTTTATTAATGCATTGTAAGTTAATACTGCACATACTTCTGAATAAGTCAATGACATCTTTTTAGAGCCTAAAAGAGTGATATGGTCAAAGTTTAATCTTTTATGTTAATACAAACCTGAATAGTGCTACCAATATGATAATTTGAATGATTATATTGTTGTCTGTATATATACATTTATATAGTATATATACACTATATAGATACATATATACACACACACACAAAGTATAGGTTTATGATTAAAATTTTTCATTTTAAATTATTTAATTTATTTTTATGTAGTATTTCATTGCATACAAAAACTGTACTCCTCTCATTTCCCTAAGCATACATGTTGTCTAACTTCTCTAAGTATTTATGTAAATATATAGTAACCCCACTCTCATGATAGTCTCAATCGCATTCTTCTTACCCATTTAAGATATTCCTTACTGACTCAAGATTCAAGATGAAATAACAAGTTGTCTTCATGCCCCAGTACAAATGTCTTTTTTTCTCACTTGCTACACCAATTAACTGTTAAGCTACATCTCTCAAAGAATCCAATATGCCTTGATTACCATGTTTCAATCGCACAACCTATTCAGAATGAGATCAAAAAATATCACCTGGGCATTTATCTTCAACCTTTTTTTCCACCTACCTTTTCACAAAACTTCCAAATTTAGCTTACAATATATCTTTCTTACTGTTTTTATTTCTACCATTTTGCTTTTTATATGTGTATTTAAACATTCTTAGCCCAGTATTTGTAACTAATCCCATAGTGGTTTTCTACCCCTCTTTTTTCTGTTTCTTTTCTATTGCTACCCAAAATAACTAATAAAATTCTATCCAGGGAACTTTGGTGTTCCTCCTTCCTTCTAAAACAATTTGTATTTAAGGAGTATAACCATCTGGTATTCTAAGTGTGAATTTCATGTTGGATAGTTGTTTGCTAAGTGGGCACTGTGTTAAAATATTTTTAAAATCCTTAGGATTATACCTATAAATTAATTATTGTTTTCTGCCTACATTGGAATTGTGTGTGTGTGTGTGTGTGTGTGTGTGTGTGTGTGTGTGTGTGTGTGTGTGTAGGAATGGCAGATAACACAGAGTCACAACAGATTAAAATCCTGTGGCAAAAAAATGTATGAGTCATGATTAACCTTGTATGGAGCATTTATATCACCACCTTCAAGACATATATCACATCTCAAATACCAAAATTGAATAAATTTAAGAGCCAGGGGATGGAAATGAATGCTTTAGAACAGTGTATTCTACATGGCACAATGTTATTGCACTCCTGAATTCCTGTAGTTGTCTTTGCCTGCACAGAACATGTACAAGATTGGCCCATACTCATTTCATTAGGCATAGTTGAGGGTCTCCTGATCCCCTCTTGGGCCTTCAGGGAGCTAATAGTTATTACATCAAATATCATTTCCTTCACCTGTGCATCAGTGTAATCACTAATAAGTGCTAACCTTTGGGTAAATATACACTCACTCGTGCTTTTCAGGCAACAATAAGCTCAGTAATTCACAAAAAAAATCCATCAAAGTAGAGGTAGAGTTTCAAGAAACTAATTAGAGAATACTAAGTTTATAACTCTTATTTTTTGCATTTGTAAATCCGATAAGACAATCATGTACATTTTGTGTACTAATTAGCTAAAACATATACTGTGATAACAAAAAGTGAATATACCAAAAGAGTACACATAGACAGACCCATGGCTCCAGCTGCATATGTACTAACATATGACCTTCTCGGGCACCAATGGGAGGAGAATCCCCTGGTCCTGCCAAGGCTGGACCCCTGAGTGCACGGGAATGTCAGGGCAGGGAGGCAGAAAGGGTAGGTGGATGGTTGGGACAACACCCTCATAGAAGAAGGGGGAAGGGGCTTGGGATAGGGGACTTATGAATGGGAAACCAGGAAATGGAATAACATTTGAAATGTAAATAAAAAATACCCAATTAAAAAAAGTGAATATACGGAAGGAAAATGGTTGTTAGAAGGGGTTGGCGAAAGTATAGAAATGGTGATATGGGGAGATGCTGAACAGAAAGTATATAACTATATTTATTTATTTTTTAATTTATTTAATACGTAATAATAATTCTTTGGTTTCCCGGTAAACACCCCCCTCCCCCTCCCCTTCCTTATGGGTGTTCCCCTCCCAACCATCGCCCCATTGCCGCCCTCCCCCCAACAGTCTAGTTCACTGGGGGTTCAGTCTTAGCAGGACCCAGGGCTTCCCCTTCCACTGGTGCTCTTACTAGGATATTCATTGCTACCTATGAGGTCAGAGTCCAGGATCAGTCCATGCATAGTCTTTAGGTAGTGGCTTAGTCCCTGGAAGCTCTGGTTGCTTGGCATTGTTGTATATATGGGGTCTCGAGCCCCTTCAAGCTCTTCCAGTTCTTTCTCTGATTCCTTCAACGGGGGTCCTATTCTCAGTTCAGTGGTTTGCTGCTGGCATTCGCCTCTGTATTTGCTGTATTCTGGCTGTGTCTCTCAGGAGAGATCTACATCCGGCCCCTGTCGGTCTGCACTTCTTTGCTTCATCCATCTTGTCTAATTGGGTGGCTGTATATGTATGGGCCACATGTGGGGCAGGCTCTGAATGGGAGTTCCTTCAGTCTCTGTTTTAATCTTTGCCTCTCTCTTCCTTGCCAAGGGTATTCTTGTTCCCCTTTTAGAGAAGGAGTGAAGCATTCACATTTTGATCATCCATCTCGAGTTTCATTTGTTCTAGGCATCTAGGGTAATTCAAGCATTTGGGCTAATAGACACTTATCAGTGAGTGCATACCATGTATGTCTTTCTGTGTTTGGGTTAGCTCACTCAGGATGATATTTTCCAGTTCCAACCATTTGCCTACGAATTTCATGAAGCCGTTGTTTTTGATAGCTGAGTAATATTCCATTGTGTAGATGTACCATATTTTCTGTATCCATTCCTCTGTTGAAGGGCATCTGGGTTCTTTCCAGCTTCTGGCTATTATAAATAAGGCTGCGATGAACATATTGGAGCACGTGCCTTTTGTATATGTTGGGGCATCTTTTGGGTATATGCCCAAGAGAGGTATAGCTGGATCCACAGGCAGTTCAATGTCCAATTTTCTGAGGAACCTCCAGACTGATTTCCAGAATGGTTGTACCAGTCTGCAATCCTACCAACAATGGAGGAGTGTTCCTCTTTCTCCGCATCCTCGCCAGCATCTGCTGTCACCTGAGTTTTTGATCTTAGCCATTCTCACTGGTGTGAGGTGAAATCTCAGGGTTGTTTTGATTTGCATTTCCCTTATGACTAAAGATGTTGAACATTTCTTTAGGTGTTTCTCAGCCATTCGGCATTCCTCAGCTGTGAATTCTTTGTTTAGCTCTGAACCCCATTTTTAATAGGGTTATTTGTCTCCCTGCGGTCTAACTTCTTGAGTTCTTTGTATATTTTGGATATAAGGCCTCTATCTGTTGTAGGATTGGTAAAGATCTTTTCCCAATCTGTTGGTTGCCGATTTGTCCTAACCACGGTGTCCTTTGCCTTACAGAAGCTTTGCAGTTTTATGAGATCCCATTTGTCGATTCTTGATCTTAGAGCATAAGCAATTGGTGTTGTGTTCAGGAAATTTTTTCCAGTGCCCATGTGTTCCAGATGCTTCCCTAGTTTTTCTTCTATAAGTTTGAGTATATCAGGTTTGATGTGGAGGTCCTTGATCCACTTGGACTTAAGCTTTGTACAGGGTGATAAGCATGGATCGATCTGCATTCTTCTACATGTTGACCTCCAGTTGAACCAGCACCATTTGCTGAAAATGCTATCTTTTTTCCATTGGATGGTTTTGGCTCCTTTGTCAAAAATCAAGTGACCATAGGTGTGTGGGTTCATTTCTGGGTCTTCAATTCTATTCCATTGGTCTATCTGTCTGTCTCTGTACCAATACCATGCAGTTTTTATCACTATTGCTCTGTAATACTGCTTGAGTTCAGGGATAGTGATTCCCCCTGAAGTCCTTTTATTGTTGAGGATAGTTTTAGCTATCCTGGGTTTTTTGTTATTCCAGATGAATTTGCAAATTGTTCTGTCTAACTCTTTGAAGAATTGGATTGGTATTTTGATGGGGATCGCATTGAATCTGTAGATCGCTTTTGGTAAAATGGCCATTTTTACTATATTAATCCTGCCAATCCATGAGCATGGGAGATCTTTCCATCTTCTGAGGTCTTCTTCAATTTCTTTCTTCAGTGTCTTGAAGTTCTTATTGTACAGATCTTTTACTTGCTTGGTTAAAGTCACACGGAGGTACTTTATATTATTTGGGTCTATTATGAAGGGTGTCGTTTCCCTAATTTCTTTCTCGGCTTGTTTCTCTTTTGTGTAGAGGAAGGCTACTGATTTATTTGAGTTAATTTTATACCCAGCCACTTTGCTGAAGTTGTTTATCAGCTTTAGTAGTTCTCTGGTGGAACTTTTGGGATCACTTAAATAAACTATAATATCATCTGCAAATAGTGATATTTTGACTTCTTCTTTTCCGATCTTTATCCCCTTGACCTCCTTTTGTTGTCTGATTGCTCTGGCTAGAACTTCAAGAACTATATTGAATAAGTAGGGAGAGAGTGGGCAGCCTTGTCTAGTCCCTGATTTTAGTGGGATTGCTTCAAGTTTCTCTCCATTTAGTTTAATGTTAGCAACTGGTTTGCTGTATATGGCTTTTTCTATGTTTAGGTATGGGCCTTGAATTCCTATTCTTTCCAGGACTTTTATCATGAAGGGGTGTTGAATTTTGTCAAATGCTTTCTCAGCATCTAATGAAATGATCATGTGGTTTTGTTCTTTCAGTTTGTTTATATAATGGATCACGTTGATGGTTTTCCGTATATTAAACCATCCCTGCATGCCTGGGATGCAGCCTACTTAATCATGGTGGATGATTGTTTTGATGTGCTCTTGGATTCGGTTTGCCAGAATTTTATTGAGTATTTTTGCGTCGATATTCATAAGGGAAATTGGTCTGAAGTTCTCTTTCTTTGTTTGGTCTTTGTGTGGTTTAGGTATAAGTGTAATTGTAGCTTCATAGAAGGAATTCGGGAGTGATCCATCTGTTTCAATTTTGTGGAATAGTTTGGATAATATTGGTATGAGGTCTTCTATGAAGGTTTGATAGAATTCTGCACTAAACCCGTCTGGTCCTGGGCTCTTTTTGGTTGGGAGACCTTTAATGACTGCTTCTATTTCCTTAGGAGTTATGGGGTTGTTTAACTGGTTTATCTGTTCCTGATTTAACTTCGATACCTGGTATCTGTCTAGGAAATTGTCCATTTCCTGAAGATTTTCAAGTTTTGTTGAATATAGGTTTTTATAGTAAGATCTGATGATTTTTTTGAATTTCCTCTGAATCTGTAGTTATGTCTCCCTTTTCATTTCTGATTTTCTTAATTTGGACGCACTCTCTATGTCCTCTCGTTAGTCTGGCTAAGGGTTTATCTATCTTGTTGATTTTCTCAAAGAACCAACTTTTGGTTCTGTTGATTCTTTCTATGGTCCTTTTTGTTTCTACTTGGTTGATTTCATCTCTGAGTTTGATTATTTCCTGCCTTCTACTCCTCCTGGGTGTATTTGCTTCTTTTTGTTCTAGAGCTTTTAGGTGTGCTGTCAAGCTGCTGACATATGCTCTTTCCTGTTTCTTTCTGCAGGCACTCAGCGCTATGAGTTTTCCTCTTAGCACAGCTTTCATTGTGTCTCATAAGTTTGGGTATGTTGTACCTTCATTTTCATTAAATTCTAAAAAGTTTTTAATTTCTTTCTTTATTTCTTCCTTGACTAGGTTATGATTGAGTAGAGCATTGTTCAATTTCCACGTATATGTGGGCATTCTTCCCTTACTGTTATTGAAGACCAGTTTTAGGCCGTGGTGGTCTAATAGCATTCATGGGATTATTTCTATCTTTCTGTACCTGTTGAGGCCCGTTTTTTGACCAACTACATGTTCAATTTTGGAGAAAGTACCATGAGGAGCTGAGAAGAAGGTATATTCTTTTGCTTTAGGATAGAATGTTCTATAAATATCCGTTAAGTCCATTTGGCTCATGACTTCTCTTAGTCTGTCTACGTCTCTGTGTAATTTCTGTTTCCATGATCTGTCCATTGATGAGAGTGGGGTGTTGAAATCTCCCACTATTATTGTGTGAGGTGCAATGTGTGTTTTGAGCTTTAGTAAGGTTTCTTTTACGTATGTAGGTGCCCTTGTATTTGGGCCATAGATATTTAGGATTGAGAGTTCATCTTGGTTGATTTTTCCTTTGATGAATATGAAGTGTCCTTCCTTATCTTTTATGATGAATTTTAATTGAAAATTGATTTTATTTGATATTAGAATGGCTACTCCAGCTTGCTTCTTCTGACCATTTGCTTGGAAAGTTGTTTTCCAGCCTTTCACCCTGAGGTAGTGTCTGTCTTTGTCTCTGAGGTGTGTTTCCTGTAGGCAGCAGAATGCAGGGTCCTCGTTGCGTATCCAGTTTGTTAATCTATGTCTTTTTATTGGGGTGTTGAGGCCATTGATGTTGAGAGATATTAAGGAATAGTGATTATTGCTTCCTGTTATATTCATATTTGGATGTGAGGTTATGTTTGTGTGCTTTTCTTCTCTTTGTTTTGTTGCCAAGACGATTAGTTTCTTGCTTCTTCTAGGGTATAGCTTGCCTCCTTATGTTGGGCTTTACCCTTTATTATCCTTTGTAGTGCTGGATTTGTAGAAAGATATTGTGTAAATTTGGTTTTGTCATGGAATATCTTGGTTTCTCCATCTATGTTAATTGAGAGTTTTGCAGGATACAGTAACCTGGGCTGGCACTTGTGTTCTCTTAGGGTCTGTATGACATCTGTCCAGGAACTTCTGGCCTTCATAGTTTCTGGCGAAAAGTCTGGTGTGATTCTGATAGGTCTGCCTTTATATGTTACTTGACCTTTTTCCCTTACTGCTTTTAATATTCTTTCTTTATTTTGTGCGTTTGGTGTTTTGACTATTATGTGACGGGAGGTGTTTCTTTTCTGGTCCAATCTATTTGGAGTTCTGTAGGCTTCTTGTATGCCTATGGGTATCTCTTTTTTTAGGTTAGGGAAGTTTTCTTCTATGATTTTGTTGAAGATATTTACTGGTCCTTTGAGCTGGGAGTCTTCACTCTCTTCTATACCTATTATCCTTAGGTTTGATCTTCTCATTGAGTCCTGGATTTCCTGTATGTTTTGGACCAGTAGCTTTTTCCGATTTACATTATCTTTGACAGTTGAGTCAATGATTTCTAGGGAATCTTCTGCTCCAGAGATTCTCTCTTCCATCTCTTGTATTCTGTTGGTGAGGCTTCTATCTACAGCTCCTTGTCTCTTCTTTTGGTTTTCTATATCCAGGGTTGTTTCCATGTGTTCTTTCTTGATTGCTTCTATTTCCATTTTTAATTCCTTCAACTGTTTGATTGTGTTTTCCTGGAATTCTTTCAGGCATTTTTGCGATTCTTCTCTGTAGGCTTCTACTTGTTCTCTAAGGGAGTTCTTCACGTCTTTCTTGAAGGCCTCTAGCATCATGATCAAATATGATTTTGAAACTAGATCTTGCTTTTCTGGTGTGTTTGGATATTCCATGTTTATTTTGGTGGGAGAATTGGGCTCCGATGATGCCATGTAGTCTTGGTTTCTGTTGCTTGGGTTCCTGCGCTTGCCTCCTGTCATCAGATTATCTCTAGTGTTACTTTGTTCTGCTATTTCTGACAGTAGCTAGACTGTCCTATAAGCCTGTGTGTCAGGAGTGCTGTAGACCTGTTTTCCTGTTTTCTTTCAGCCAGTTATGGGGACAAAGTGTTCTGCTTTCGGGCTTGTAGTTTTTCCTCTCTACAGGTCTTTACCTGTTCCTGTGGGCCTGTGTCTTGAGTTCACCAGGCAGGTCACTTGCAGGGGAAAAGTTGGTCCTACCTGAGGTTCCGAGGCTCAAGTGTGCTCGTGGGGTACTGCCTAAGTCCTCTCCGCGGCAGCAGCAACCGGGAAGATCTGCGCCATTCTTTCCGGGAGCCTCCGTGCACCAGGGTTCCAGATGGCTTTTGGTGTTTTCCTCTGGCGTCTGGATGTGCGCACAGTGCAGTCTCTTCTGGTTTCCCAGGCGTGTCTGCCTTTCCGTAGGTTTAGCTCTCCCTCCCACGGGATTTGGGTGCAGAGAACTGTTTATCCGGTCTGTTTCCTTCAGGTTCCGGCGGTGTCTCAGGCGCAGGGGTCCTGCCGCTCCTGGGCCCTCCCCTACGGGAACCCAGAGGCCTTATACAGTTTCCTCTTGGGCCAGGGATGTGGGCAGGGGTGGGCAGTGTTGGTGGTCTCCTCCGCTCTGCAGCCTCAGGAGTGCCCACCTGACCAGGCGGTGAGGTCTCTCTCCCACGGGGTTTGGGAGCAGAGAGCTGCTGCGGGCCGGGATCCGCGGTATAACTATATTTATAATCAATGAGTAAGCTTCAAAAATATGGTTTCTATATCATGATGGCTGTAAATCTTGATTATTTCTAATTTCCTTGAAACATGCGAACAGGGTAAGGGAACTATTTCTAATCACATGTAAACAATATTGAACACTGTGCAATAATACATTTGTTATCTGGATTCACCTATTTATAACTTGGGTATATTTATACCAAAATACTGTGATGCATACAATATACTCTGCTAATTTTTAAAAAGAATCTTTAAAAACTATGAAATAGTCTTGACTTTTAACATCTGGAATCTTTGTATGAAATGATACTTAGAAACTGAAAATTTCTTAGAATTGCATTTTTCATTCAAGTACAAGTTGCTTGGTCAGATTAATAAAATAATAGAACATTCCAATAAGGAATGATAGAAGAGATATAAACTTTAAGATATTTATATCCAGATATTGTATCTGAACATATAGAACAAAAACGTGTGTATGTATGTATATGTGTGTTTGTGTGAGTGTGTGTGTGTCTGTGTGTGTGTGTCTGTGTGTGTGTGTCTGTGTGTGTGTGTCTGTGTGTGAGAGAGAGAGAGAGAGAGAGAGAAACAGAGAGAGACAGAGAGAGAGAATACAAAAGGTTCAAAGGATATTTCAAATGGAAAAGACATTTTGATTTAGAGTATCACATCTAGATATATGTAGTGCGTCAGAGTCTTATAGAAAAATGCATTTACAAATATTTAGAATTTAATCTGTGCTTCACGGAGCCATCCAAAAACAGAATGAAACAAAAACACTGCTGCGAGCATTCCATTGTAAGCATAGTGTGTGTGAGAAAGGAGGATACATTTCTAGAGCAAGAAGTTTTATGATGCTCACTTCTTAATAGATACTTACATTGTCATGAATATTTTACAACATCAGAGTTTCAATGTCACCTATATTACTGTTTCTTTGGAAATAGCATATGCCATATAGCCTGCTACTCAGAGCTTCTTTTAAAATGTCTAATGAAATATTCATTCAGTTTCACATTTTAGAAAAGATCACAATAGGTAACCTTAACATAAAATACATTGAGTTTTATAAAGTTTCTGTTGTACCTCGAGGAACTCAAATTAATTATGAAATAGGTCTAAGTGGGCCAACAATCTTGGTAGCCAATGTATTACCTTTCTGGTTACCTACACTCACTAAAGCACGTCAAAATTCTCAATGGAAAAAGACAGTTCATGGTACATAGCTCTACTCTGTAGGCAGATTAATATGGTAAAAATATATTTATCCTTGGCTCTTATTAGGCAGAATGGCAAATTATTTTACTGCATTTTAGGGTGAAATAATTAGACTACCAATATAGCTCTTGGTTGATTAACACACTGCATACTTTGTAGATGACATTTAGACAATTCATGCTGCATATGATCTGAAAGTGTATTACTGTGGTCTAACTTCAGTGAACATACTTTGCAAGCTACCAAGGGAAATAAGCACCTAGACTGTCAGTTCTTCCCACTGGCCACACCTATGAAACAGCATGGTTATAAAGGAACAATGGAATACATAGTACTGACATGTCCGTGGTGATAACCATTATCTAACTCCACTTAAGCAGCACACAAAAGTAAAAATATCATCCAGCTTCCTGGGGGCTATGGAGGTCATGGATCTTGTAAAGAATCTACTACCATTTTCCTAAGCCAGGATAACCCCTTGCTACATAACAAACATCGTTCTAATATCTGCAGGTAAGTCTTGATACCACCCATCATCAAAGAAGCCTCTCTTTAAAGCAAATAAAGACCTTTTCAAAACATCCACAGCTGGGAGCAGTACAGAGATAAACAGACCTTGGGACTATCAGCCCCAGTGAATGTATCTGTTTCAATTTTCCTATATCACTGGCTCCAGAAACATTGCAGAAGAACAGGAGAAAAAATACTCTAAAAGCTAGTACAACAGGAAGCCTGTTGTGAAAGAGTCCCCCTAGAAATAGAGGAATAAATAAGGGGTCATGATATCCCCCTTCCTGGTTACCTCTTCTGAACCCTTCCCTCCATCCCATCTGCCCTATCCCCCCTTTTCTCCCCTTTGCCTCTTTGAAGATACTCTTCAATCTATTTCCCCAATCCCGCCTCACCCCTCTTGTTTCCTTTTAAGCTGGGGTATCAAGGCCTTCCTTCTCTCTCATTGATGTCAGAAAAGGCCATCTTCTGCTGTATATGTATCTGCAGCTATGGATCCCTGTTTGGTTGGTGGTTTAATATCTTGGAGCTCAGGGTGGTCCAGTTAATTGATACTGTTGTCCATACTATGGGGTTGCAATCCTCTTCAGCTCCCTCATTCCTTTCCTAGCTCTTCCACTGGGGTCCCAGGACTCAGCCCAGTGGTTCACTGTGTCTGCATCAGTATTTTTCAGGTGCTGCTAGAATCTCTCAGGGAACAGCCATATCAGTCTCCTGTCTGCAAGAGCTTCTTGGCATCAGCAATAATGTGGGAGTTTGTTATTTGCCGACGGAAAGTATCCCTACATGGTGGGGCAGTCTCTGGATGACCTTCCCTTCACTCTCGTCCTTTTTATTTTTGTCACTGTCCTTCCTTTGGACAGGGATAGTTCTCTTAAGTGTTCTCAATAATTAAAAATATTTTAAACCTCCTTTCCTTCAAGCTTAGAACAGTCTTATGAAGAGAGAGAATATACTGGGTTTCTTTACATTCTACATTCTTCCCATTTAGTTTCACTTCTTTGTGAACTGTGTGACTCTTTAGAAGTTTTCATAGAGTTTAGTTTTCAACAGTCTTGATTCTTTTATGCTGTTCAATGGATGATTACTATTTATGCTAATCTTGAAGCTTACAGTATTCTCTATGGAAATATGTCCTTGAATTTTCATTTTGAACTTTTCATTCCTTTAAAATATCTTGTCACTTTAATTCATGTGAAATAGTGATTGAGCAGAAAACACATGACTTATGTACTTCTAAAGAATATTGTAGATACCCTTAATATATTTTTTAGAAAATAACAATTTTCCTGAAACTTATTGGATACATCTTAGAAAATATACTTGTCTTTTTTAAAGAATTCATAAGTAAGACCCAGACTTGTCAAACATTTTGCTCTCTTTGACAACATGAAAGCCTTTGTCAGTAGCTTGAAAGAACACATACAATTCATCTTGATTCTAAGAAAGCAAGCCCTAGTCTTCCAAAGTCTTCCAAATGAAACATTTCTTTCTTCCTTTGACAGCATCGAACATGTTTTAGATAATGTTATTTCCGTGTAAATACTTTGCTGGTCAGGAGCTTAAACACAACTATTAGCAAATTGTAATTTAGTATTGATTCACAAGTTGTTTTGCTATTCTTAAGCCAAGTCTCTCCTGATATAATCTACTACTTTGAGCAAGAGCCTAGAAAATAGAATGTCAAGACTTAAATGTCCTTAAGTTGAAAGTTGTCAGCTTACAACTGAAGACAGGATTTACTTAGCTTATTAAATGCAAATACTACTTGCTATAATTACTTGATTGTCTCCTCTCCTGAGCTCTCTAAAATGGACATATGATATGACCTTTAAGTCGGAAACTAGATAAAGATTATAAAATCAAAATCTTGGCAGATTTTCATAGTGGAAATAACATAACATTCCTAACATAAAATTTTAATATCATAAATAAAACAGCAAAGAAACCAAATGTTAGCAGGTGACAGTTACCTGTCTATGCATGATAATAAATATAAGGAAAGCTGACACATTTGAAGATGAAACATCACTGAAAGAAATTTAAGGGTGAACATCCTCTATTTCATATGGGATGACACGCACCCTTGATGAATGGAACCTACCATGTCAGTATGAGCATATTTAGCAGTTGATTGGTGAACTTTACAATATATTACATTAAAGAAGCAAACTATGGAAGCAAATAACTATGGGTCAAACAAATGCACTTATTATTGAATGATATTTGTGGCTATGTATTCTTCCTAGAAAGATCCTTCTGATTAGTCTCCATGGTGGCAGGACAGTATATGAGAAAAGGAGTTATTAAGTTTCTACTTATTATTAATTAGAAAATGTAAGTGAAAGAGAAAGAGAATACAATTAATATTTTTACTTTGTATTTTAGCAAATGACTTTTCTTCCTAGATCCCCAAAATACTCAAACCTCAGATAGAATCATTAATGAGTAGAAGAATAAGGTAAATGTGATAGATGATAATGATACCCTTTAGGTATAACCTTGATGAAATGATACTCCATGATTTAGTATGCAGGCATTTACTTTAATGATACTATTTTATTAGAAACAATGAAGATACGTTCATATAATATCCTTACTAAATAGATTATTAAACAAGACATTATTGTATTATTAACTTCAATACTATGCACACGGAGGATGAAATGACCAATTCAAGTGGGATTGAAGTGCTGAATCTCAACAATATATCCATCCCTCTTGTCTTGAGTCAAAATCTTCATTGTCTGAGGCAATGGAAGGGAAATCTCAGATGACTTGCTCACATAATCCACCAGAGATTCATGTATGTCACAAGTCAAGGTCCCCATGAAATCCATGTATTACAATAAACTAGAGGCAGAAGAAACATAGCAAGGTAGGAGAGTGTTTGATGCTTTGCTCATGAAAATTATAGGGCTATATCCACATAAAAATTGAAGAAAGAGAATATATCATCTAGGCTGTCAGGTTTGGAATGAGAGAGGGGTATAATGAATGAGCCTTATGGATATGGCTAGGATAAAGAGGTTGGAGAGTTTCCAGTGAATCTACACCACTTAGACAAAGTTATAAATAAGGTTTGTATGGTTCTAAGCTATGCAAAAGGAAAAAAACAAATCACTCAAATGACCAGGAGGCTTTGACAACAAATGGGGCAAAAATTGATTTGAGCTACAGTTTCTAAAGAAAAAAATTAAAAAGGAGATGTCTTAGTTTGGATTTTATTGCTGTGAAGAGGCATCGAGACAGAGAAAACTCTTTTTTTAAAAAAAAACATGCATACAAACATAAAACATTTAATTGGGGATGGCTTGCAGTTTCAGTGGATCAATCTGTTATCATGGAAGAAAGCATCACAGCCTGCAGCAGACAGGAGGCTGCCTTCTGCATTCAGCCAGGAAGAGACTGGAATTCCACATGGGTAGTGCTTAAGCACAAGGAACATCAAAGCCCATCTACACAGTGACTTGACCCACTTCCTCCACCAAGGAGATACCTCCGCTGATAAGATCATACCTCCAAATAGTGCCTTCCCTATAGCCAAGCATTCGAACACATCAATCTTTGGAGAACACACCTATTCAAATCACCATAAGAGAGAAATAAAAATCTGTATTTATGAGGTTTTGAAAGGCTCTAAACCCTGAGCAAAAGTTCACAAAGGGCACCAAATAAGAAATCCCTCTAGCATAGAGGAATTTTTTTTTATTATTTATTTATTATGTATACATCATACAGCTCTCTGCCTGCATGTATGCCTACAGGCCAGAAGAGGGCACCAGACCTGATTATAGATGGTTGTGAGCCGCCATGTGGTTGCTGGGAATTGAACTCAGGACCTCTGGAAGAACAGACAGTGCTCTTAAACACTGAGCCATCTCTCCAGCCCGAGGAATTTTTTATATGTGCATTTATTTCTGGAAAGATACAAAAGGTGTCAATTTCTAGAGAAGAATTTTCTTTTCCTGTAGCATAGAGTACCCAACATCAGCCATACAGTAGAAAGAAGAAAAACATAACACCCCTCCAAGTCATAGCTCAGGAAACATTGCAGAAGAAGAAAGAAAAGATTATAGAAGCCAAAGGAAATGGTGGTATTGCATGTAGGAATTTCCTATGAATTGAAACATGTCCCCTTTGAAGTGAAGAGAATTTATAAAAAAAATATGCTCATGAACATTACCGGAATTTGAGATGTCAAAAAGTCATGACTCACAACATTATTCTTGAAGTTAATGTAACGTATATAAAATAAAACAAAAGAAGCTGGGAAATAAAAAACTGACTTAGAGTTGTATGTGAATTGTGCCAAAAATTCTAATCCCGTGTGAGGGTGGATTTTATATGATGCATGTATAATCAAAGGCCTTCTTAGTTCGTGTTTCCTACAAGTAATTGCCCATTTATTAATGTTTCCTGTTCAAAAGTCATATCCAAAGAGAGCATTTTTTCCTCCATCTTTATTTACTTGAGTATTTCTTATTCACATTTCAATTGTTATTCCTTTTCCCGGTTTCTGGACCAACATTCCCCTAATCCCTCCCCTCCTCTTCGATGTGGTTTCCCCTCCCCATCCATCTCCCATTACCGCCCTTCCCCCAACAATCACGTTCACTGGGGGTTCAGCCGTGGCAGGACCAAGGGCTGCCCCTTCCACTGGTGCTCTTACTAGGCTATTCATTGCTACCTATGCGGTTGGAGCCCAGGGCACCACTTCACCATCTAAATGTTATCCTTTATTTAAAAACTGATTTGACTTCTCAGTAACGCCAACCTCAGTACCTCTTCTCTTAGAGCTGTCCTCCTCTAGTTCTTTGATTGTTCTTTTCCTTCAACAATGTGCAAGGACATTAAACTTGTTTCTCTCTGAAACTGTATTATCTCCGTTAGCAGAGTCCAATATTTTTTTTCCCACGAACTCTTTGTAAATTGTATTCTCCCTAGAGAGGTCTTGTCTGAAACCATCAATAGTTTCAAGTGCATTTTAAGGTTTACCTTGCTTTCTATCATAATAGAAATGATCATTGACTAATTTATAATTTGACTTATAATTCCTACACTTACACGAAAGTGTAATAAATTTTAAGTAAATATATATTTAAATTTACTTAAATACATATACTTAAATATATATACTTTTATTACAATATATTGTATACATATATTTATTACAAAAATATATATTTTTTATTACACTTTCATGTAAGTGTGGAAATTGAAAGTCTCATGCATCCCACAATAGTAGTCATAATGCAGTTACATTCAACATTCACTTAATTTTACCATGTGAGTCCAGGGAACTCATATTCTGAATTCCTTTGTTCTTGACAAGTGTTTGTATATACACTAAATCATCATCCTGAACTTCATGTTAATTGAGATAAAAAGGTAAGATGCTGCTTCATTCACTGATACATGGAGACTGATTTTAATTAAGTCTAATTAACTATAAAATACTTCATGAGTTTTTGGAATATATTATCTACAGTTTTAAGCACTGTCAGAACTGATAACGCTTATAGTAGTTTAGTGCTGTCATTTCATATTTAAGGTTATTTATACCTATAACGTGATAGTCATCTTCAACTCGTATATGGATAAACAAGAGGAGGCACGAGGTACAGCTATGAATGTATTCTAAAATACAGTCTTGAAGCATCATTCTATAAGAATCACATTGCATTAATTTGTAAATGTAAACATCGCTTTTATTTCCTCAGTGGATGGATGAGATGAGAGCTATATCTAAGCTTTTATGAATACATTGCTTGGGCTGAGCCCAGAGTGCATCTATCTCTGTTCTAACTATCCCTTGACCTAGGGCTGAAAGTTTACAGCCTTTATACAATAATCCAGCCTCTATCTGCTATAGAAAGTAAGCCTCTGAGACTTACTGCTGAAAAAGTTCACCCTATCTAGCTCTTTCTGGATTCTGAGAAATAATCTACAAGGGTCCCAGATATGTTGGTATCCTTCTTTCTGGTGTTTTCCTAACTGTTTTAATGAGATGATATTCTCTCAACTCCTTTAGGAGTACTACAGTAATTATGTAAGACTAATTTGCTAGTGAGGCACAATGAAGACTTTCCACTTTAGCTATTTTTCTACATTCTTTGACCCTTTCTTAATACTCTCCCTAGGCATCTGTGTATAAACTGCTGCAGACAAGCATTATACCAAAACTAAGTTAGCATTTCTTTAGTATTTAGGCAAAACTTAAAGTGCATTCTTGGAAAACCAGTGTTTAAGTCATGAAGGAATATAGCAACAAAAGTCGGCTTCATGGGCATAAGTTTGTAGAATGAACGGCCGTGGGCACCTCTACACAAGTGTTGGGAGCCACGCAGCTGAAAAGGCATCTCCTACAAGAGGACCTAAATAAAGACTGTCTGACTGACCGAGGATTGTTGACACAGACAATGCCAGCCATTCTGGAACCGCTGTTTAAAAGAGATGCTAGCTTGGGACCAATGGAGCACAGGTGGAGGGTATTTCAAAAGCTTGTAGCAGCTTTTATCTTTTAGGTTTCTCACCTACTTCTGGTTTCTGGTGCCACCGCACCTCCAAACTCCAAGGGCGTGTAGGGTCGGGTAGCACAGGCTTCATAGGTTTTTGCTCTCAACTTTATTTATTATAGGACTGGAGCGATTGCTTACTGATGTTGATCGTGTATTCTTCCATAGTGCCTAGATTTGATTGCTGACACCCACAGGACAGCTCACAACCCATATGACTCTAATTCTAGAAGATCTCGCACCTCTTTTGGCCTCTGCACTCACCAAAACAATGGAACAGATAAACCTACATGGAGACAAACTGTCCTACAAAGAAGTAAAATTGATCAGATACATCATCTCTCATTTATTTCCCCTAATTCTTACAGTCATTGGTACATATATGGTTTACTCATCTATTTTGATATTACCCACATCATATCTATTTTCTCTTTTGAAAATTTTCGTTATTTTTTTTTCATTTTTATTTAGTTTTAAAATCATAGTCTCATTAAGCCAAAGGTGTCGTTAAACGTCCTTTATACCTGAGGATAACCTTCTGTTGCCCGTGTTTCTACGTCCTGAAAGCAGCATCGTGTTTCACCCTGTTCATTTCATATGATGTAGGGGATCAAATGCATATGTATAGCACAGATACCGAGCAAATACTATTTTTTGACTTACGTCTGCTTTTACTCTACAGTGGTAGAATTGAATTGAGTCATTGTTTTTCCCCTATCCCTTGTCCCTCCGCCTTCTTCTATGAGGGTGTTCTCCCACCCATCCACCCAACTTTTGCAGCCTCCCCACCCCGAATTGAGTCATTGTAAGAGAAATTCTCAGTCTAGCAAAATCTGAATTAATGATTGATGATACTAAACATAAAATTAACCCCTAAATGTTGAAGATTAGCAATAGGTAAAAGAGACCTGTGAGTATTGACAAAGTCTTTGATGGCGATGGGTCAAAGTAGAATCACAATGCTTTCATGAGGAATATCTGTTGTCTTTGGTGAAATATTGGGGTCTAATTAATATGGGGAACATTCTCTGTCTAAAATACAACAGGAGTGTATTATTGCAGGTTATTAGGAGCATACAATGTATTGTAAAGAATTGGGGACACGTATATATATTTGTTTTCATCCAACGTTTAAATTTAACTAGATGGAGCTAAATTGCTATAATAATCACTATATTTATTTGAACACCTATCTCAATTGAAAAAAATAAAATAATTTATAAAGGAAATAAAATTACTTAGCAACTATAATATATATTAGTTTACTATTGCAAAAAATTAAAAAAAATATTTTGTTTTGGTTAGTTGTTTACAATAATTCCTTATGGATATTATTTCTTGTACTGCATTAAGGCAGCGCATAACATTGGGCACATATGGTGGCTCATGAAGTATGAGCCTCCAAGTCTCGTCAATAAGAAAAAAAAACTTCCTTTTGATGCAACCTCAAAGTTCCTACTCTTATCCACTAGTATTTTAAAATAAACAAAACCACTTTAGCCATGGAGTTTCTCTTCTAAGAGACTGTTAATGCACACCAGATAATTAATTGAAATAAAAGAAAATTCAAATTGCATTTTTATAAGTAAATAGTTTGCCAAGAGACATAATAGAGAATATGAATGAACATGCCACAGACTGCATAAAATATAATACTGATTGAAATATATGATAAATTATTTTATATCAGACTCATTTAATAATCAAAAACAGCTAAACCAATGAAATGAATCACAAAAAGTGTCACAACAACATAACAATGGCTAATGAGTACATGGAAATGTCTTCTTCTCATTAACCTAGGGTGAAATGCCAATTAAAATAACATTTCATAAACATCAAAATGACTAAAATAAGACTAACAGCAATTTTAAGCAGTGTCATAGTATTCACATATTGCTAATGAATTAGGCAATCGAGCACTTGCTTTGTCAAGCTGAGAGATTTTTTTTTTATAAAATAAACCATGCGTCTAGTTTGTGACACAGTAATTACCCTCCAAGGTATTGACACACTATTAACAAATATGTTCACAAATAAAAATAATGACAAAGCAAATCTTAAAAACAGTCCTTTCCATAATAAATGTATAATGACCCATGTGTCTGTTCACAAGAATGTCTAAACTATGCTCTAATTGATTGAAGACTCTGCAGTGGTAAAAATCAAAATAATAGTGATATGCTCCATTATAGAAGAATTTTGTGAACACATTGAGAGAAACTAATAAGACTCAGGAGAAAATATCCTCAGGGCTTGGATTGTACATTAGGGTGTTGATATTTGCATAGCTTATCTGATGGTTAGATCCTCAGAAGCCAATAAACAGAACATAGCATTTCAGGCTCTAAACTCAAGATAGTAGTAGGTAAGACAGAAGAACCAGAAGTTCAAGGTTATCTTTGGATACACAGTGACTTTAAGATCCTATATTTATTTTTTAAAAAAAGTAATAATAGTAGCATTGTAATAACTCATTCAGAAACTATCACAAATCCATGCAATGGGTGATGAACACTTAATTATCTCATTACTCATATTAGCTAAGTCTGCCATATATAAGACTACTATTCCTTCTAAACTGGTTCCCCTTTGTCAAATCAGCAGTCATTATTACCCTATCACTGTACCTTTCTATGTGAATTAAAAAGAAATGGTTTTAATTATCATATTTTGGGGAATGATCTTTTTTAGTATGATATGACATGATATGGAATTATCAGCTTTTCCTAATCAGAATCCACTTTGAATCACATTCATGTCCTTTTAAAACCAGGTGTCCTCATGAATGGTTGGTTTTCTATATTTTTTTTAATCTAGTCCAACACTAATATTCTAAGACGTCTTTCCAATTATTCTAATTTTATGTCTTAGGTAACTAAAGAGCGCCTGATACTAATGATTATCTACTATTGAAAAATCTTGTTGATATGGGATTTAAGTGTTATTTGGCTTATAACAAACATAGCTTAATTTTCTTAAAAATTATTTTAAAGCATATTTCTGCACGTGTATATGCGATGTTTATTCATTTGATTTCATTTCTTGTGAGTTTGTAACCTGTCTAGGATGGTTTCTCACATCTCTTGCCTTCCTTCCCTCACATTTTAGATGTATTTTCTTCTGTTGGCTTTTCTACAATGATCAACCATATCAATTAATTTTATAGCATGCAGCAATTATTCTGAACTGAAACAACATAAATCATCCTTCAATTATGAAAATCAAAAATCTAAAATTAGTCTTTCCATTTCCTCCCTGTAGTCTTGAATCTCACTGCCTACACATCCTTGTTTGATTTCTACTGCTGGGTTTAAACATCATACCAAAAGCAACTTGGAGAAGAAAGAGTTTATTTTACCTGAACATTGTACATTGTAATTCATCATCAGAAAAAGTTGGGGCAGGAACATTTAGTCATAAATTAAAGCAGGACTATAGTGGAATAATACTTACTAGCTTGTGCTTCATGGCTTTCTCAATATTCTACCTTGTGAAACTTAGGTTCTCTTACATAGGGATGATATCACCAAGACTGGGATAGGCCCTGAATCATCAATTGCACACACTAGTCCAGCACTATTGACTCCTTGTTGTCTTGTCACACAAATATATCATAGCTCAAATATAAGTACTCTTCTCATTTTTCTGAAAATCTCATGTTAATATAAATCCCAAACACCCAGTACCTTTTAAATGTCTGAGTTTTAAAAATTCAGAAAAAGGTACATTGTCTATAAAGCATGCAAAGGCTCTCAAAGTTCAGAATTTCTCAAAAATACCTGAAGCCTCTCTAGTATATCCAAAACCTGTGGCAAATCTCCTGTGTCTTTAAAATTCCAATGTCTCTTAAGTGTGGGCTTGAGTAGAGTCCCAAATAAGTTGCATAATTTTGTAAAGAGGGAAGAATTGGGGTACAGATTCAAATTGTTGCAAAATGGAAATCCAATGGTATAAAAAGATCAGTCTCAGACATCTGGGATTCACAAAGGACATTCTGGGGTCCAATACATGGTGTGTGTAGCTTGGCTTTGACTCCCCGGCCAGTCACATTCTGCTGTTGATAGTATTCTTGGTGATCATCCCTTGGTTTTGGCATTTCCAGAATTTTGGGGACTCTGCTGCACCAGTGTGTAACCTTCACCCATATTTTGTCCAGGGCACATTTCTGCCACTCTGACACTTCCACATAATGCTAAGCCTCAACTTCACTCCGTGACTGTTCCATCCTGCATCTTGTGTCTTAACTGAGATTCAATCTCTACTATTGGTGCTTCTTGAACGCTCACAGTGTCAAGCCTCATTTGCTTTCCACAATTTTTTCCAGCCTTAAAAACCAGTGCTACCTGGGAAAATCATATGCTTTACAAAGTTCTGTAATCAAGAAAAGTTACAACCTTGGCTGCATCTGGCCCACAGCTCCAATGTACTGAGAACAAGGGATTTTTTTTTTCTCAGAAGATTTTCATTTTTATAATGCTGATTTCATCTTAATGATAACTTTAATTGTATTTCTCTCGTTTACAATGATGAGCAACACTTTTTTCCCATAAAAAGCTTTTATTTCAATCTTGCTCATCTTCTGTAAATCACAATTAAAGCTTCAGATATAGTTAACCAGACAGTCATTACAGATTTTAACCCAGAGTATCACACAAATAGTCCCACAGAGACGTTGCTTCCCTGGGAAATGTCACAGACCAGGCCTACATTGTTTGTACTGTTCTCAACATTAGCTTTCATGTTGCCAAAATCACTCTAGAAACTTGCTCTGTAAACTATGTACACCTTTAGGTCTTCTATTTCCAATTTTTCAGTCCTTCCACAATCCCGCAGAAACCTATTGCCAGGACCGTCACTGCAATACACCTTGACCTGATACCAATTTCTATCTTAAATCATGTTTCTATTGTCACCAAACATCACCATGACTGTACTGACTGCTTTTGTGTGAAAACTTGACCCACTGAGAGTTATCACAGAGATTAGAGCCTCCCTTGAAGAAATACCTCCATGAGATATAGTTGAAAAGCATTTTTTCAATTTGTGATCAAGGGTGGGAGGGTCTATTATGGGTGGTGCCATCCCTTGGCTGATAGTCCTGGGTTCTTTAAGAAAGCAAGCTGAGTATGCCAAGGGAAGCAAGCCATTAAGTGACATCCCTTCATGGCGTCTGCATCAGCTCCTGCTTCCTGACCTGTTTGAGTTCCAGTCCTGACTTTCTTTGTTGATGTACAGCCATGTGGAAGAGTACGCTAAATAAACCCTTTCCTCCCCAACTTGCTTCTTGGTCATGATGTTTGTGCATGAATAGAAACTCCAAGACAATGATCAAAAGCAGCATGGGGAGAAAATGTCTTATTTCAGCTTCCATGCTCAATACCATATGCTGTTATCAAAGGAAGACAAGTTAGGGACCTAGAAACAGGAACCATTGAGGAACACAGATTGCTATTTTGTTTTGGTTTTGTTTTTTTCTATATAAGTCATTTATTTGAAATGCCAACTGTGTATAGGATAAGGTCAGTATTACATGCATATCAGTAATAGCAGAAAAATAGAACTAGTGAAAACGTCTGTACAATTATGATGGTACGCAAAAGAGAAATGTATTGTTTACATTGTTTCACACAGATGAATTCAAGTTTGGAGGTAACTAAATAAAAATATTATATATTTCATTAAAAACACTATGTACAACTGAAGCATAAACAAGTCGGACAAAGAACTTGTAAAAAACACTTGCATAAGACAGGAAATAAATTAAGAAAGATTTCTGAGTCCTTAGCATTGAAGGCACTTGACTTTACCATTAACTGCACAACTACAAGAACTGCGGTGGTGGAGGCCAGATGGCCAGATGTGGCACATACACGGACTATAAGCAGAGCTCAGGAGCCTCAGATTTTCCAACTGACTCATCTAAAAGCAAAATTCTCTGGCATCTATCCAGATAACACAGTCATGTGCAGGCATACCTGAGGACTCTTCCAGATCATATCTGATCTCAGAGCTCACATAAACACACGAGTAGAAGATACTTCCAAGACACAAACTTGCAGTTGTTCTATAAAAACAGTCACAGCATTATAATATTCTGAATACAGAAGATTGGTACAGTCATGGATATACTTTGTAAGGAAAACAAAATCCAAGACCAAAGAGTACACATGGTGGGAACCGTTGCTCCAGCTGGATATGTAGCAGAGGATTGTCTTAGCAGTCGTCACTGACAGGGGAGCTCAATGTTCCTGTGGAGGTTTGATGACCCAGGGTAGGGAAATGCTAGGGTACCAAAGCAGGAGTGGGTGGGCAGATAGAGGAATACCCTCATAGAGGTAAGGTAAGGAGAGGGGGGAGGGAATTTGTGGAGGGAAAACTGGGAAGAGTGATAACTTTTGAAATATAAATAAACTAACCAATGGAACTAAAATTAAATAAATAAAAGTTGATGGAGACTAAAGGAATTCACATTTAATATAAAACAAACTTTATTCTTACTGTTTGTGTGACATTGATTAGAATTGCAAAAACTTCTTAAAAGACACATATTTCTTGCTATTTGTGAAATTTTTCCTGCTGCCATGGCCATTTCCATCTCACATCAAATGTGAATTACATGGCATCAGCTGAACTGTATTCCTACCCACACCCACCTTGATGATTGTTATTTTAAATTAGATTTTTAAATTTACATTTCACGTGTTATTTCCTTTCGGATTTTAGGGTTTTCTATGATGACTTCCATGCATCAAACTCAAATGTTGTCAGACTCATATTCCAAGCTTACTTGTTGGTGAGCCAATTTATCCACTGTTGATGCATTAAAAATTACCTAGCTATCTTTGTGGCTGCAGAACATGATATAACCCGTTCAAACTATATATTAAGTAAAAGTATGGGTATTAGAAGATAATTTACTACTGCTACTCTTCTGGACCAGCATAATTCTTAAGTATTTTCTGAATCTTATTCTTAGGCCCACACATAAGTGTAGGTACCATATTTTTCTCCCAGAAACATCTATTTACAGCAAGTAGAAGGCATCACATAAAACTCCAAGTCAGCACAAGGGAAGATCAAGAGCTGTTGGGGAGCTCAGCCCTCATGATGACATCTCAAATACCACACCTCCACCTATGATTAGAAGGAGTGGAAAGATTACAAATCCCAGAATAGCAGAAATGTGCTGTGAAATGAGGTCTCTTAGAAATGTCTTCACAAACAAGATCTGAGAAATGACAATACCAATGGATATGGTAATATGGAAGGGAGAAAACATCATGGGATCAAACCTATGAACAAAGAAGTACAAGCAACTTATGACTGTTGCAATATAGAGTATTTCTCTCTCCCATGCGCAAGCCACCTAATAGCAACCTATTGTATTATAATTAACTGTGAAACCATATATATAGAAACAACAAAAACTGATACATATATACCCATATGAATGAATGTTTGGCACAGAAATAACTGGAGAAGAGCATTAGACTGATTTGATTATAAAGAATGGGGCATGGAATGGACCGAAGGGAAGTTACCAGGGAAGAGAAGAGGGAAAGACAGAGAAGGGGGAAATTGGTGTAATTATATTTTAATAAAAATCATATAAAATAAAACAAAAGTAAAGAGTTATATATTCAATTACATATAATAATGACAAAGAAGGCAATTCTTAATATCATATATTAGGATATATCTTTACATCATATATCCTGATACTTATGAAAAGATCATAATTTACCCTTCTGGGGTCCTAAGGAAGGAGGATATATTTGAAAAAGGCTTTGTTTTCCACTGTTCATGGGTAGATGTTAAAGCTTAGCAATGTCCTCACGGCATCAGATAAGATAAAGATTCCAAATCCCTCTCAGAAGCTCACTTAATCATCTTGAGTTAAGATCATCAATTAAGCAAAATGTCACCATTTTCAAAATAAACCCTTCCATTTTCTCCTCAAGTGGCCCATTGTTCTTCATTTAGCCATGTGTCTGATAGTCTACTAATGGCTTACCAAGAGAAGGAGTTTGAGAACAACTCAAATAACAACAACCAACCAATAAATGAAAGAGAGAGAGAGAGAGAGAGAGAGAGAGAGAGAGAGAGAGAGAGAGAGAGAGAAAGAGAGAGAGATGAAAAAGAAAAGAAAGAAAAAAGAAAGAAGGAAGGAAATAAGGAAATAAGGAAGGAAGGAAGGAAGGAAGGAAGGAAGGAAGGAAGGAAGGAAGGAAGGAAGGAAGGAAACTTTACATTGGGTGTGGTGGTGCATCCCTTTAATTCCAGTCCTCTGAAAGCAAAGGTAGACAGATCTCTGAGTTTGAGGCCATTGTGATCCACAGAGAACAGCTAGGACTATTCAGAGAAACCATGTCTAGAAAAAGCCAAAAAAGAAATGGAGGAGGAGGAAGGGAGAAGGAGGAAAAGAGAAGGAAAAGAGGAAGAAGATGAGAAGGAGGAGCAGTAGGAGGGAGAAACATTGGTAACAGTAGAATGATGACTACTTTCCTACTATCAGTTTTTTTCTTTACTAAATCTTTTTACTATAAGTGCATTGCAGAACAGAGAAAAAGTGCAGTTTATAGAAGTAATTCCAGTGAGCAAATATTATTTAAATTCTAAAGATGGCTGGTATGCATAAGTTAATGGCATTGTGCTTCTACATTTACTAGGGAGAATTTCCCACTATTCTTTAGCTAAAAGTTAAGTAGCATTGTTACTAAGGAGAAAATATCTAAATGAAAATTTGTTTTCTCACAAATCATAATGCCACCAGATTTATGGAGATTCATAACAGATTTTTCCTCAGTTTTGTGAGAAGATCATAGTAATCAAAGCTAATAAATCACAGAAAAATAACTGGAGTTAGCAACAAACATTATAGTTATTAAGAAAGAATATATATAATGAGGACAGAAGTAATAAGAAATTTAAAGACTCTTAAATTCCTTCTATGTATTTTCCAACATACTTGACAAATGAAAGTTCAAACTCATTACATATTATTTCAAGTAAATATAATTATTGATGCTAATTCTAACAAGAGCCTTCAAAAGGAATCATATGATTTTTGTTTGGTTGATGATTGGATGTTTCTAAAAGAATCACACAAGGTATAAATTTATATTTTACCCAGAAAAATTGTAATTAAATCATTATTATTGCATATAAAGCCAGAGACCTATTTTAAACTATGAATTTCCCTTTATGCTTTATGAAATAGAGAAAATATTAATGAAAATCAATTTGTCATTGGCAACATAAATTAACAGAGAACTTGTAAGTCCTTGAACACTAGAGACACATATTTGAGCAGATACATTTGTGCTGTGTGAGTGAAAACAGGAAGACTTGTTTGTTTATTTGGCTGAATGCTTTTTGTTTTGTTTTTGTTTTTGTTTCTTTTACAATGCCAGCTACTGTTTGCTATTAACTACAAACTTTTATATTTCCCAATACATTTGATTAAATGGAGCTGTATATGAAGCACAAGTCCATGATTAATATATTCATCTTAAGTACTTTCAAATCCTCAATCACTTACTCCCTCACACAACTAATTAATTCTGATTTTATTTAATTTTGTCATTATTTTTACATATTATATTTGTTTCTGCTCTTCTTAAAATATACCATGTGCTTCAAAATTTAGTTTATCTTTACATGAATGAAACTATCTTCATCATATGAAACAGAATGTAAACAAATTTGAAGTGATAAAATAATGTTTATGTTTCTCAGTTTTATTGGTTGCTCTTTCTCCCTTATTTAATCACAGAATTGCTCTTGCAGAGTTCTAGCATTTTTTTCTTTCTAAAGTAAATTTGAAAGCAGTGCATGAAATCCTGATTTCAAGTAAATTACATCAATATGCTGCACATATATTGTATAGAGCCTACTGAGAATTTTAAGTGTGCTGTAATTGTGAGAACTCATGCATATGTCTAAGAGTTTGGAAATACAGAATTCCCTCAGACTGTAAAACTACAACAATTACTTGCATGTATTTATCATTAGATATATTCATTCTTTCATATTTTGTAATTTTAATGTTTAATATGAATTTGTTTATTACCTTGATATAAGTAATATGAAAAGACTCAGATTTTCTAAATTTTTATATTGAGTTGGATTTTCAAAAAATGGACTGGTTTGCTGTAAGCATTTTCTCCATCTGTAGTACCAAGTGGTAGAATCCTTAACTGGTGCTTAGAGAAGAAAATATTGTCATTATCAGAACTTGGTAAATCTGAGTTTGTCAATGTTGGTGTCATGGAATCAGACCTGTCCCACACATCTGTCCTTTTGCCAAAAAATAACGTTTTATTCTTATTTACATATGGAAAATTCTAAAAACCAGTCGTCAAAATGCAAAAGGGACATTTGCAAGTATCTCCTCCTTAGATGTTCTGTTATACATATACGTATACATGCCTGCATGCAAACACCCTCCCCAACAACCCCCCCCCAGAACCTGGGTTATTATGTTTCTTGTATCTTGATATATTCTGATAGGCTTATCTCTCATTAGTTTACAGAGTTTTTTTGTTTTTTTTTGTTTCATTTTGTTTTGTTGTTATTTCCTGTGATTTTGTTGGAAATATTTTTCATTGTCTTTGATCTGGGTTTCTTCTATTTCTACTATTCATATATTTGGTCTTTTCTACCATGTTCCATAGTTCCTGGATATTTTTAACAAATCTGTCACTGCAGTATTCACTACTTCTCTCATGTTTTCTATACCTGGCATTCTCTCTGAGGTTCTTATTCAAGTTGCTAAATTTAATTTCCAGATTTGTCCTCAGGTTGGGATTTTTGTTGTTGTTGGCTGTATTTCTGCTTTAAGGTCTTGAATTGCTTTACTCCTTTCTTCTACTGTTTGTAGTCTCATAGGCTATTTTATTACTAATTAATAACTAATCATTATTACTAATTAACTTAAATTACTAATTAACTTTACATTCAGATTGCAGCTTGTCCTCCCTCCTCTCCTTCCACTCTCTCCCATCTTACCTCCTTTCTTCCTATTCACATCCCTGCCCATGTACCTCAGAGAAGGGCTGAGGTTCCAAACATATCAACCAGCTTTGGCGTATTAAATTGCTGTAAGACTAGGTGCATCTTCTTCTAATGAGGCTAGATGAGGCAGCCCAATTAGACGAAAGGGATCCAAAGACTTGGAAAATCTTTTCTAGACAGTTTCTCTGAGGTAATGTATTTTCAATGTTGAGGTTTTTTTTTTTCCCCATGTGGAGAGACTTAATGAGAGAAGAGTAGAAGAGAGGAGAGAAGGCCGGCCATGGGCACATGGTGGGAAGGGAGAAGGGGTAAGAACAGAGAAGAACAAAGAGCAAGAGCAAGTTTTGTTTTTTGTAAGCAGCAGAAAGATGGAGCTTGTTTTCACATCCATTCTGATAATGTGTCTTTTTATTGAGGAATTGAGTCCATTGATGTTGTCCCATATTAAAGGATTTTTTAATTGTTATTATTTTGATGTTGGTGGTTTCTCCCTCTCTCTCTCTCTCTCTCTCTCTCTCTCTCTCTCTCCCTCTCTCTCTCTCTTTCCCTTTCTCTCTCTCTCTCCCCCTCTCCTTCTCTTTCCCCCCTCCCCACACTGTGTGCGTGTGTGTGTGTGTGTGTGTGTGTGTGTGTGTGTGTGTGTGTGTACATGGTTTCCTTTTGGTTTTTATGGTGTGAAATTATTTTCTGTCTTTTCTGGGATATAGTTAACCTCCTTTGACTAACTTTTCCTTCAAGTATCTTCCGTAGGGCTGTATTTATGGATAGATACTGTTTACATTTGGTTATGTGATGGAATATTTTATTTTCTCTATTCATGGTGATTGTTTTGTTGGTTTTTGCTTTGTTTTTTGTTTTTGTCATTTTGTAGTGTGGGTATTGTTTACTTTTTCATATTTCTTTTCAGGACTGAAAGAGTTTTACTGATTTCCTTCAACAGTTTGATTTTATTTCCATTTATTTCTTTAATAAATTTAATAATTTCCCTTTTAAAGGCTTCTATGATTTCTATATCATTGGGTTTAAGGTTCTTTTCTTGTGATGCAACTGTGTTAGCATATCCTGGGCTTGCTGTAGGAGGAAACCTAGTGTATGGTGGTACCATATTACCTTGGCTGTTGATTGTATCCATATGCTGACCTGTAGCCATCTAGATTTTGAAGTTTTTGCTCAAGCTACTTCCTTATGAATTGCATATCAATTCAATCATTTACAACAGGTTCTCTTTTGATTATCCTACTAATCAGCATTTTATGACCTTAGCTCATTGACTCTAAAGTCAGACCCAGGTTGCCAAAGCTATAGAATTCTGCTGCTTGCTGCAGCTGGCACATGGTCCTATTGTTACATTATGACCAGCTTTCTGTTTTCCAATCCTTCATTGTCTAAGCTTGGCTGAACTGGAGCTTGTTTTGTATACAGAATTTGAACTCAAAAATCCACATGTCTCTGTCTCCTGAATTAAAGGTGTGTACCACCATGTCTGGACCTAAGCTTTTCCTAACCTAGAACTTGCTTTGTCCCAGGCTGGACTTGAACTCAAAACTGTGATTTCATTTTTCTCCTGGCATTAGAGGTATGGACCACCAAACTCAGGTATAACCTTTTCATGGCCACCATTCCTCAAGATCCAGAATAAAAACCTGTGTCTCCCAGCTATACCACTCCTGAGCATATACCCAAAAGATGCTCCAACATATGACAAGGACATATACCCCACTATGTTCACAGCAGCTTTATTCATAATAGCCAGAATCTGAAAAAAGCCAGACGTCCTTCAACAGAAGAATGGATACAGAATATGTGGAGATGTCCTTCTTTTTTTATTTTATTTTATTTTTTTATTATTTTTTTTATTAACTTGAGTATTTCTTATATACATTTCAAGTGTTATTCCCTTTCCCGGTTTCCGGGCAAACATCCCCCTCCCCCCTCCCCTTCCTTATGGGTGTCCCCATCCCAACCCTCCCCCCATTGCCGCCCTCCCCCATAGTCTAGTTCACTGGGGGTTCAGTCTTAGCAGGACCCAGGGCTTCCCCTTCCACTGGTGCTCTTACTAGGATATTCATTGCTACCTATGGGGTCAGAGTCCAGGGTCAGTCCATGTATAGTCTTTAGGTAGTGGCTTAGTCCCTGGAAGCTCTGGTTGCTTGACATTGTTGTACTTTTGGGGTCTCGAGCCCCTTCACGCTCTTCCAGTTCTTTCTCTGATTCCTTCAACGGGGGACCTATTCTCAGTTCAGTGGTTTGCTGCTGGCATTCGCCTCTGTATTTGCTGTATTCTGGCTGTGTCTCTCAGGAGCGATCTACATCCGGCTCCTGTCGATCTGCACTTCTTTGCTTCATCCATCTTGTCCAATTGGGTGGCTGTATATGTATGGGCCACATGTGGGGCAGGCTCTGAATGGGTGTTCCTTCAGTCTCTGTTTTAATCTTTGCCTCTCCCTTCCCTGCCAAGGGTATTCTTTTTCTTCATTTAAAGAAGGAGTGAAGCATTCACATTTTGATCATCCGTCTTGAGTTTCGTTTGTTCTAGGGATCTAGGGTAATTCAAGCATTTGGGCTAATAGCCACTTATCAATGAGTGCATACCATGTATGTCTTTCTGTGATTGGGTTAGCTCACTCAGGATGATATTTTCCAGTTCCAACCATTTGCCTACGAATTTCATAAACTCGTTGTTTTTGATAGCTGAGTAATATTCCATTGTGTAGATGTACCACATTTTCTGTATCCATTCCTCTGTTGAAGGGCATCTGGGTTTTTTCCATTTTCTGGCTATTATAAATAAGGCTGCGATGAACATAGTGGAGCACGTGTCTCTTTTATATGTTGAGGCATCTTTTGGGTATATGCCCAAGAGAGGTATAGCTGGATCCTCAGGCAGTTCAATGTCCAATTTTCTGAGGAACCTCCAGATTGATTTCCAGAATGGTTTTACCAGTCTGCAATCCCACCAACAATGGAGGAGTGTTCCTCTTTCTCCACATCCTCGCCAGCATCTGCTGTCACCTGAGTTTTTGATCTTTGCCATTCTCACTGGTGTGAGGTGAAATCTCAGGGTTGTTTTGATTTGCATTTCCCTCATGACTAAAGATGTTGAACATTTCTTTAGGTGTTTCTCAGCCATTCGGCATCCTCAGCTGTGAATTCTTTGTTTAGCTCTGAACCCCATTTTTTAATAGGGTTATTTGTTTCCCTGCGGTATAACTTCTTGTGTTCTTTGTATATTTTGGATATAACACCTCTATCTGTTGTAGGATTGGTAAAGATCTTTTCCCAATCTGTTGGTTGCCGTTTTGTCCTAACCACAGTGTCCTTTGCCTTACAGAAGCTTTGCAGTTTTATGAGATCCCATTTGTCGATTCTTGATCTTAGATCATAAGCCATTGGTGTTTTGTTCAGGAAATTTTTTCCAGTGCCCATGTGTTCCAGATGCTTCCCTAGTTTTTCTTCTATTAGTTTCTTCTATTAGTCTGGTTTGATGTGGAGGTCCTTGATCCACTTGGACTTAAGCTTTGTACAGGGTGATAAGCATGGATCGATCTGCATTCTTCTACATGTTGCCCTCCAGTTGAACCAGCACCATTTGCTGAAAATGCTATCTTTTTTCCATTGGATGGTTTTGGCTCCTTTGTCAAAAATCAAGTGACCATAGGTGTGTGGGTTCATTTCTGGGTCTTCAATTCTATTCCATTGGTCTATCTGTCTGTCTCTGTACAATACCATGCAGTTTTTATCACTATTGCTCTGTAATACTGCTTGAATTCAGGGATAGTGATTCCCCCTGAAGTCCTTTTATTGTTGATGATAGCTTTAGCTATCCTGGGTTTTTTGTTATTCCAGATGAATTTGCAAATTGTTCTGTCTAACTCTTTGAACAATTGGATTGGTATTTTGATGTGGATTGCATTGAATCTGTAGATTGCTTTTGGTAAAATGGCCATTTTTACTATATTAATCCTGCCAATCCATGAGCATGGGAGATCTTTCCATCTTCTGAGGTCTTCTTCAATTTCTTTCCTCAGTGTCTTGAAGTTCCTATTGTACAGATCTTTTACTTGCTTGGTTAAAGTCACACCGAGGTACTTTATATTATTTGGGTCTATTATGAAGGGTGTCGTTTCCCTAATTTCTTTCTCGGCTTGTTTCTCTTTTGTATAGAGGAAGGCAACTGATTTATTTGAGTTAATTTTATACCCAGCCACTTTGCTGAAGTTGTTTATCAGCTTTAGTAGTTCTCTGGTGGAACTTTTGGGATCACTTAAATATACTATCATGTCATCTGCAAATAGTGATATTTTGACCTCTTCTTTTCCGATCTGTATCCCCTTGATCTCCTTTTGTTGTCTGATTGCTCTGGCTAGAACTTCAAGGACTATATTGAATAAGTAGGGAGAGTGTGGGCAGCCTTGTCTAGTCCCTGATTTTAGTGGGATTGCTTCAAGTTTCTCTCCATTTAGTTTAATGTTAGCAACTGGTTTGCTGTATATGGCTTTTACTATGTTTAGTTATGGGCCTTGAATTCCTATTTTTTCCAGGACTTTTATCATGAAGGGGTGTTGAATTTTGTCAAATGCTTTCTCAGCATCTAATGAAATGATCATGTGGTTCTGTTCTTTCAGTTTGTTTATATAATGGATCACGTTGATGGTTTTCCGTATATTAAACCATCCCTGCATGCCTGGGATGAAGCCTACTTGATCATGTTGGATGATTGTTTTGATGTGCTCTTGAATTCGGTTTGCCAGAATTTTATTGAGTATTTTTGCATCGATATTCATAAGGGAAATTGGTCTGAAGTTCTCTTTCTTTGTTGTGTCTTTGTGTGGTTTAGGTATAAGAGTAATTGTGGCTTCGTAGAAGGAATTCGGTAGTGCTCCATCTGTTTCAATTTTGTGGAATAGTTTGGATAATATTGGTATGAGGTCTTCTATGAAGGTTTGATAGAATTCTGCACTAAACCCGTCTGGACCTGGGATCTTTTTGGTTGGGAGACCTTTAATGACTGCTTCTATTTCCTTAGGAGTTATGGGGTTGTTTAACTGGTTTATCTGTGCCTGATTTAACTTCGGGACCTGGTATCTGTCTAGGAAATTGTCCATTTCCTGAACATTTTCAAGTTTTGTTGAATATAGGTTTTTATAGTAAGATCTGATGATTTTTGAATTTCCTCTGAATCTGTAGTTATGTCTCCCTTTTCATTTCTGATTTTGTTAATTTGGACGCACTCTCTGTGTCCTCTTGTTAGTCTGGCTAAGGGTTTATCTATCTTGTTGATTTTCTCAAAGAACCAACTTTTGGTTCTGTTGATTCTTTCTATAGTCCTTTTTGTTTCTACTTGGTTGATTTCATCTCTGAGTTTGATTATTTCCTGCCTTCTACTCCTCCTGGGTGTATTTGCTTCTTTTTGTTCTAGAGCTTTTAGGTGTGCTGTCAAGCTGCTGACATATGCTCTTTCCTGTTTCTTTCTGCAGGCACTCAGCGCTATGAGTTTTCCTCTTAGCACAGCTTTCATTGTGTCCCATAAGTTTGGGTATATTGTATCTTCATTTTCATTAAATTCTAAAAAGTTTTTAATTTCTTTCTTTATTTCTTCCTTGACCAGGTTATCATTGAGTAGAGCATTGTTCAATTTCCACAAATATGTGGGCATTCTTCCCATATTGTTATTGAAGACCAGTTTTAGGCCGTGGTGGTCCGATAGCACGCATGGGATTATTTCTATCTTTCTGTACCTGTTGAGGCCCGTTTTTTTGACCAATTATATGGTCAATTTTGGAGAAAGTACCATGAGGAGCTGAGAAGAAGGTATATCCTTTTGCTTTAGGATAGAATGTTCTATAAATATCCGTTAAGTCCATTTGGCTCATGACTTCTCTTAGTCTGTCGACATCACTGTTTAATTTCTGTTTCCATGATCTGTCCATTGATGAGAGTGGGGTGTTGAAATCTCCCACTATTATTGTGTGAGGTGCAATGTGTGTTTTGAGCTTTAGTAAGGTTTCTTTTACATATGTAGGTGCCCTTGTATTTGGGGCATAGATATTTAGGATTGAGAGTTCATCTTGGTGGATTTTTCCTTTGATGAATATGAAGTGTCCTTCCTTATCTTTTTTGATGACTTTTAGTTGGAAATTGATTTTATTTGATATTAGAATGGCTACTCCAGCTTACTTCTTCTGACCATTTGCTTGGAAAGTTGTTTTCCAGCCTTTCACTCTGAGGTAGTGTCTGTCTTTGTCTCTGAGGTGTGTTTCCTGTAGGCAGCAGAATGCAGGGTCCTCGTTGTGTATCCAGTTTGTTAATCTATGTCTTTTTATTGGGGAGTTGAGGCCATTGATATTGAGAGATATTAAGGAATAGTGATTATTGCTTCCCGTTATATTCATATTTGGATGTGAGGTTATGTTTGTGTGCTTTCATTCTCTTTGTTTTGTTGCCAAGACGATTAGTTTCTTGCTTCTTCTAGGGTATAGCTTGCCTCCTTATGTTGGGCTTTACCATTTATTATCCTTTGTAGTGCTGGATTTGTGGAAAGATATTGTGTAAATTTGGTTTTGTCATGGAATATCTTGGTTTCTCCATCAATGTTAATTGAGAGTTTTGCTGGATACAGTAACCTGGGCTGGCATTTGTGTTCTCTTAGGGTCTGTATAACATCAGTCCATGATCTTCTGGCCTTCATAGTTTCTTGCGAGAATTCTGGTGTAATTCTGATAGGTCTGCCTTTATATGTTACTTGACCTTTTTCCCTTACTGCTTTTAATATTCTTTCTTTATTTTGTGCGTTTCGTGTTTTGACAATTATGTGACGGGAGGTGTTTCTTTTCTGGTCCAATCTATTTGGAGTTCTGTAGGCTTCTTGTATATCTATGGGTATCTATTTTTTTAGGTTAGGGAAGTTTTCTTCTATGATTTTGTTGAAGATATTTACTGGTCCTTTGAGCTGGGAGTCTTCACTCTCTTCTATACCTATTATCCTTAGGTTTGATCTTCTCATTGAGTCCTGGATTTCCTGTATGTTTTCAACCAGTAGCTTTTTCTGCTTTACATTATCTTTGACAGTTGAGTCAATGATTTCTATGGAATCTTCTGCTCCTGAGATTCTCTCTTCCATCTCTTGTATTCTGTTGGTGAAGCTTGTATCTACAGCTCCTTGTCTCTTCTTTTGGTTTTCTATATCCAGGGTTGTTTCCATGTGTTCTTTCTTGATTGCTTCTATTTCCATTTTTAATTCCTTCAACTGTTTGATTGTGTTTTCCTGGAATTCTTTCAAGGATTTTTGTGTCTCCTCTCTATGGGCTTCTACTTGTTTATTTATGTTTTCCTGGAATTCTTTCAGGCATTTTTGTGTCTCCTCTCTATGGGCTTCTACTTGATTATTTATGTTTTCCTGGAATTCTTTCAGGGATGTTTGCGATTCTTTCAGGCATTTTTGCGATTCCTCTCTGTAGGCTTCTACTTGTTCTCTAAGGGAGTTCTTCACTTCTTTCTTGAAGTCCTCCAGCATCATGATCAAAAATGATTTTGGAACTAGATCTTGCTTTTCTGGTGTGTTTGGATATTCAATGTTTGTTTTGATGGGAGAATTGGGCTCCGATGGTGCCATGTAGTCTTGGTTTCTGTTGCTTTGGTTCCTGCGCTTGCCTCTCGCCATCAGATTATCTCTAGTGTTACTTTGTTCTGCTATTTCTGACAGTGGCTAGACTGTCCTATAAGCCTGTGTGTCAGGAGTGCTGTAGACCTGTTTTCCTCTCTTTCAGTCAGTTATGGGGACAGAGTGTTCTGCTTTCGGGCGTGTAGTTTTTCCTCTCTACAGGTCTTCAGCTGTTCCTGTGGGCCTGTGTCTTGAGTTCACTAGGCAGCTTTCTTGCAGCAGAAAAGTTGGTCTTACTGTGGTCCCAAGGCTCAAGTTCGCTTGTGGGGTGCTACCCACGGGCTCTCTGCAGCGGCAGCAACCAGGAAGACCTGTGCCGCCCCTTCCGGGAGCTTCAGTGCACCAGGGTTCCAGATGGTCTTTGGCTTTTTCCTCTGGCGTCCGAGATGTATGTGCAGAGAGCAGTCTCTTCTGGTTTCCCAGGCTTTTCTGCCTCTCTGAAGGTTCAGCTCTCCCTCCCACGGGATTTGGGTGCAGAGAACTGTTTATCCGGTCTGTTTCCTTCTGGTTCTGGTGGTGTCTCAGGCACAGGGGTCCTGCCACTCCTGGGCCCTCCCCCACGGGATCCCAGAGGCCTTATACAGTTTCCTCTTGGGCCAGGGATGTGGGCAGGGGTGAGCAGTGTTGGTGGTCTCTTCTGCTCTGCAGCCTCAGGAGTGCCCACCTTACCAGGCGGTTGGGTCTCTCTCGAGGTGTCCTTCAAAAGAGGAATGGATACAGAAAATGTGGTACATTTACACAATGGAGTACTACTCAGCTATTAAAAACAATGACTTCATGAAATTCTCAGGCAAATGGATGGAACTAGAAAAATATCATCTTGAGTGAGGTAACCCAGTCACAAAAGAACACACACATGGCATGCACTCACCGATCAATGGATATTAGCACAAAAGCTCAGAATACCCAAGATACAATTCACAGACCACATGAAGTTCAAGAAGATGGAACACAAAATGTGGATGTTTCAGTCCTTATTAGAAGGGGGAACAAAATGTTTGTGGAAGAAAGTATTAAGACAAAGTTTAGAGGAGAGACTGAAGGAAAGGCCAAGCAGAGACTGCCCCATCCAGAGATCCATCCAGTCAGCAAACCCAGACACTGGAGATAGTCACCAAACCCAGACACTATTGCAGATACCAAGAAGTGCATGCTGACAGGAGCCTGATATAGCCGTCTCCTGAGAAGCTTTGCCAGAGTCTGACAAATACAGAGGCAAATGCTTGCAGTCAACCATTGGACTGAGAACAGGGTCTCCAATAGAGGAATTAGAGAATGGATTAAAGGAGATGAAAAGGTTTGCAACCTCATAGGAAGAACAACATTAACCAACCAGATACCCCAGAGCTCCCAATGACTAAACCATCAACCAATGAGTACACATGGAGCAACCCATGGCTCAAGCTGCATATGTAGTAGAGAATGGCCTTGTTGGCATCTGTGGGAGGAGAGGCACTTGTTCCTGTGAAGGCCCAATAGCTCATTGTAGGAGAATGCCAGGACGGGGAGGCAGGAGGGAGTGGGTGAGTGGTGGAGCACTCTTGAAGAAGCAGGGGTAAGGAGGATGGGATAGTGGATCTCTGGAGGGAAAACCTGGAAAGACAATAACATTTGAAATTTCAATAAAGAAAATATACAATAAAAGAAAAGATAAAAAGACATGTATTTTATGTGTGTCCTCCATTTCTGGACTGTAATTCATTCCAGACTGAAAGTCCAAACTATTCCTTGTTCATCAGCAAACAAACAAATAAATAAATAAATAAATAAATAAATAAATAAATAAAACAAGAACCATTTAGCTGGATGGAAATTGCCCTGAGATCATCATTCTCTAAGTCTCTTTGCATCCTTTACTTAATATCCTTCTGATAAAACTGGTTTATTAGTGCAGTAGCCTGGGTTCCTTGATGTCTGTGAAGCCTCCATATAACTCATATTGAATAGCTGAGAAATCTTTTAAAAGTAAAACGTTCTTTCATTGATTTATATACTTTTGAACTCATGTTTTTAAGTTATTTTCTACTCTTCAGGACTGTCCTGGAGTTTACAGCATCACCATTTTGCTCAGGAACACCAGACATGTTCTCACTTCCTGAAATCATGTTGTTTCTGATTATCACAGAGTCATAAAACATAGCATTCCTCAATAACCTTGGCAAAGAGAACATTGGCTGAAGAAGGAACATAAAACAAAATATATACATTATTATACGGACAAGTTTTACCCCTATAGATCCCATGGGGAATACCCATGCCCTGCTGTCTCTGCTCCAGGGATGGTTCTGCTCCAGGGGCAGGAATTGTGTCATGCACTCCCTTCAACAGCCATAGTGGATATGGCAAAAGATCACAGCAGCAGGTCTGCTATAGAACTAGGGATAAAAATTTGAGTTTAGATTTGGTGGAATGCAGGGAGAGGTAAATATTTGCAGTTACCATATTTACTTTGTTGGGTGAAATACTCTAAATGTTTTCCAGGAAAATCTGTTCAACTTGAGGTTTGGGTAAAGTAATATTTGGGTCAATGGAAGTTTGAAGGGCAAGATCTGTGTGAGTCTCTAAAGAAATGGGCAGAGAGGAAAGGGAAGCTGTAGCAGAAGCTCAGTTACAGAGCTGTGGAAGAGACTGGGATTGGACTTGGATGAGTTAAGAAAGAACTGAAGATCTCTTTCTTTGTTGTGTCTTTGTGTGGTTTAGGTATAAGAGTAATTGTAGATTCGTAGAAGGAATTCGGTAGGGCTCCATCTGTTTCAATTTTGTGGAATAGTTTGGATAATATTGGTATGAGGTCTTCTATGAAGGTTTGATAGAATTCTGCACTAAACCCATCTGGACCTGGGCTCTTTTTGGTTGGGAGACCTTTAATGACTGCTTCTATTTCCTTAGGAGTTATGGGGTTGTTTAACTGGTTTATCTGTTCCTGATTTAACTTTGATACCTGGTATCTGTCTAGGAAATAGTCCATTTCCTGAAGATTTTCAAATTTTGTTGAATATAGGTTTTTATAGTAAGATCTGATGATTTTTTGAATTTCCTCTGAATCTGTAGTTATGTCTCCCTCCTGGACTCTGACCCCATAGGTAGCAATGAATATCCTAGTAAGAGCACCAGTGGAAGGGGAAGCCCTGGGTCCTGCTAAGACTGAACCCCCAGTGAACTAGTCTATGGGGGGAGGGCGGCAATGGTGGGAGGGTTGGGAGGGGAACACCCATAAGGAAGGGGAGGGGGGAAGGGGATGTTTGCCCGGAAACCGGGAAAGGGAATAACACTCGAAATGTATATAAGAAATACTCAAGTTAATAAAAAAAAAAAAAAAAAAAAGAAAGAACTGAAGAGAGTTAATTACCCTAGCTGCTTCTGGGCCAAGAAGAGCAGCTCTATTCACACAATATCCAGAAACTGTAAATAACATAGATGTCTCTCAAAAACAACAACAACAAAAGAATCATAGCAATGTAGTACATTTATACAATGATTACTCAGCTGGTAACAAAAGGAAATCATTATCATCTCAGATATAAGTCGGAAACTAAAGAAAAACTGAAAATCCAGAGATATTCTATATCCTGAAAACCAAATTTGGCATGTTTCCTTTATATACAGATATTATAATTCAAAATTAAGTAAGCCATACTCTATAGTTCCACAGAGTATAGGTAGAGTGAGGGACTATAAATAGAATAGAGGTTATGGATAAGTGGGAAAGCTGAAGGAACAAAGGAAGGAATATGAGAGAGACAGAGTCATTCGAGGTGTAGTATATCAAAACATAATACAGTAGATGTTTCATAAAATATGTACAACTTTAAGGCAAACTAATTAAGTGTCAAAAAATGAGGGAGACATAGCCCACACTTCTCATCAAATTAAGCTTCCAGTACCAGTATTTGATTACATAGAATAAATCTGATGGCCTGTAGAATAATAGAAGATGGTGGTCCTAATAGAATATAATGACTTTGATAAGAGGGATATAGAAAGCATTGATCTAGAACGCTTTTTAAAATCAAATGGTAGCTATGTCACATATACACATGATACCAGCCTTACGTTGCTAAGGAAAAAGAACCACCATGATTTCAAAACCATCCATGAGTTGAGTGTGAAGATTTAATATCTTAAATGAACAAAAAATAAAACAAAGCAACCCTACAAAGTGAATACATAGATATCAGAGGTAAATATGTAATATTCTAATATTACCATTTCATGTCTAAGAGACCCTCTGTTAATCTGAGAAAAGAGTATATTTTGTGGCTCAGGAATGTTTTGAGGTTTACATGATTTAGTTTCTGGAAGGTAATCTGAGTTTCTTATTTATTTGGGTTGTCAGAAGCTTAATTGTGTGTTTGTTCTTCTACGTAACGAATAATTAATTTGTAGCTTATTTGTAATTGCTTTGAGGATTATCCGAATTTTATTTTTGATATTTTTGTATTTATTTCTGATGATATAAAGGACTAAAGATAAAATATTCATAACGTGTTTAAGCATATCACAGATCCTTTTGTTAAACACTATAGACTTAAGTAATTTCACCCTGTTTAAAACTCAATTTATCTTCTGAAATTATAAATAAGAAAATTGTATTATGGTTATCTGATGGTTTCAATTTGTTTGGTTACTGTAAAATTTAAATTCAATTACTTTACATAATTATTATGAACAATTTCATTGATTTTTGTATATATATTTATATATTTATTTTTTTAATTCTTCTTTCATAAATTAAATCCGTCACCACAGTTTCCTTTTCTTCCTCCCCTCCTAGAACCTTTAGTGTATCTCCCTGCCCTATCTAATTCTCCTTTTCAGAAAGGGGCAGGTTTCTCATGGATATAAACCAAACACAACATAGCAAGCTACAATAGGTCTAGGCACCTCTCTCATATTAAAGCTGGAAGAGGTAGTAGTAAAAGAGTTCCAAATGCAGAGAAAAGACTGAGAGATTACCCCTGCTCGCAGTGTTAGTAGCCCCACAAGAAAACCATGCTGCACATCTATAGCCTATAATGTAGAGGTCCTAGGTCAGACCCATGCAGGCTCCCCGTTTGCCCATTCAGTCTCTGTGTTTCCCTGTGAGACCAGGATAGGTGCTTCTGCGGTTTTTCTTATAGTGTCCTTGACCCCTCTGGCTCCTACAGTTCTTCCTCACCTCATTCTCAGGATTCCCTGAGTTCTGCATAATGTTTGAACATGGTTCTCTGAATCAGTTTCCATCAGTTGTTGGATGAGGTCTCTCTGATGACAACTAAGCTAGGCACTAATTATGAGTATGACAGGATATCATTAGAAATAATTTCAGCAACTTATTTCCATGCTTTACTTGGTTTTATCCTGTATCTGACTTTTCCAGAATCTGAGTCAGGGACGAGCTTCCTCTTGTGAAAATGGTTTCTATCTGAACCAGTCATTGGTTAGCCAATCCCACAATTTCTGTACCACCTGTACCCCAGTACGTCTTGTAGGCAGGACAATTATAGGGTCAAGGTTTTGTGATGATTGGAGTCCCAGGCACACCACTGGGAGTCTTGCCTGGTTACAGAAGATGGCAGTTCAGGCTCCATATTCCCAGTACCGGGATTCTTAGCTAGGATCACCTTTACAGATTCTGGGAGCTTCCATTGCATTTGGTTTCTAGCTTATCCCTGAGAAGCCCCAATTCCAGTTGTTTTTTTATACATCTTCCCTCCACCTAATCCCTCATCCTGTTTCCACCTATCTTTTTCTACCTGAGATATCGATTCTATTTCTTATTCCCAGAGGGATTCATTCATTCCCACTTAAGCCTTCCTTGTTACTTACCTTCTCTGGGTTTGTTGATTATAACATGATTATCTTTTACTTCACAGTTAATATCTACTTAAAAATGAGTACATCTTTGTCTTTCGGGGTCCGGGATATCTCACTCACGATCATTTCTCTAGTTACATTCATTTGCCTGAATATTACATAATGTCATCTTTTTAACAGCTAAATAACACTCCATTGTCTAAATATACATTTTCTTTATCCTATCCTTGTGGGATTTCTAGTTTGTTTCCACTTTCTGGTTATTATGAATAGAACCTCCGTGAACATATTTGATCAAGTGTCCTTGTGATAGGATGGAACATCCTTTTGATATATGTCCAATTTTAGTCACCTCTGAAACATTTGAAATCTTCGATGAAGAGCATAAAATAAAATAATTGGACTACTAAAACAATACGTCTTTTAATTTTCAAGTGGCTAAGTTTTTCTGAAGAACTACGAAGACTCATTCTTATTCAAACTATAAGTAGTTGATACTTAGAAATTCTAAAAATTATTAGCAATAGTGTATAAAGAACAAAGTAATCTTTGCTTTTATGGCTACTAATGACTTATTGTTATAGATTAGTGCATCTCTCAGTCCTCTTAAGAAAAGGTTCTTCTCATCATAAGTAACAGCTAAATCAGAAATCACAAACTGGTCAACACAAAGTGCTCAAAGTCAAATGAGACATACATATTAAATCCTTTACCCATGCCTTAGAAAACTTTGCAAAAGGAGTGGCAGAAAGATTGTAAAAGCAAGAAGTAGTAGATAACATCAGGGAAACTTCATCTTCATCCTCCTCCTCCCCCTCCCCCTCCTCCTCCCCCTCCTCCTCCCCATCCCCCTTCCCCTCCCCTCCCCTCCTCCTCCTCCTCCTTTCTCCTCCTTCTCTTTCCCCTTCCCCTTCTTCCCCTTTCCCTGCCCCTTCTTCCCCTTCTTCCCCTTCCCTTCCCCTTCCCCTTCTTCCCCTTTCCCTTCCCATTCTTCCCCTTCTTCCCCTTCTTCCCCTTTCCCTTCCCCTTCTTCCCCTTTCCCTTCCCATTCTTCCCCTTCTTCCCCTTCCCCTTCTTCCCCCTTTCCCTTCCCCTTCTTCCCCTTTCCCTTCCCATTCTTCCCCTTCTTCCCCTTCCCCTTCCCCTTCTTCCCCTTCCCCTCCCCTTCCCCTTCTTCCCCTTCTTCCCCTTCCCTTCCCCTTCCCCTTCTCCCCTTTCCCCTTCTTCCCCTTCCCCTTCTCCCCCTTCCCCTTCTTCCCCTTCCCCTTCTTCCCCTTCACCTTCCCCTTTCCCTTCTTCCCCTCCCCTTCCCCTTCTTCCCCCTCCCCTTCTTCCCCTTCCCCTCCCCTTCCCTTCCTCTTCCCCTTCTTCCCCTTCCCCTTCTTCCCCTTCACCTTCCCCTTCCCCTTCTTCCCCTCCCCTTCCCCTTCTTCCCCCTCCCTTCTTCCCCTTCCCCTCCCCTTCCCTTCCTCTTCCCCTTCTTCCCCCTCCCCTTCCCCTTCTCCCCCTTCCCATTCTTCCCCTTCCCCTTCTTCCCCTTCCCCTTCTTCCCCTTCCCCTTCTTCCCCTTCACCTTCCCCTTCCCTTCTTCCCCTTCCCCTTCTTCCCCTTCCCCTTCTTCCCCTTCACCTTCCCCTTCCCTTCTTCCCCTTCCCCTTCTTCCCCTTCCCCTTCTTCCCCTTCACCTTCCCCTTCCCCTTCTTCCCCTTCACCTTCCCCTTCCCTTCTTCCCCTTCCCCTTCTTCCCCTTCCCCTTCTTCCCCTTCACCTTCCCCTTCCCCTTCTTCCCCTTCATCTTCCCCTTCTTCCCCTTCCCCTTCCTCCTCCTCCTCCTCCTCCTCCTCCTCCTCCTCCTCCTCCTTGTCCTCCTCCTCCTCCTCCTCCTCCTCCTCCTCCTCCTCCTCCTCCTCCTCCTCCTCCTCCTCCTCCTCCTCTTCTTCTTCTTCTTCTTCTTCTTCTTCTTCTTCTTCTTCTTCTTCTTCTTCTTCTTCTTCTTCTTCTTTTCTTCTGAAACATTATGGTAGTTCCCATATAAACTCACAGGACTTGTGACAACATTAAAAAAAATCTATGCAAATTCAAGCCAGACGAATTTCTACTATGAAAAAGGGAAGTATGCACGAAAGCCCACCTTAACTTAGGAACTACTTGCACATCTATTGTTAATGATGGTCTACTAAATAGCAAGGAAATAGAAATCTCCTAAATATTTACTGAGAGATGAATCAGTAATGAAAATACGGTGATTGAGGTCACTTAGACTCAGAAATACAAATGTTACATCATGTTCTCTCAATATATGCATCCTGTCTTCAATACATACATACACAGTTACATACATACAAACAAATGAGTCATTTCTCAGATGAGAATTTTCACCAGCTCCATACGCCCCCACCCCATATTCTAATTCACCCCTCGATTTTCTAAGTAATATTGATACTGCTACCAGATACTGGGTGAATATATACCTCAAGAATGAATGTGTTCTTCAACAAGTGTTTTAACTTTCTATCCTATCAGATTCCCAAATCTAACACTGTTTTTGTTACAGTAAAATTTCTTTTTGAATGCTTCATTTACTTGGCAGGGCTTTTGGTTCCTCTGAAAGAAAGTGAGATGATTTATTTTCCTAATATAAATTCCATTTAGCTGGCATAATGACAAGGAAAATGTTCTGTAGACATAAAAATAAGAGAAATATATATTAATAACAAACTGTTTATTTTTAATTGTGGGGTGTGTGTGTGTGTGTGTGTGTGTTTGTGTGTGTGTTTGTGTGTTTTTACATGTACACGTATATCAAAATGAGTATGTGGGGATCAGAAGTCAACTTTATGTGGTAGTTTTGGTCTTCCACACTTTATTTTATAGGGCGTTTTTTGACTTCTTCATATATCAAGGCTGTGAACTCACAAAAATTATTCTGTCTTTTTCTGTCTCTTCTATATAGTGGTAGCAGTTTGGTGATAAAGAGAATCACAAACCTGTCTGACTTTAGGCAAATTCTGGGGATCCAAACAAAAGTCTTCAATCTTGTGTAGTAAATCTTTTGCACAATGAGCTACTTTCACAAAACATCTCCTAAAATGTCTGTTGCCTCAAAGAGATGTCTCTGTAATTTATCATCTTGGGAAAGAGTGTTGTTGTAATAATATAAAAATAAAAATGTATTGTGGTCTTTTTACCCTGCTAGGTCCTCACTGCGGTGCCCCAAGATATCTGCTAGATATCTTGGCGGAAACACATCCCAGCCACACACTTTCCTACACTCAAACCCTCACATAAAAGAACACACAACACAATAATCTTAGATCCAATTGGTAAGATATAATTGCCCACTCAAACATACAATGGCCGGTGCTATCCATCCCTTGAGAACATTAATAACAACCTGTAAATATACAGAACAGAATCTTAACATTACCTGCCATCTTGTCCTGCCACGGCTTCTCCGCCCCTCTCCTCTGCCCTGTCTCCTCCTCTCTCCCCTAGTCTCCTCCTCTTCCTTCAAACTTCTCTCCCGCCCATCCTTCCTTCTCCTCCAATGACAGGCCTCCTTCTATCCTGTACCTCCATACTACAAAGAGGAATGAGCCGATGGTATAATTGAGTTTCCTAATTAGATAATTTAATCCAAATTGAAACTATACTGGGTAGAACAACTTAAAACTGAATTTATAAGTCAAAAGAAAGCAAACACATGGGGCAGAGGAAGGAAGGGACCTAGGTGGGAGATGGGAGGGGGGAAGGGGAAACATTATCAGGTATTGGGGAAGAAAAACAAGAGTGAATCCCTGAAGGGCAGCAGAATGAATAGAAACAGGCAACCTCCTGGAGGTTGGAGGTAGGAGGACCCTCTAGAATGTACCAGAGACCTGGGAGATAAGAGAATCTCAGGACTCAAAAAGAGAAACCTTAAATGAAATGCCCTACATTGGGGACAAGGCATGGAGTCTACCCCCAGCAGAATGGCAAGGCATCAAATGAAGGAATGGGGTTGCCATTCCACAGTCAAAAACTCTGACTATAACTGTTCCTGTCTAAAAAAAATGGAGAAGAGACTGAGGAAAATGAGGTCCAGTGACAGGCCTAAATTAGGATACATCTTAATGGGGGGACTCCAAAGCCTGACAGTATTACTGATGCTATGGTATGCTAACAGAGGAGCCAAGCATGGCTGTCTTGTGAGAAGCCTAACATGCAGCTGACAGAGACAGATGCAAATACTTACTCCAAACCAATAGACTGAAGTAAGAGACTTAGAATTAATGATAGGCTAGAAGAAGCTGAGGAGGAGGGTGACCCCAATGGAAGACCGGCATTCTCAACTAACAAAGGACCCCAGAGATCTCTCAGATAGTGAGCCACCAATCAGGCAGCATACAGAAGCTGGTCTTGTATGTATGTATGTATGTATGTATGTATGTATGTATGTATGTATGTATGTATATCTCAGAGGACTGCCTGGTCTGGCCTCACTGAGAGAAGCACCACCTAACCCTGGAGAGACTTGAGGCTCCAGGGAGTGGGGTGAGGAGGTGTCATTCTTTTGGATACAGGGAGAAAGAGTAATGGGAAGAGGAACTGTCTGAGGGCAGACAGAAGGAAGATAAAGAATGAACCCACAATGCAGCAGCAAAACTTAGTTGATTGAGAATTATATCATTGGTTTTCAGAATTAATGAGCCATAGAAAACCAACACCATTTAAAAGCTTAGAAAATCAATATATTTCTGGCAGAAATAAAATTCTGAATTTAATGGCTTTAGAAGACAATCCTGGATTCTAAGCTTGGTCACATGTCCAGTGCTTTGAATTGCCGAAAACCCTTAGCAGAAAACCATCCAGTATATACTTGTGTTCTTTAACATGAAACTCTAATGTAAATAAAACACTGTGTACATTTAAATTATTTGGGCAGCAATAATTAGATACATATAAATGCGGTATGACATTATTCTTCAGGCCTATGAAAGACCAAATTTGGAATGGCACCAAATTTCAAGGGGGTAAACCAATGACATTTTGGGGGGAGAGATTAATAACACAGTATGAGTGAGGGATTATTTACAGCAACAGAAGTGAATAGAAGAGAGTTGCATTACCTAATCCCATCTTTGTATAAGTGACAGCTCATGAAAGATGGAAACCAGAAATATACTGCTTATGCAACACAGGCATCTCAAGGGTTGGAGAGTGTCACTTCCTTATGGCTCAGTTAGACTGAGCCTGCTCTGGGCAATGGTGTTTATACGAGTGTCTCTCAGAATCCCTTGTAGCACACACAGACTTGGGGATGATAGACTTTAGTGAAAATGACCAGTTTGAGGAACTTCAGAAGTCAGTGAAATGTTTAGTTCTCAAATGTAAGCAATTTCCATGTTACAGAATGTTGCACTTTCCCTTAGCACATCCTGTTGGTTCACCTTCCTGGAAATATTGGGTACCTTGACAAGAAGAAAGGTTTTAGTCTTTATACCTAGCAGACAATAAGATGTGGGCACTGCATATGAGCAGCTATCCAACTATATTTGATACCAATGCTAAATGGTCTATTATGTCAAAGAAAATAATGACATAGGTAATAACAATGGTAAATGTAACGGATTATTTTTCTCATAAAAATGTTGCTCTGTCATTTAGTGAAGTTTTTTTATTTAAAATAAAAATCCAGTTTCAGCATGTTTCCTAATAACATCATTTCTTCAAAACTTGTATTACTTCTCTTTCCATTTTTTTCTCTTCACAGATTTAGGTGAGTAATATATTATTAATTTATACTGTTTTGTTTTAATAATTCCATAAGCTACTACTTGCACAAAAGTAAACATTAATGAAAACTATAAGTTATGATGAAAGATAAAAATTATAATTCAAAGTACCCAGCAATGACTAAGAGGAAATTTTAAAAATATTTAATATATGTGCAATCTATTTTTTTAATTCTAATTTTTTTAAAATAAATAGATAAACGAAATAATTTAAAATAGTTTACATTGCATGCAAGGATAAAATAGTACTTGTCTTCTTGAGGAAAATTGATTTTCTCTTATATACTTTTATATATTATATATTTTGTATATTTTTTATTTATCTCTTATTTTTATAACTATTTGTAAGTAAAATCCCAAATACATTAGCTTGGTATTTTCTGATAATTATTCATTCTAATTAATATAGTACAGTCTAACACACATGACTATTAGTAAGAATCATGAACTTGTTGCACATTGGAGCATCTTTTGGATATGTACCCCAACATATAACAAGGACACATGCTTCACTATGTTCATCGCAGCCTTATTTGTAATAGTGAGAAGCTGGAAAGAACCCAGATGTCCTTCAATAGAGAAATGGATACAGAAAATGTTTGCCGGAAACCGGGAAAGGGAATAACACTCGAAATGTATATAAGAAATACTCAAGTTAATTAAAATAAAGAAAATAAACAAATTAAAAACAAAAAAACAAAAAAAGGAAAATGTGGTACATCTACACAATGGAATATTGCTCAGCTATTAAAAATAATGACTCCATGAAATTCTTAGGCAAATGGATAGAAATAGAAAATATCATCCTGAGTGAGGTAACCCAATCACAAAAGAACACATATGATATGCACTCACTGATAAGTGGATATTAGTGCAAAAGCTCGGAATACTGAAGATACAATTCACAAACCACGTGAAACTCAAGAAGTAAGCCCGAAGTGTGAATGCTTCAATCCTTCTTAGAAGGAGAAACAAAATATTCACAGGATGAAAATTGGAGAGTGAAGGAAAGGCCATCCAGAGACTTTCATACCTGGTGATCCATCCCATACACAGTCAACAAACGCAGACACTATTGCAGATGCTAAGAAGTGCATGCTAACAGGAACCTCATATAGCTCTCTCCTGAGAGGCTCTGCCACAGCTTGACAAATACAGAGATGGATGCTCGCAGCTAACTATTTGACTGAGAATGGGGTCCCCAATGGAGGAGATAGAAAAAGCACTGAAGGAGTTGAAGGGACCTGCAGCCCCATAGGAAGAACACCAGTATGAACCAACCAGACATCCCAGAGTACTCAGGGACTAAACCACCATCCAGAGAATGGAACCCATGGCTCCAGCGGTATATGTAGCAGAGGATGGCCTTGTTGGGCATCAGTGGGAGGAGAGGCCCTTGGTCCTGTGAAGGCTTGATGCCCTAGTGTAGCGAAATAACTAGGTGGGGAGGCAGGAGGGTGAGTGGGTGGGGGAACACCCTCATGGAGGTAGGGGGAGGGAGGAAGTTATAGGGGGAAACAAACAAACAAACCCCCAAAATCCAAGCACGACCTCTCTTAACACTTACTTCCTAATAAAACATCATTTCCTTCTGGAAACAAAAACGAACCATGAACTTGGCATTGTTTTAGTCATTTAAACCAAAATGAAATAAAAGCATGTGGATAAAACATTAAACAAAATGCCAACAAAATGGTAATAAATAAAAGAGGGATATAGCATTTTTTTCTTTCCTGCATTCTTCATAGAACCTAAGACTATATTTTTCTAAAACTTGATTGCCATTAAAAATGATATCCCACTATTTTTTACTAACTATGAAAATTGCTGCACCATAGCATCTTCCACATGTGATAGAAAATGTAGCCATGAAAGCACAGTCATATAATCTTTCTAGTAAGGCCAGAAAATGACAGCCCCAAGGAGAGCTGGCAAAATGGGTGTAGCAAGTATTGCATAGCCCTGACCTAATGAAGAGCTACAGGAAATTGATAACTGTTAAGACAAGAAGAACCAGATTTCTTTTCAGCAATTATTTTACAATCCCACCTGTCATCAGTAAACATTTACACATTATTATAGCAGTAGGACAAAGGAGGATTTTATTTTTATACACACACACACACACACACACACACACACACACACACACACACACACTGTGATATGATAAGAAGGAAAAAGAGTTCCTAAACTCATGACGGAATGAAAGGGGCAAAGGAATATTTGGAGGGACAATAATATAGAAATGATGTATATGTAATACTCACGTATGGAATTTTAAAACAAAATTTGAAAATGCAAAACTAATGAAAGATGCATAAAACCAAACAATGATTAAATGCAGTGTAATTGCAGCTCATAAGTGAAGCTTCACAAATATGAATGACTTTAATATTTTGCAGATATATTCATTAAATATTAGAATGAATTATACTGATATTTGGAATAATGTAAATATTTAAGGAAGAAATTCCACAGGGGTCATGATAGGTTGTGATTGCAGGGGGATACACGGAAGATTATATGATTGAAAAGGTGAAATAGAGTTGTGGGGAGATGAGATAACAACATAGGAAAAGTGAAGTTTGCAGTAATGACTTTCCACATTTGTATAAAACTTAGTGATAACTGAGAAAATATCAAAATGATACAGAGAAATTATATCTTTACCTATATCTATCTCTATCTCTGTATTTATCTATGTCTAAGTCTACTTCTATATTTATAACTATATATTCCAATCTCTATCTCTATCAATTGGTATACAGATACATATGTATATATATATATAATTATAGATTTTATATAAATATTTATAGACACAGAATAGAAATGAGATTATTAAATTAACTACATTGACAGAAACTTGCAAGATAAAAGTTCACGTGTAATTTAGAGCTGAAGATTAGAGTGTGAGATAATTTATTGCTAGGAATATTCATTTAATACCTGATCATTGTTCTTCGGAGTGGTTGTACTCTCTTCAAATAAGTACTAACAAATATAATGAGGTTAATATGAAATTTGTGAGCCCTTGCTAAACTCACCATATTATAGTGGCAAATAGTAATAATTTGATTATTGAAAATTTAATAAGCAGGCATTTCTTAAACTACTTGGATTCTAACAAAAACATTGTTTTCTCATGAGGTAATATGCTTTATAATAAAATATTAATTATTCTGCAAATAAATTTATGTTCTGTATATTCTACCACATATATACAAAAGATTGAATATATTTTCAAAGCAACAATAGATGATATGATAAAATACCTCTTTATAGATAAGAGACATCAACTGGAAAAAAAGCAAGCAAAGCAAATAACAATGAACATAAAATGTTCAATTTGTCAGGGGATACAGAAAGGATTTTATTACTATAAGATTAACTATAACCAGGAGGAACCATGCAATTTTTCAAAAATGGGAGGCAAGCGATAGTCCTATCTAGTTTTTGAATAATGCCTATGAACATCATCTATCCTGGCAGAATATCTCTAAGTACGTAGTAGTGGCACGAATAGCTTGGTGATAACCAACAGCTCCCTCTTTGGACAAAAGATCTATTCAGCAAGAAGGAAACCATCCTTGTGCCTGGAAGTTTATTTAAGTATATAACCCTAGTAAAGTCATGTTTATTATAGAAACGTTTAAAGCCACTATATTACTAAGCCAGCATACTCCCAACTCTAACCTGCAAGCATTTTTCCTTTTAATCAATAAGTGGAGTCTTCACCTCTCATTATGGAAACTTCACTTTGAACATATGAAGACCACTACAGAAACCGAATCAAAAATGTAGAGTGGTGGAGCACAATCATAGTGGACACATGCACAAAATATTCCCACACCCAAGACTTAGGGAAAAATTTGAAAGAGGAGGCAGAAAGATTTTAAGAGACAGATGTTAAGGAAGGCTGCTGTACAATTTGTCTTTTAATTATGTTGGATGGAACACTCATAAATACTCATCACCATCAATAAAAGTGTCAAAATGTACAAGGAAAAGCCCATGCAAACCCAAAACTATATGAAGAATGATTGTCATCAGAGAAGGCTGGATGTAGGGGAAGTGGTCTTCCCCAGTTGGTTTTCCAGTGCCAAATGGTCGGCCCTGAAAACACAGATAATATTATACACACTGAATTTGATTGGTGCATTGGGTGAATATGAAGGGAGAAAAGGAAGGGCAAAATGTAATTATACTATAATTTCACAAATAAAAGAACAAGGAAAAAACACAAATCAGGTAATTTTGTACAATTAAGCATTTCCCTCTTCACAGGAGAGTTCACTCTTACTGTTCTCCCAAAGTAGATACAAGTCTCCTTACTCATCATTTTTCTTGAGGAAGTTGATTTATTAATTTGAGTCACAAACCAATATACATTTAAATTTGTCTAGGCATACATTTTTATGACCTGTTCAACTTTATTAAGAAAAGCAAGCACTTGTTTGATGTACAGAGTTATCACTTCATGTCAAAGGGAAATTCCTCATGTTGTCAACAATATATATCTTCCAGAATTTTATGTTGCTGAATCCATCACTGAGGAGCCCATTATGATTTTGTTGAATCAGTTTGCATTAGTTGCATTAGGATCTTTGCCTGATAAATGCAAAAAAGCATTTAGAAATTAACGTAAAAAGAATATACACAAAAGGATAAGGATGAGGCCTGAAGACTGTTTTCAAGATGCTTTTCTTAGGAGATCTATGTCTAGAGGTTAAAACTTCAGGAGAATGACAGATCTGCACAGACAATGTCTTCTTTCAGAGTATGTGTCAAAGCTCTTTTGCAAAGTAGCCTCGATGGCCAGGATCTTGGTAATTTTATCACCTTAGAAGCACTTTCCTTCACCTTGGCCACTCTTGACTGGTCCATCAGTTAGAGTTCCACTGACCTATCCTGGATGTAGTATTGTCTATGGTTGATATTTAGGTAAGTAGACCAGACAATAGTCATGCAGCTTCTTCCATGGTGGGAACTGTTCACTGAACCTGTTGGTTACTGCACAAATACTGATGAAGTTAGCAGTGTTTTTCCATCTCACTCACATGCCATTTTACCTCATCACCTGACTCTAATCTCTTCTTCCCTTGCTGATGTCAGTGCCATAATACTATCAAATAGTGGGTGGAAAATATTAGAAATACAAATAACTGTGCTGAAAAATGCTTGCAGGTTATGTGACAGACATAGAGTGCTTAAAAACTTCAGTCTTGAAATGTACAGAACCCCAGCAAAAATGTCGATGTCTAGAATCTAGAAGTGTTCCATAACTTCTGTGAGAAATATGATGTTTACACATTCAAGCTATTGTATGAAGCTGGATGAGATTACCAAAATCTGTCAGTTCTATATCCGATGTCACTTATGCTCTCTGTTGTTGGAAAGTATATATTATATGCATAGCTATAACACAGGTGGTAATAGGATGAGAGCACTTGTTATTTTGTTTTCTTAAATTGGCTTACAATATTCAGCCTAAACTGCATATGAACACCCATCCAACTACATCTCCAAAGAGGACAGAGACAAGTGTATTTTAATTACATATGGAAGGATAATTCTTCCAGAGACTCAAATATATGTGGCTGATAGCCTTTATATTTTGTTAGCACAATCATTTTAATGTTTATATTATTCATTTTACAACATTTCAATCTTCAAGAGCCAATTCCAATCTCAGTAAACTGAGAATTTTTTCCCAGTAGGAAAAAAGCAATCCCTTTCACTAAAGAATTTGTTGACTTGCTAGAATTTTCCATTAACTCTTTTAATTTATAGTACTTAAAAAGGCTGATAAGGAATTCCTCTTCTGTGAAATATGTCTATTCAAATACTCTGAGAACACTTCTTGATATCCTTATCCTGGTGAAGATGAGTTCAAATTGTAGTGTAATATTGTAGCCATACTATCAAAAAATGTTATCTAAATTTCAACTGCATTTTCTTGTAGCTAAAAATGATAAGAAATAACACAAAAACTTTGTAGCAATCTGATCTTATGCTTGGGTGAATTTCAATGTTTTACATGGCATTATCTTTCTGTATACACACTTTTACACTGAGAAATTCTCAGCATGAACAGAAGAATAATATCTACTGAGGTTCAAAACTGTGGGCTCTTCCTCAATCTGGTTTGACAAACAAGTCCTATAAGCAACAAAACATAATGTTATTCAATACACATCCCACTTTCTGTCACTGAAGAGGCCGCTAATGGTGCTTGTGTGTAACAAGGAATATCCAACTTTCAATTCACAGATTCCACTGCAGAAGTTCCCTGCAGTCGAATAATCAAGTCTTGCTGGTCCTACTGATCTACCCTCTCACCTGCTTATCAGAGTAAGAAATAAGGAGTAATTATAATAAAACATATACCTATGCTATATCTTATGCCATATGTCATAAATGCTTACAAAGATTAAAATGTTATCAGATTGATAATGCCTAGTCTCTCTGTACTTGTAACAGTGGTCCAGATACAAAACGATATGATTTGCCTCTTTTGTGGAATCTGTATAAATAATAAAACTTCCTGGTTGCTAGGCAGTCAGATATGTAAGATTCACCCAACTATGGCCTATGACTTATTCATCATTAGTATCCCCTGCCTGTTCCTTCTTTACTCTGCTAGGACTTGTTTGAATCCTGGGGTTGGCCTCTGGCAGGCTACCACCTGTATCTAAAATACAATAGATTGCAAGAGAAGATCTTTATTTTCTTTACCATCATCCTATTGACAGCCCCAAAGCAATGATACAGAAATATTTTTAAGAAAGAAATGTAGAACGCAAAAATTAACAAATTATTCTTCGGTAGTGATGAATTGAAGATGAACAGTTCCAACAACAAAGGTTTGTTTCGTAGTTGGAAGAACTTTTGTGGAAGGATTAGGATATTTAGTAGAAGATGGCCTTATCTGGCATCAATGGGAGGAGAAGCCCTTGATCCTGTGGAGGCTCCATGACCCAGCATAGAGGAATGATAGGGTGCTGAAGCAGGAGTGGGTGGGCCTGTGGGAGACCACCCTCATAGAGGCAGGGGGAGAGGAAGGGAATATGGGGTTTGTGGAGGGGAAATTGGGAAGGGGTAGAACATATGAAATGTCAATGGATAAAATAACAAAAAAAATGAAAGAAAGAAAGAAAGATTGAAAAAAATCCAATATTTTATACACAGACAACAAGAAAGGCATCCTTGGTATGAACAACTGTGAATTAAAGGATCTGCACTACTGTGAAGTGTTTCCTGATCCTTAAAAACAGCTATCTAATAACATATTTCCCTAGTCTCGGGAGAAAAGAATTGATGCAAATGTAGTCCAAAGCTGTCAGGTTTCATGCCAAACTAACAGCAGGACTTGGAAGTGTTAACCTGATGGTACTTGTTTCATAGGTATGCTATGTGAAATGTATTAAAGATTCTTCTACTACTGTATTAGAGAGTTGTTGAGGCCCGACTATGAGACAAATCAGAATCCCTGCTAAGAGATCACAAGAAGCAGCTGATTATAACTGTATACCAGGAGTGCTGGAGATTCTAAGACCATAAAATGTATTTAGAGGAAGTCTCGAAGCATGAAGTGGACCAGACCCATGAGAAAACCTATGTGTGTTTCAGACAGCAGAGTTTTAGAGTAGACCCAACCAAGCTCCAATGAGTCCTGGTATGTTAATCAAGGAATAAATAAACAAAGAAAAAAAGCTATGCCAGCTGAACAATGCCCTTGAAAGTACACCAACTTGACAGCAAGTCTCTGGGCTTAGTAGGCTTTTCCAATGACCTTAAAATGAGGTCAAAGAGGACATAATACAAGGGCAAAGAGGAATTCCTGTGATTTAGTTTCTGGTCAAACTTTATTGTGAGATTTTGTTACATCTCCCAAGATACTTTGCTTTCCTCTGCCTCTGGGCCCTCCTTGGAATACTGCCTTGGGACTGTTTAATAGCCAATGGAATTATAAGTTACTATGTATGAAATACAAAGCAACACAAACTATATTTAAAAGCCCTATTTTCAGTACTAATCCTGTAGTTTCTTGGAAAGGGAGTTTGCCCAAATCTCTGCACATAGTTAAAATTATTTTCCTCAAGAGTTTTTCCCAATCTCTGAATATAATCACACAAAAAATTTTGGATATTTTATTATTGATATGAGAGGACAGAGTGAGAACAATATTAAAATAACCACTGCAATTTTACATTCACAGTGGCAATTTATTCGCCTTAAATATCTAAAGAAATTAGGATTATAGGAAAACGGCAATTAATGTTTCATAACTGCATAAAAGGATAAAGGCAAATCAAATGTATAATTTTAATAAATAAAAATATATTAAAATATTACAATAAGGAAAAGTATACATGATGGAATTATCAGCTTACCAGGATGATATGCTTTAAAACACTAATTGACCAACTGCTTCAGATGCTATAGAAAAGGCAGTTGTATATAATGGATATCTATACAAATTATCCAATTTTTCATAAAAAAATTGTCTTCATCATCTATGCACATTTTGTAACTCAGTGTTGTAACCTCAGTGTTCAGCAAGAGACTTATAGTGCATTATTACAGTAGAAATATATCTGTATTTTTTCTAAAAAAATAGAAATCATTCAACTATTAATACTGAAATATTCAATAAAATAACTTGAGCAGTTCATTTACATGTATACACTAACTTTTAAGGAATGTATGCATTATATTATATTGTAACTCTTATCAATAAAATGAATTTTAGCTACTTTGTCATTGCTGTATAAAACGTCTATTTTCCTTTTATGAGGTCATATTTTTCTCACAAATTGTTCTTCCTTCAATAAAGCAACAATCTTTCTCAAAATGAAGTATTATTTGACAAATATATGTTAATAATATGTCTAATTGTACAAATAAATTTCAGTCAATACATTTCTCACATAACAAGGGTTAAAAGGTGATTTTAATGTTATCAACAGAAAGGAAACTCAATGAAATTCACTCATTTATTCTGGAATTTTCTTTTCTTTCTACATGTTGGTTGGTTCCCTTTCTAAGTCTCTTCACTGTTTAGGCTCTGCTGAATCTTGTCTAATTTATAGCTGTAGTAGTAGATTAAATCTGTTTCTTTTTATTAGACCACAATAAATATAAATTCACAATGAAATATTTAAAATGGCACCTAGGCATTCCATCCTTTGTATTGCTTTACTATAGTAACATTTTAGATTAAAAAAAAACTGTATTGGTATGATATGGGCATATTAAAAGAAATTATCTAAATTTTGGTAGATAAAGCACGGATCCTAATTGCTGCCTAAAATTTTATTTGTGACAAAAATAAACTCTGTGGATAGCCATAGCAGTTTGAAATGAGTTAGAAATGCATCCTGTCACGGCAAGACTTGTACTTGATTGCGGATACTTATTTCAATACATGTACCAACTCCCCTCCTACCTCTGCAACCAGCATGTGAGTTAACTAGAAATGTAAGAAAATTATTTTAAGCAAATCATCCCTTAGCAACTCACAGAGGACAACAGAACTAAGCACTCTCAACTCAATGCTCACATGAATAAGGTAGGTTGGATGCAAGGCGTAATCAAGACTTAAATTGAACTCCTTACATTATCATTTCACCTATAATATGTAATATACTTGTCCAAACAGCATTCTTTAAGACCCATATGAAAAGTTATGAAAGATAGGTTGAGGACTCTCAATTTGATATGATATAAAATTGTTTACAAGGAGAAAGCCATGATGGCATATTGGGATCTAGCAATTCATTGAGAAGAAGGAGACACCTGTACCAAATTTTTAAAGGAGTCTCAGCTGAAAAGAAGCACGTCCCTCTTGCCAAGGTTATTTAAAAAAAATCTTTTAAATCAAACAACAGGAAGAAATAATTTCTTATTGGATACTTTATTTACATTTCATTTATTATCCCCTTTCCCAGTTTCCACTCTGGAAACCCCCTATACCATCCTCCCTCCACTTGCTTCTATGAGGGTACTCTCCTAGGAACCCACCTATTCCTGCCTCCCAGTCCTGGCATTTTTCTACACTGGGGCATCGAGCCTTCCTAGGAGCAAGGGCTTCTCCTCCCATTGATGCCCAACAAGGCCATCCTCTGCTACATATGCTGCTGGAGACATGGGACCCTCCATGTGTACTCTTGGGATAATGGTTTAATCCCTGGGAGCTCTGGGGGAGTCTGGCTAGTTGATATTGTTGCTCTTCCTATGGGGTTGTAAACCCATTCATCTCTTTCAGTCCATTTTCTAACTTCTCCATTGAGGACCCCAGGCTCAGGCCTAGAGCATCTGCCTCTGTATATTTTCAGACTGTGCCAGAGCCTCTCAGGAGACAGCCGAATTAGGTTCCTGTCAGCAAGCAAGCACTTCTTGGCATCAGCAATAGTGTATGAGTTCGGTGTCTGTATATGGGATGCATCCCCAGGTGGTGCAGTCTCTGGATGACCTTTGCTTCAAAAAGGAAAACATTAGAAAATGTAGACTACACAGTTATTTTCTGTTTGAATTGCATAATTATGTAAATTTTATACAAAGAATTGCATACACAGGGTATATAATTATATATGAAAGTCTTAAAACCCCAAAACACCACCACATTTATTCCTCATTGCTAGGTCTATGGCATTGTATTTGGCTAGTTTGTTTTCAAGACAGAGTTACTTAACATTTATTTGAAACATTTTTTGAGAAGATTTTTATTATTATTGTGTAAATCTTGTTGGAGACAATGTCAGTAGAAAACATCAGTTTGTGAGTATGTGTTTAATAGTATTTAGTGGAAAATTTAAAAAAATTGGAGAAAGTTGATTAGAAAAATCTCTGTAGATATTCTTGTCCATTAGTTGGAATAATATAAAAACAAATATCTCATGCAGAATTATTTTAGGCCTATTATTGATAATATATTAACTTTGTTAACTTTACATTGAGAGTAAATAAAAGATAAATGTATAGTATAAGAGCAGTGTCCTGTGGCAAAATTAGCATCATAGACGAGTAATTTCTGTGTCCACGTTTGTTAACATTGGAGTCTAGAGCTGAGTGGCTACTTATCCACCTTCCTTCACTCACTGATATTGCCAATAGCTTATTTGTAAGATGAGAAAAATATTATTGAAAATATATTAACCACAATTAACTCAGTTTTCTGTCCTGAACTGGTTTCATAAATGAACCTTGTTTTCTTCATATTAGAAATTATTAAAAAATCCAAAATGTTTGATGATTGATTTGGATAATTCTGAGAATCAAAACATTCATAGGGATTCATAATTTAAGGGAGGAGAACCTCTTGGAACTGCCAAGGCTATATCCCCCAAGTTTAGGGGAATGTCAGAGCAGGGAGGCAGGAAGGGGTGGGTAGTTGGGTAGGGGAAAGGGCTAGCATTTGAAATGTAAATAAAAAATATACAATAAAAATAGGATAAAATAAAATAGGTCGCTAAAGAAAATTGCACATGTACTTGAATTTTAACTTGAATACATTTAAATATAAAAACAATAATTAAATATTTAACAAAATATATGAGGGCATATAGATGTACCATACACACTTTTGTGTTATAATGGTTATTCCAATTTTATAAACTGTGAGACTTAACACTACTTTTAAGACAATGTTTGTTCATTTCTCACATCTGAACAAGTTCAAAGGTAGGTAAAGGAGAAATAAATGTCTCATACCAGGACTCAAAATATTCCTTCACTCTTCATGAAATTCTAGAAAAATGGATGGAACTAGAAAATATCCTGAGTGAGGTAACCCAATCACAAAAGAACACAGATGGTATGCACTAATAAGTGGATATTAGCTCAAAAGCTCAGAATACCCAAGATAAAATTCACAGACCATATGTAGCTCAAGAAGAAGGAAGACTAAAGTGTGAATGCTGCAGTCCTTCTTATAAGGGGGAACAAAATAATCACAGGAGGAAGCACAGAGACAAAATGTGGAGCAGAGACTGAGGGAAAGGTCATCCAGAAACTGTCATACTTGGCATCCATCCCGTATACAGCCACCAAACCCAAACACTATTTCAGATGCCAAGAAGTGCATGCTGACAAAAGCCTAATATAGGTGTCACCTGAGAGGCTCTGCCAGAGCCTGACAAATACAGAGACAGATGCTAGCAGCCAACCATTGAACTGAGAACAGGGTCCCCAATGGAGGAGTTAGAGAAAACACTGAAGGAGCTGAAGAGGTTTGCAACCCTATAGAAGGAACAACAATGTCAACCAACCAGACACCCCAGAGTTCCCAGGGACTAAACCACCAACCAAAGGGTACACATGAAGCAACTTCTGGCTCCAGTCACATATGTAGCAGAGGATGGCCTTGTTGGGCATCAATGGGAGGAGAGGTCCTTGGTCCTGTGAAGCCTGGGTGCTCCACTGTAGGTGAATGACAGGGAGGGAAGGAGGAAAGGAATGTGTGGGTAGGTGGGAAAGCACCTTTACAGAAGCATGGGGAGGGGAGATAGGATAGGGCGCTGCTGGAGGGGAAACAGGGAAAGAGGATAACATTTGAAATGTAAATAAAGAAAATATCCAATAAATAAAATTGCATTTATATTTATATAATGTACGTTTTGATTTCTTTGTAACCAGAACATCTACTGACATTATCTAGCTTATCCTTTGAGCTGTGGTGACAAAAACACCCAAGCCAAGCTTGAATGAATCAAAAACAAAACAAACAAACAAACAAACCACAGCCACAAACCCAAACAAGAATGAGTTTCCAGTTGCAAAAAGCTATTCGCTATGTCCCACACTCACTTCATCTCTTCTGCCACAAGAGTCCCCATAGCCTTATTTTTAGTTTTCATGGCATTGCTGCTGTTATACAAGTGCCTTCCAGCCCTCTTCTTCACTCCTGTGTTGTCCTTCCATTATGCTCCTGCTGCTACAGAAAGAAGCCTGTGGGTACCCTCCCTTAATACCCCAGCTGCAATGGAAGATTGGCTGGTGGCTACCCTCCTGTAACACTGCAGCTACAGCAGAAGGAAACCTTGTAGATACCCTTGCATAATACCCCAGGTGGTACAGAATGAAGCTTGGTGGGTCCCTTCAATAAGCCCAAGCTACAGTAGAGAGAAACATGGTGTGCTTCCTTGTTCCTGCTGGACTATCCTCAGCTTCATTACTTCTAATGGCATCACCTTCACCCACCATCCTCCTACACTGCTCAGCTACTACATGAATTCTTGTAGACACACATAATCCCGTTCCTCACTGCTTGGTTTTCTAGCCTCAGACCTCTAAAAGGTCGTGCCCTCCACCTTCCTACAACACTCAGGTGATGAAGAGAAGGTTGGCAAGTGCCTACTGCTGCCTTAGAGTTTCTTTGGCTATGATAAAGGTTTGATAATACTCTGCAGTCCCCTTCAGGAATCCCTAAAGAACATCCTATTCCCCTTTGCGATGGTCCTATCAGGGTATGAGGTTGAGAACCCCTACTCCTGTTTCTCTGTTATTCTCTGTGCACTTAAAAAAAATACAAGGCACTGAGCAAGGCAAGATAAGCAGCTGTTGTTTCTACTTCACCTCCTCTTCCTCCTCCTCCTCTTCCTCCACCTCTTCCTCTTCCTCCTCCTCCTTTCCCTCCTCCACCTCCTCCTCCTCCTCTTCATCCTCTCCCCGTACCCCATCCTCTTTGCCTCCGATAGGGTGGTCCCATTGGTATCTCCTCACCCTGGTGCCTCAAATCTCTTTAGGGTTAGATGTATCCTCTCCCACTGAGGCCAGTCAAGGCAGACCTCTACCACACCTGTGCGTGAGGCCTGACACCAGCTGTATATATATATTTTTTTGTTGGTGATTTAGTCTCTGTTTTCACCCTGTGGTCCAGGTTAGTTAATACTTCTTGGAGGGTTGCTAGCTATTTGCTTTAGGACATTCAATCCTCCCCATAACTATTCCATAGGGGTCTATGACCTCCCTCCAATGTTTGACTGTGGGTATCTGCATTTGTTTCAGTCAGTTGTTGGGTACAGCCACTAAGAGGACAACTATGCTAGGATCCTGTTTGCAGGTATAACACAACATCACTAACGGTGTCAAGGACTGATGCACGCTTACGTTAGGGTAGGCTATTCTTTCAGTCTCTGCTCCATCTTCGTCACCTCATTTGATTTACCCAGGACCAATTATGGGTAGAAAGTTTGTAGGTGGGTTGGTGTCCCCATTCCTCCACTGGAGGTTCTGTCTATCTACTGGAGGTGGTCTCTTCAGATTCCATATCCCCACTGTTGGGCATTTTGTTTAAGGTCATCCACATAGAGTCCTGGGATCCATCCAAGGTTTCTGGGACTTCGTAGAGATGCCCCTCATCCACAAACCCTAGCAGCTGCATATTTTCATTCATTCTCCAGGCCCTCTGAGCCTCTTTCCTGTCTGTCTTCATACCTTAATCCTGCCCATCTATTCCCTTCCCGCTCACTTCTCTCACCAAGGACTCTCCCTATCTTTGTCTCCCATGACTATTTTGTTCTCCCTTCTAAATGGGATTCAAGCATCATCACTCTTGCTTCCTTCTTGTTTTACTTCTTCATTTTCTAGGGAGTATCATGTACTGTGTATTTTGGCTAATATTCACTTATCAGTGAGTACAAACCATCCATGTACATTTAGGTCTGGGTTACTTCACACAGGGTGATGTTGACTAGTTCCATCCATTTGCCCACAAAACTCATCCTGTCTTTGTTTTTAATAGCTGAATAGTTTCTTAACACCTGCTACTTTCAGTGTCTGCATCTTAGGACTCTCCAAGACCACACCTGGCTCCCTCAGCTAATTAAATCAACTTCTGAAGGCCAGCATAAGTGCTCAGATCTTTGTAGATGGGCAAAGAACTCTAATCAACACACAATAAAGTACTTAATTTCAGATGCCCAGACCTCACTTCAAAAATAACAGCTAATACAAAATCTCGCCCTCAAGATTTATAAATGCCAAATGAATGCTCTTTAAACAAAACACATACTCAAAATTATATATATACATATATATATATATATATACATATTCCAAGAATCAAAAAATGAGGGCACAAATGAGTATTAGTGTAGCGCCCACCTTAGCCACCAAGGAAGACACAACACCATTGGATTCTTCTCAACAGCTTTTATTGCAGGAACACCTCATTCTTGATACGGGGGACCCCAAGGAACAAAGGCACGAGACTTATATACAAGACAGGCTGTGGCTGTAAACTTGTCCTCTGGGGATTGGAGGAGCATGAAATACCTTATTAGCGTGAATATCACTCCAGTCTGATAACTGCTGGAGAAATGTCAACACATGCGCATTGCAGGTGTTTATCACCAAGGACCACCAGATGTCGGCGCCATCTTTAGCCGCTCCCTACATATTAGAATTAACATGAAGAGAAAACACAGTGAGCAACTGCCTGAACTGAGGAGTATGATGAATGATACAAAAAATAGAATCCAATAAGGATACCAAAATAATGATGAAAACCAAAACAAATTGAAACTATAAATAAAAATGCAACAAATAAAAAGTCCAGTAGAAAGGCTCCCTAACATAATTCATCCTATAGAAAACAGACTCTTAGTACAGAAAGCAATGTAGAAAACTGGGAATATTCTATCTAATAAAGTGGTAACATTAAAAATGAATAATCATGCATTTTAAAGCAGAAAATATGAAAAATTTGAGGTTGAGAAGAAAGAAAGATACTCAGATGAGACACAAAGAAAATATTTCCAAAATATTAGAGGAGAAAAATCTCCTTAATTTAGGGAAGGAGGTAGGTACAAAGAACACCAAGTAAATAGGACAAAAGAAGAAACTGGTCACAAAACATTAAAGTCAAAATATTAAATATGTAAAACAGAGAACAATGAAAGCCTGCCAGAAGGAATGTTCAAGTAAATTCAAGCTCATCGAAAAACAAAACAAAACAAACAAACAAACAAACAAACAAAAAACCCAACCAGGTAATCTCTTAATAAAAACTGTAAAATTCACAAGAGCATAAAGTAATATGCAATTTCAGGGAGATCACATTTGCCAACCCTTCCTAGCTTCCTCCTAATGGTTTGCTCAGCCCGCCTTGTTTGTACTCTTTTTCTTTTTTCTTTTTCTCACTGTTTTCTGCATTTGTTTTCTCTTCTTCCTCTTCATCTTCTTTCTCCTTCTTCTCTTCTCTTCTCTTCTTCTATCTCCTATTCTTCCTCCTCCTCCTGCTGCTTCTTTTTGAGAATTTATACATCATTTATTCTAAGGGATCTTAACTTTGGATTTTTTAGAAAATCCTTTTTCCCCCTTTCTTCTTTTATTTATTGTGGACCTCTCATTGAAATACAAGTTGTCTATAAATTATATATTAATTACAGTTTCCCCTCCCTATAGTCCTCTCAGTTTCTCCTGATCACCCATTTAATTAGCATCTACTCCCTTTGTATCGCTCATTAGAAAACAAAAAGCCTTCTAGGGGATAGTAATAAATACAAAACAATAAATACAATATAATACAATAAGATAAAGTGAAGTTGAATAGGATAGAGCAAAACTTAGCTGAATGAAATAAAACAAGACAAAGGAAGAATGAAAAGAGTCCCAGAAAGGGCTTAAGAAACGTAGATGCAGAGATCCACTTAGTCACATACTCTGGACTTCCCTACAAAACACAAAGCAGGAAGCTATAACCTTTGTAAAAATGGCCTGGTACAACCTACCTCAGCCATGTGCTTGCTGCTTCAATCTCTGAATTTATACGACTTTTGCTTAGTTGATTAAGAGGGAGTTATTCTCCTGGTGCCCTCCATGCCCTACTCTTACAATCTTCTGGCTTCCAATTCCATGAGGCTCCCTAAGTTCTGAGGGATTACTATATAAAAATAAAAAAAAGATCTATGTTTAAAAATGTTTTAAATGAACTCTAATTTTGCTTCAAATAAAAGGTGGAATAAAATTATAAATCTACTGCAAGGAAAACTAGCAGAAAACATAAAATCTCATTGAGATTAAGGTACAACTGGATTAGAAGTAGCTTCTAAAAGAAATCAATAGAACATATTTAAAAAGACAAAACATGAAATATAAAAACCTAGGGGTATCAAAGAGGGGAATTACTAAGAGGTAAATTTATTTAGAAAGGGTTAAATTAATAGTGATTATAAATCTTGAGGCACCAAAGAAAATAATTAAATGAAACATAAAAGTAATATATAGAAAGAAATGTCTAATAAAGAAAATTAAAATCAATAATAAAACCAATGAATTTGAGGTGGCTATTTGAAAAGATAAACAATAATTAAACTCCCTTAGACTTATTGATGAAAAGAAATAAAAAAAATCTGAATGTGTACAATAATAGATGAAAAGGGAGCCATTAAAGGAGATAACAATAACCTTCAGAAAACAGGAAACTCACACATTTAATATCAATCGTGTCCAAAACTGAAAAACCCGAAAGAGCCATATTAACTTATTTTATTATTATTTATTTTATTATTATTTAAAATAATTCTTCTCTCATATGATGTATTCTAACCAGTTTCTCCTCCACCAACTTCTTGACATATTTTACCTACAAAAATGTAAACCAGGATAACGTAAATCACTTACAAAGACTAATGACATTTACAATGAAAATAATAATTATTACTAATAATATCTCCTAATGGACACCAGCCCTGTTCAAGAGGAATTAGTTGTATAATTAGTTCTATCATACATTAAAGAATAACTTAAACAAATTTTTTTTCAAATCATTACCTTTAATGAATAATTTAACCAAATCTTTCCAAATCATTCCATGTTGATAAGAAAACAATAACATGATTCTAAATAGCAAAAATATTGGAACATTTCTACTAGAAGAAGGAGCAGGAAAAGGATACCTATTATTGGTACTTCTGTTCCATAAAGTACCTGAAGTACTAAATAAAACAAAAAAAAATTAAGAAAGGGAAGTAAGTATTCACTACTTGTAAATGAAATACTTCTGTATGTAAGAACAGCCCAAGGACTCCATGAGAAAACGGTAAGAGTTGATACTTTTACCAATGTAGGAAACAAAAAGTAAGTAAGCATGCAGACATGAAATAACTGAACAAAAATAGATGATGCATTTCAATAAAGATTTCTCAGAAGATGCTTGTTTCAGAGCATTCTAGATCTTACATGCCCCTCCTTATTTCCATAGTATTCTTGAGCCAGACATGTGGGAGCTAAGATCATCATGATATATTAATATCTGCATTGTTTCCAGTCGAAGTTGTGTTTCTGAGTGCCTGCAGAAAGAAACAGGAAAGAACATATGTCAGCAGGTTGACAGCACACCTAAAAGCTCTAGAACAAAAAGAAGCAAATACACCCAGGAGGAGTAGAAGGCAGGAAATAATCAAACTCAGAGCTGAAATCAACCAAGTAGAAACAAAAAGGACCATAGAAAGAATCAACAGAACCAAAAGTTGGTTCTTTGAGAAAATAAACAAGATAGATAAACCCTTAGCCAGACTAACGAGAGGACACAGAGAGTGCGTCCAAATTAACAAAATCAGAAATGAAAAGGGAGACATAACTACAGATTCAGAGGAAATTCAAAAAATCATCAGATCTTACTATAAAAACCTATATTCAACAAAACTTGAAAATTTTCAGGAAATGGACAATTTCCTAGACAGATACCAGGTACCGAAGTTAAATCAGGAACAGATAAACCAGTTAAACAACCCCATAACTCCTAAGGAAATAGAAGCAGTCATTAAAGTTCTCCCAACCAAAAAGAGCACAGGTCCAGACGGGTTTAGTGCAGAATTCTATCAGACCTTCATAGAAGACCTCATACCAATATTATCCAAACTATTCCACAAAATTGAAACAGATGGATCACTACCAAATACCTTCTACGAAGCCACAATTACTCTTATACCTAAACCACACAAAGACACAACAAAGAAAGAGAACTTCAGACCAATTTCCCTTATGAATATCAACGCAAAAATACTCAACAAAATTCTGGCAAACCGAATCCAAGAGCACATCAAAACAATCATCCACCATGACCAGGTAGGCTTCATCCCAGGCATGCAGGGATGGTTTAATATACGGAAAACCATCAACGTGATCCATTATATAAACAAACTGAAAGAACAAAACCACATGATCATTTCATTAGACGCTGAGAAAGCATTTGACAAAATTCAACACCCCTTCATGATAAAAGTCCTGGAAAGAATAGGAATTCAAGGCCCATACCTGAACATAGTAAAAGCCATATACAGCAAACCAGTTGCTAACATTAAACTAAATGGAGAGAAACTTGAAGCAATCCCACTAAAATCAGGGACTAGACAAGGCTGCCCACTCTCTCCCTACTTATTCAATATAGTTCTTGAAGTTCTAGACAGAGCAATCAGACAACAAAAGGAGGTCAAGGGGATACAGATCCGAAAAGAAGAAGTCAAAATATCACTATTTGCAGATGATATGATAGTATATTTAAGTGATCCCAAAAGTTCCACCAGAGAACTACTAAAGCTGATAAACAACTTCAGCAAAGTGGCTGGGTATAAAATTAACTCAAATAAATCAGTTGCCTTCCTCTATACAAAAGAGAAACAAGCCGAGAAAGAAATTAGGGAAACGACACCCTTCATAATAGACCCAAATAATATAAAGTACCTCGGTGTGACATTAACAAAGCAAGTAAAAGATCTGTACAATAAGAACTTCAAGACACTGAGGAAAGAAATTGAAGAAGACCTTAGAAGATGGAAAGATCTCCCATGCTCATGGATTGGCAGGATTAATATAGTAAAAATGGCCATTTTACCAAAAGCAATCTACAGATTCAATGCAATCCCCATCAAAATACCAATCCAATTCTTCAAAGAGTTAGACAGAACAATTTGCAAATTCATCTGGAATAACAAAAAACCCAGGATAGCTAAAGCTATCATCAACAATAAAAGGACTTCAGGGGGAATCACTATCCCTGAACTCAAGCAATATTACAGAGCAATAGTGATAAAAACTGCATGGTATTGGTACAGAGACAGACAGATAGACCAATGGAATAGAATTGAAGACCCAGAAATGAACCCACACACCTATGGTCACTTGATTTTTGACAAAGGAGCCAAAACCATCCAATGGAAAAAAGATAGCATTTTCAGCAAATGGTGCTGGTTCAACTGGAGGTCAACATGTAGAAGAATGCAGATCGATCCATGCTTATCACCCTGTACAAAGCTTAAGTCCAAGTGGATCAAGGACTTCCACATCAAACCAGACACACTCAAACTAATAGAAGAAAAACTAGGGAAGCATCTGGAACACATGGGCACTGGAAAAAAATTCCTGAACAAAACACCAATGGCTTACGCTCTAAGATCAAGAATCGACAAATGGGAGCTCATAAAACTGCAAAGCTCCTGTAAGGCAAAGGACACTGTGGTTAGGACAAAACGGCAACCAACAGATTGGGAAAAGATCTTTACCAATCCTACAACAGATAGAGGCGTTATATCCAAAATATACAAAGAACTCAAGAAGTTAGACCGCAGGGAAACAAATAACCCTATTAAAAATGGGGTTCAGAGCTAAACAAAGAATTCACAACTGAGGAATGCCGAATGGCTGAGAAACACCTAAAGAAATGTTCAACATCTTTAGTCATAAGGGAAATGCAAATCAAAACAACCCTGAGATTTCACCTCACACCAGTGAGAATGGCTAAGATCAAAAACTCAGGTGACAGCAGATGCTGGCGAGGATGTGGAGAAAGAGGAACACTCCTCCATTGTTGGTGGGATTGCAGACTGGTAAAACCATTCTGGAAATCAGTCTGGAGGTTCCTCAGAAAATTGGACATTGAACTGCCTGAGGATCCAGCTATACCTCTCTTGGGCATATACCCAAAAGATGCCTCAACATATAAAAGCGACACGTGCTCCACTATGTTCATCGCTGCCTTATTTATAATAGCCAGAAGCTGGAAAGAACCCAGATGCCCTTCAACAGAGGAATGGATACAGAAAATGTGGTACATCTACACAATGGAATATTACTCAGCTATCAAAAACAACGAGTTTATGAAATTCGTAAGCAAATGGTTGGAACTGGAAAATATCATCCTGAGTGAGCTAACCCAATCACAGAAAGACATACATGGTATGCACTCATTGATAAGTGGCTATTAGCCCAAATGCTTGAATTACCCTAGTTCCCTAGAGCAAACGAAACTCAAGACAGATGATCAAAATGTGAATGCTTCACTCCTTCTTTAAGTGAGGAAAAAGAATACCCTTGGCAGGGAAGGGAGAGGCAAAGATTAAAACAGAGACTGAAGGAACGCCCATTCAGAGCCTGCCCCACATGTGGCCCATACATATACAGCCACCCAATTAGACAAGATGGATGAAGCAAAGAAGTGCAGACTGACAGGAGCCGGATGTAGATCGCTCCTGAGAGACACAGCCAGAATACAGCAAATACAGAGGCGAATGCCAGCAGCAAACCACTGAACTGAGAATAGGACCCCCGTTGAAGGAATCAGAGAAAGAAGTGGAAGAGCTTGAAGGGGCTCGAGACCCCATATATACAACAATGCCAAGCAACCAGAGCTTCCAGGGACTAAGCCACTACCTAAAGACTATACATGGACTGACCCTGGACTCTGATCTCATAGGTAGCAATGAATATCCTAGTAAGAGCACCAGTGGAAGGGGAAGCCCTGGGTCCTGCTAAGACTGAACCCCCAGTGAACTAGACTGTGGCGGGGGCGGCAATGGGGGGAGGGTTGGGAGGGGAACACCCATAAGGAAGGGGAGGGGGGGATGTTTGCCCGGATACCAGGAAAGGGAATAACACTCGAAATGTATATAAGAAATACTCAAGTTAAAAAAAAAAAAGAACAGTTTCTTAGATTGGGGGGGGGGAGCAGTAGCATATCACCTCTGTGTAAAAGTATAAGATTTAGAATACAGTAAGACATCTCTCTGTTCTGGAAGAGTGGCAGATGTACATACATTCTTTTCTAAGATCCATGCCTGACTAGTTTCCCCAAGTTTGCTAGCTTTGCAATACAATGAAGTAAAAGAGTGTATAAACTTCAGAGTTGGGGTCATTGGACAGGTTCAACGGAGGGTAACCTGGGTGGGATTTTAGGCAGGCAGAGAATTCCATTTCAAGTAAAAACATTTAAAAATTAAAAATATAAAAAAATATAAATGGCTGATATAGTGGCTTAAAGGAAGTGTTACCCCATAAGTCTCTGTAATTTTAGTACTGGCTTCACAGTTAGTAGAACTGTTTAAGGAGCTATTAGGAGGTACAGTCTTATTGGAGGATTTATCCCTTCAGGGCAAACTTTAAAGTTTCAAATGGCTCCTGTAATTGGGTAAGAGTAGGGTTACCCTGTACCAATGTTGGATGAAAAGACCACACAAACACATACAGAGAGAGGAGAGAGAGAGAGAGAGAGACAGAGAGACAGAGAGAGAGACAGACAGAGAGACAGAGAGACAGAGAGACAGACAGAGAGAGACAGAGAGAGACAGAGAGAGACAGAGAGACAGAGAAAGAGACAGACAGACAGAGAGAGAGACAGACAAAGACAGAGAGACACAGAGACACAGAGACAATGTGACATATAAATTCCATGAATATGTTTTAGATGTGCTATAATGAGATTAAAGGTAACCTTCTTATGAACTATTTGGCAGTGTGGACCTAGAGGACCCTAAATCCCAGTTATTTCCATTCCCCTCGGCTATTTACTAAAAACAATTAAGATCATATTCCTAAAGTATCATTCTCTTTTATTGAAAGATGCACCATTTAAATCTGGAACTGTACTAGAAGCTTCCTCATTGTTTCCTAGGTTTCATAGAGCATTCAGATTGTTTGGGAAGAAAGGTGTCAACATTCTTACCTAGCTGTGAAACCTAGAAACTATAATACCCATATGCCAGTGACATGTGCCTTCATGTACATTAGTGACACAACTGTATTTTCTCCTGTTCTGCAGGAAAAAATCATTCCTGGAAATACAACCTAGTCATGATGAACAGGCCTTAGGCCTATGACTGTTGTTCAGTCACATTGTCACTATGCCAAACTCCCTCTGAACATCTATGCTTATACTCAGAGACACATTTTATTTATAGTTTTGGTCAGTGTAGTGTATACTTGGAAGAAATTGGAGGGATAGCAGAGATGTATGGATGCTTAGAATAAGTGGCAGTTTGTGTGCTCAGCCATACACAGGACATCTGAAATATCTCTACTAAGCCTTCAGAAAACATTCTGGCAAAGGAGTTAATATTAATATAATATTACAATAGATATAATATATTACAATAATACAATTGTTGTAAAATTTAAAAAAAATAAAGGCAGTCTTTTACCCCCATTAGGACTGGCACTGCAGTGCTCCAAGATATCTGGTAGATATCTTAATCTCAGTCAGGAAAGCATCTCACATGCTCTGCTCCAACCCATATCACCCTGCTGAAGACCTCTATTTGAGCCTTGGAAACAATCTCTCTACCCATCTAGTACCCAGTGCAGGCTTCACCATGTCAGAAAAACGTATCCCAAATCTGTGGCGGCCCAGTGTCTCTGCTGCCACACATCTCCCAAACTCAAATCGCCAAATGGAAGAACACACAACACAATAACCTCTGATCCAATTGATAAGATGTAATTGCCCACCTAAACATACAAAGCCCTATATACACCCATCCCTTAAGAACATCCATAACAACCTGTAAAGGTACAGAGTGGAATCTAAACATCTGCCTCCATGTTCTCTAGGTGGCTTCTTATCCAGTCTCCTCCTTCCATTCCAGTTTCCTCCTCCCTCAAACTTTTCCCCCACCCATCCTTCCTTCTCGTCCAATGACAGGCCTCGTTCTATCTTGTATCTGCCTCACCTTTATGACATCATCCTGCAGACGAGGCCTGTGAAGAGCTGTCTTCTAGGCATGACGTAAAAAGTGCACTAATGACCTTATGGGAGCTGTGACTGTCTTCATACACATTTAAGAGTCAGTCACTTGGATCCCTGCCTTTCTTTGCTGTACTGTTGGCTACTGAATGATCGTGGGATTTTATACAAATTGTCTTCAGTTACAGCTGGGCAAACCAAGCTCTGTTGGATAGCTTCAGATGCTTAGTCACACTATTGGTCCTGGTTAATTTGAAATAAGTCATAAAACAAAGGTGAAAGATGCTTTTAGGCTTGAAGGAAAAACTTTAAAATGAGCAGGACTTCAAAGAGAACTGGCTTGGGCAGTAATCAAAATAGTCTAGTGAAATTTATATATTGATCAAGAACACAATTTATAAAACTATGAAAAGTATCAATGACAAAACAGCATGCTGTTTGTTTTTTTCCTTGCTTCCAATTACGTTTGACTGTTTCCAAAAATCTTATGAATCTATCATGAACACTCAAAGAACCTAGCTTATCAAGTTAGTGATAACAGCACTTATCGCCAAATCTTTATATTGTACTCTATTTCACACATGTATATATTTTTCTTGAGGTTAGTAATAATTCAATTATCTTTTCTGTACTTGTTTAAAAGGATCACAGCATATTCTAATATTTTCTTCTGCATCACTCAGTATCACATTAGGCTATAGGCATACCATTATGAGGTAAATAGTTAATATTGAAAATAAGTTTGTTTGAACAAAAACTGACATCAAATTTGCTCCTCTCAATTTGCAACTTTCAAATTTTAAAATAGATACATGAATATTGTTTTGATGAAAATTCTGGTGTAAGATTTTATAGTATGAAAATCATGAATTAAAAGCATGTTTTATATTTATTTTGTGAATTTGTTTTTTCACAATATAGATTTCCTTTTTCAAAGCTTTGACTCTGGTAGTAAATATTGTTTTTATATTCTGTAGAGGTTTCTGCCATATGTAATAAAAATATTTGTCATCAAATATAATTTTTGTCTCCCAAAATTCTTTATGACTGTCAAATAAACTACTCATTTAATAATCAGTTATAAACTTAATATTTAAAATTTCACTTCTAGGTTAGAGGTTTAAAAATCCATATTATAGGTATCTCTCAAAGCTTTAATTATCAAACTGTTAAATCATAAAAAAATCAACAAACATGCAAATGAATGGAACAGGTGGTTTCCAAATAAAGAAAAAGAAATCACCACTAAATACATGTTAGTTATGAGCAGAATTAAAATTAAAATTACATTAAGGTTACATATCGCTTCTCAGAATTAACAACAAAGCAAGATATAATGAGAGCTAGGATGCAGGAGAAATAATTGACTATATCCTGCTCATTTGAACAAATGTAATTAATGTTACTGACATGGAATTCAGGATAGAGGATCCTCCAAACTTTAAAACTTGAATATTTGAATGCAACTCTAAAAGTGACCAAATTATTTAGCCATGCCATTCTGTCTTTTTTAAGGTTTCATTGAAGAGACAGTGGGATCAGGGCAAAACTTATGAAGGAGAACAGTGATTGGGACTACCTTATAGTTCAGAGGTTAAGTCCGTTATTGTTGTTATAGGGGGAATCATTGTGGCTTGCTGGTAAGTGTAATGCTAGATAGGTAGTTGAGAGTTCTATATCTGGATCCATAGGAAACAGCAAGAGACCAGAAGCCATCAGGCCTAGATTGAGCTTCTGAAACCTCAGAGTTCAATGCCTGACAGCATACTTCTCCTAACATGGTCAAATCTTCTCAAACCAGGGCATGCCCTCTAATAGTGTCACTCACTGTGAGTCTATGGGGAACATTTTTATTTAGACAACTATATACGTCTCAAATGTCATAATTTTAAGTGAAATAATCCGGTATCAAAGGCAGATACAATAGTATCTTTTTTTTTTTTTTGGTTCATTTTTTCGGAGCTGGCGACCGAACCCAGGGCCTTGCGCTTGATAGGCAAGCGCTCTACCACTGAGCTAAATCCACGGCCGTATCTTTTCTTTTTTAACTGTATCTGGCATTTACAAGGACAAGACAATTGTATTTAAATAGACTGTTAGGAATGGAGAAAGAAAAAAGGAGTAAGAAATAGTGAATATTATCAGGGCACATTGTGGTAGAATACTGTTCATTTCATGAAATCTGCTTCCTTTCACTATAATAATGTCAGAAATGTATGTGATTACTATATTTTATGAAAACGTAAACACTTTTTATAGTTTAAATATTAAGATAATTTGCATATATCAATTAATATACTGTACTTATTTTTATGATATGTATATTGACAGTCTTGTAAACAGCAAATTTTGTTTATAAATCTTATACAATTAATATAAAGACAGTAAATGTCACTGTTTGAAACTATCATTTAGATCTGTGAGATAGACTAAAGATAATGAAAGTCTAGATGATGGAAAGGTTTTTATTACAATAAAATATAATATTTCCCCTACTGATTTCCAGGGATCCTTTGCTGTCTACATTTAATATTATTTAAGACCTTTCTATTAATTCAGCACAATGTTGCCAATTCTTATATATCAGAGGATGAATAAACTCATTGAAAAATTTTTCCCAGTGATTTCCAGGCTCCTACATCATCTTGGTAAATAAAAGAAAACACGAAAATAGAAGTGTTCTTAGAGATTCTATTACAAATGCATTTCTACTTTCTTTTTCTATTAAAATAATTATAGATTGCCTTACTATAATGTTACTATTGAAATTTTATTTATTGAGGCCATTTAATCATACACATATGTTATGAATAGTTGATGCCCAATATCAATCATTTTCAAAGGTCTTGGTTGTCGTTTTGCCCTAATGACAGTGCCCTTTGCCTTACAGAAGCTTTGCAGTTTTATCAAGTTCCATTTGTCTATTTTTGATCTTAGAACATAAACCATTAGTGATTTGTTCAGGAAATTTTCCCCAGTGCCCATGTGATCAAGACTCTTCCACAGTTTTTCTTCTATTAGTTTGAGTGTATCTGGTATGATGTGCCGGTCCTTGTTCCACTTGGACTTGAGCTTTGTACATTGTGATAAGAATGGATCGAATTTCATTCTTCTACATGCTGACCTCTAGTTGAACTAGCACCATTTGTTGGAAATGCTATCCATTTTGTTTGATGTTAGCTACTGGTTTGGTCTATATTACTTTTACTTTGTTTAGATATGGGCCTTGAATTCCTGTTCTTTCCAGGACTTTTAACATGAAGGTGTGTTGAATTTTTTCAAATGCTTTCTCAGCATCTAATGAAATGATCATGTGGGTTTTTGTGTTTGTTTGTTTGTTTTTGTTTTTTTGTTTTTGTTTTTTTCCAGAGCTGGGGACTGAACCCAGGGCCTTGCGCATGCTAGGCAAGCGCTTTACCACTGAGCTAAATCCCCAACCTCTCATGTGTTTTTTTTTTTTTTTTTGATAGTTCGTTTTTGAGTTTATTTATATATCGGATTACATTGATGAATTTTTGTATATTGAACCATTCCTGCATCCCTGGCTTGAAGTCTACTTGATCATGATGGATGATCATTTTATTGTGTTCTTGTATTCGGTTTGCAAGAATTTTATTGAGTAGTTTTGTGTCGATATTCATAAGGGAAATTGGTCAGAAGTTCTCTTTCTTTGTTGGGTCTTTGTGTGGCTTAGGTGCAAGAGTAATTGTGGCTTCATAGAAAGACTTTGGTAGCGCTTCATCTGTTTGTATTCTGTGGAATAATTTGGACAGTATTGGTATGAGGTCTTCCTGAAGTTCTGATAGATTTCTGCACTAAACCTATATGGTCCTGGGCTCTTTTTGATTCAGAGTCTTTTAATAACTACTTCTATTTCTTTAGGATTCATGGGGGGGGTTAGATTATCAGTCCCTTATTTAAATTTGGTACCTGATATGTGTCTAGAAAATTGTCCATTTCCTCCAGATTTTCATCTTTTGTTGAATATAGGCTTTTGGAGTAGGATCTGATGATTTTTTTAAATTTCCTCGGATCCTGTTGTTATGTCTCCCTTTTCATTTCTGACTTTGTTAATTTTGATACACTTTCTGTGCCCTCTGGTTAGTCTGGCTAAGGGATTATCTATCTTGTTGATATTCTCAAAGAACCAGCTCCTGGTGTTGTTGATTCTTTGTATAGCCCTTTTTGCTTCTACTTGGTTGACTTCAGGCCTGAGTTGATTATTCCCTGCCTTCTACTCCTCTTCAGTGTATTTCTTTCTTCTTGTTCTAGAGCTTCTATGTGTGCTGCCAAGTTTCTGACATATTCTCTCTCCTGTTTCTTTTTGCAGGCACTCAGAGCTATGAGTTTTCTGCCTAGCACTGCGTTCATTGTGCTCCATGAGTTTGGGTATGTTTTAACTTCATTTCCATTAAATTCTAAAAAAGTCTTTAATTTCTTTCTTTATTTCTTCTTTGACCAAGTTACCATTGAGTAGAGTCTTTTCCAACTCCCATGTATATTGTGGGCTCTCTGTCGTTATTATTGTTATTGAAGACCAGCCTTAATCCATGGTGATCTGATAGGATATTTGGGATTATTTCTATCATCCTATATATACTGAGGGTTATTTTGTGACCAACTATATGGTCAATTTTGGAGAAGATTCCATGAGGTACTGAGAAGATGGTATATCCTTTTGTTTTAGGATGGAATGATCTATAAATATCTGTTAAGTCCATTTGGTTCATAACTTTCTGTTAGTTACTCTGTATCTCTTGTTTAATTTCTGTTTCCATGATCTGTCCATTGATGAGAGTGGGGTGTTGAAATCCACTACTATTATTGTGTGAGGTGCAATGTGTGATTTGAGCTTTAGCAAGGTTTCTTTTATGAATGTAGGTGCCCTTGCATTTGGAGCATAGATATTTAGATTGAGAGTTCATCTTGGTGTATTTTTCCTTTAATGACTATTAAGTGTCCTTCCTTGTCTTTCTTGATGAATTCTGGATGAAAGTTAATTTTATTCGGTAACAGAATGGCAGCTCCATCATGTTTCTTTGGACCATTTACTTAGAAACTTGTTTTCCAACATTTTACTCTGGGGTTGTTTCTGTGTTTGTCCCTGAAGTGTGTTTTCTGTACGCAGCAAAATGCTGGGTCCTCTTTAAATATCCAGTCTGTTAGTATATGTTTTTTTTTTATTGGGGAATTAAGTCCATTGATGTTGAGATATTAAGTAATACTGATTGCTGCTTCCTGTTATTTTTGTTGTTTGACATGGATTTATGTTTGTGTATCTCTCTTCCTTTTGTTTTGTTGCAAGGATATTACTTTCTTGCTTTTTGTACAGGATAGTATTCCTCTTTGTGTTGGAGTTTTCCATCTATTATCCTTTGTAAAACTGGATTTGTAGAAAAATATTGTGTAAATTCATTTTTGTCGTGGAATAGCTTGGTTTCTCCATCTATGCTAATTGAGATTTTTGCTGGATTTTTGCCTGGGCTGGCATTTGTGTTTTCTTAAGGTCTGTATAGTATAAGCCCAGGATCTTCTAGTTTTCATAGTCTCTGGTGAGAAGTCAGGTATAATTTTGATAGATCTGCCTTTATATGTTACTTGACTTTTTTTTTACTGTTTTTAATATTATTTTTATTTTGTGCATTTTGTGTTTTGACTATTATGTGATGGAAGGAATTTCTTTTCTGGTCCAATCTATTTGGAGTTCTGTAGGCTTCTTGTATGTTTATGGGCATTTCTTTCTTTAGGTTAGGGAAGTTTTCTTCTATAGTTTTAATTAAAGATATTTACTGGCCCTTTAAGGTGGGAGTCTTAACTCTCTTCTATACCTATTATCCTTAGGTTTGATCTTCTCATTGTGTCCTGGATTTCCTGGAAGTTTTAGGCTAGAAGCTTTTCGTGTTTTGTTATCCTTGATAGTTGTGTCTATATTTGCTATGGTATTTTCTGCCCCTGAGATTCTCTCTTCTATCTCTTGTATTCAGTTGGTGATGCTTGCATCTATGACACCTGATCTCTTCCTTAGGTTTTCTATCTCCAGTGTTGTCTCCCTTTGTGCTTTCTTTATTGTTTCTATTTCCATTTTTAAATCTTGGACAGGTTTGCTCAATTCTTCCACCTGTTTGGTTGTGTTTTCATGTAATTCTTTAAGGGATTTTTGTGTTCCTCTCTAAGGGCTTCTACTTGTTTACTTGTATTGTCCTGTATTTCTTTAAGGTCATTATTTATGTCCTTTTTATAGTTCTTGGTCATCACTATAAAATGTGATTTTAAATCTAAATCTTGCTGTTCCTGTGTTTTTGGATATCCAGTATTTGCTTTGGTGGGAGAACTAGGCTCTGATGTTCGCAAGTAGTTCTGGTTTCTGTTGCTTAGATTCCTGTGCTTGCCTCTCATCATCACATTGTCTCTGGTGTTAGCTTGTCTAGCTGTCTCTGACAGTGGCTTGACCCTCCTGTAGCCTTTTTTGTCAGCACTCCTGTAGACATGTTTTCTTTCAGCTGGATCTGGGAACAGAGAGTTCTGTTCTCAGGTGTGTAGTGGCTCCTTGTGACTGGCTTTCATTTCTTGGTCCAGGCAGAAACCTGAAAGGTCCTACCCTTGAGTGTTCCTAGTCCCCTTGCCCAAGGGGCACAGGTGGCACTAGATGATTTCCTCTTGGGTGGGGAATGTGGGCAGAGAGTAGTCTCCTCTGAGTTCTCAGGAGTGTTTGTACTTCTCATCACATTTCTTTAATTGTGAATATGTAACAAACTATTTTACTCCTCAGAGGTAAATGCATTTTATTTTATTTTTGTTGTTATTATTTTTGTTTGACACATATTTGCATTTACTTTTTTAAGCACAAGTTAAACATAATAATGGAGTTCATTATGATGATTTTATACATGCTTGTGTATCTTCTACTCAAATTCATCTTGTTCACCTTTGTTTTCACACTTTACTCATGATAATCCCTTATTCTTTCCAAGTAGTCTCCATTCTATCTTTATATCTGTTTACATTTTCTCCTACCTCTCCTCTTTCTCTCCCTCCCCCTCCATTTCCCTTCCTCCCTCCACCCACTCTTTCTGATGTCCCTTGAACGTCAGTATTTTAATTAATAGGGACATATGTAAGAATTTGCATACAGGTGCGTGTCTACCATATCGATAGTTAAAGCAGTGAAGAAAATGTCTCCTCACCCTGACCAAACTTCTCTGCATCCAAATCCTCAAACACAGGTAGGATCCCATAACTATCTTCCCCTTAAATGACAGAGAATTAACATACTCAAATTTAAGGAGGTCCAGTGCATTATTCACAGTTGGCATGATTTTACATGTTCATGTAGCATTGTTGGAGAAGATGTGGCCTTGTTGGAGGAAGTGTGTCATTCTCGCGGTGGGCTTGAGGTCTGAAATGCTCAAGGTATGACCAGTGAGGCATTAACTTCGGCTGCAGATAGAACCCTCAGTTTTTTCTCCAGCACCATGTTTTTCTGTAGACCACAATGGTTGCTGCCATGGTGATAATGGACTAAAGTGTGAAAGTGCAAGGAACCCTATTTAAATGTTTTCCTTAATATGACTTGCTGTTGTCATGAAGTTTCTTCCCGGCAATAGAAAACCTAAGAGAGCTTTCTTTCATGGAATGAAAAGATTCCAAGATAAAATAACAAACCTCGGGAAGAGGCAGCACTAAATTCCTTTAGATCAGTAATTTTCTTAGTGGTAGGATATTATTTTTCTGGAATACAAATAAAGTTATTAATGTTTATATATTTTATTTAATATACAATACTCATTTAATTCTGCTTAATACTATTGTCTTCCCAAAATATTTGATAGATTTGAAAAATATGATCTGTGATGCATAATCAAATATTTTTTGTGAAATAAAATCAGCAAAAATCAAATTTACAAATGAATTTAAAAAATTACGATAGTGTTCAATCAGTTAAATAGAATTCTTCTTTAGTGACAGCATAGAAGGCCTGTGACCATCTATGAAATTCATGACATTAAAATAACATATGAAAATTCCTTTCAAATTTTTATGACTCGTTACCACATGCCAAATGTTTTAGCAAAAGAAGAATGTGCATCTAATAAAGGGTGGTAAAAGGTATTTTTTAAAAGAATTAAATGCAATTTAATTAGAGTTAATGTAAGAATAATATCAAATATATTCTTATCATTTCTGCTAAAAAGAAAGTGTAGAGTTCTAAAATTAAAGTTTAGTTAATTAAGTTAATTAAATCAAAGCTTTAGAGAATACAGGAAATGTTAGCAAAGATACAAAAATATAATGTGAAATGACAACTTTTATGAGTAAAAAGAAATTTTATGATGTCAAATAGCTGCAGGTAATTGGTACTTTAAGGATTTTAGCCTGCAGTTCTCAGATCATGGTATTTAAAAATCTGTCTATATATAATTTAATAAGATAACACTGAAGTTTTAGTTATTGCATTTATTCTTATTTTCTTTCTATAATTTTTGGATTTTCTGTCTACTGAAAAAAGTGAGTAAATGATTAAAGATAAAATTGCCATTCATCATTTGGCTTAAAATATTTTGAATATTTGTCACATACTGTGTTTCATTTTATTCATTGTTTTTCTATAACTCACCATTTAAAAATTAACTTTGATAATTCATTTGAGCACTATATAACTTCAAGGAAATTGTACTCACAAAGTGCTAATAATATTATTTTGTTATTTTGTGTACATTACGTATTTTGAAAAATATTAACTAAACTGCAGTTATAAAATAAATAAAAGCTTTTAAAGGTTACAAGTGTTCTCTACACTACAATAAAGATTTCTGTACATGATTTTTATTTTTTAATGTGTACATTAACACCTTTAGATATAAAGAGTAATACAGTTAAAACTAAATTACCACAATAATGGTATACGAATGTAGATATAGAAAAAGTTTCTTTATGAGCTATTATATTCAGTAATTGTAAATGTATCTTTAATTTGCTAGGTGTAATTGTCAGATTGGAGGCTTATTGCTAAATAAGCTTACCCTTTATAGCCTTTTCTGAACGAGCTCAATGGTTTCAACTTAGCTGTTCTGGCATGCACTCCTCTCCAAGCTGACTGATTCAATCCGGATTCTCTTGGCTTTTCCCTGAATTGCTTTGTTTGGCCTCAAACTAACTTTGGCCATATGGTTTAATCCTCAGGCTTCTTCTCTCTTTCTGGATCCTTATGTCTTCATCTGCAACTTGCCTCAATGAAACTGCTCTCTCTCTCTCTCTCTCTCTCTCTCTCTCTCTCTCTCTCTCTCTCTCTCTCTCTCCCCCCTTTTCTCCCTCTCCCTCTCCGTCTTTCTTCCTTCCTCTCTCTCTTTCTCCTCTGCCTATGTGTCCCTGTGCTTTGTATTTCTCTCTGAAGTCACTTCTCTTTCCTGCGGTATTCCCCTGAGAGTTAGGCATTACCTAACTCTGAGTCATTCTACAAAATCTTTCTTAGATTCATCATTTTGTTTGACTCTCAAGTAGACACCACTGCCAAACAGGTTTCCTTCCTTCTACAAATTAATTTTATCTTTATTATCTGGGATTAAAGATGTATATAAAGGGCATGTCTGTGTAAGCAGATGACCCAAACCTAGAAAATCTTTGTATGTGATCTTTGCCATACCAGGCATATTGCTGGATTAAAATTAGTCTACAATTAATTGATATATTTCCCTATATTTTATTCAAAGACAGATCATGGGCAACTTTCTAAAGGATATTTGTGTCCTCTTACCATTCATGCACTGTGAGGTAAACAGTTTGCTCAACTCTGAAGGAAAAATAAAATGGCATTTTAAAAACTATTACTAGAATCAAACAAATTATTTTAGCTAAAATTGAAAAACTAATGAACATTAATCTTCCTCTTCTTCCTTTAACTCCAGTGTTTGTACATTCTACATTTTACCCAACTATTTCTAGTTGGATATTACTTTTGTATAGGCATTACCTAGTAAAATATTTGGAAAATTTATAGGATATGTTATGGGAAGAAATGATAAAGATCTCTTTCTATTCAGATTTTGAGTAAATTTCTTACAATTTTCTCATTATTTAGAATTATATTAGTTTAATATTAATTCAAGATAGTGCCTCATTTTTATTTTTCCCATTACTATCCGTATCAATCAGCATCATGTAAAGGAACAGCACAGATAGCATGAATATATATTCTTCCATGGGGTGCTACTAGAAGGTGTAGCCAAAATTTAGCATGGGTTCTCTAACCTCAAATAATCTGATTAAGAAAACCCTTAAAAGATTGCCCAGCAGCTTTACTTTTATTTGATCCCAGATGTAGGCAACTTGGTAATGAGGATTATCAATCACACTAAACATGGATACTTTCAGCCTTTGTTCTATGGTCTAACTGCAGGCTTTAACATTTACTTTCTTAGGAACCTTATTTTTCACTCTTCCTTCTATGCCCCACATGTAAATGAATAATAAAATAACACAATGGTTCGTCTTTTAGAGTCACCAGCAGTCTTTAAGGGTCTGAGGCTCTTTGTGAACTGGAAAACAAATCAGTTTGTCCTCACCTCCTAACCAAGAGAAGACTCATACTCTTTGTTCTCAGTGACTCTTATTGTTTTCAACTCATTTTCAGATTAAGTTGAGAGGATACCCCGGGGGGGGGTGGAAACTCATACAAAATTCAAGCCTCTTCATACCTTTTTGTACAGGTATTTGTTTATGTCTGGCCATCCATTTTGATATTAAACCAAATTAAGAGGTTGGTATCACTAGACACTAATGTGACACTTCTCTTAAAAGTAACTTCATTTGTTAAAGGATCTTAGAAAAGAACAACTGGAGGCTTAGAATCAAATTTCAGTATTTTTATGCATCGACCCAAGGATCAAACTTCAGCACCAAAATGAATAAATGAATAAATGAATACTGTGATGATTTCAATGTAACTTCAGAGTTTAGAAAGTCAAAGTTATTCTATTGATCCTTCAATGTTTTGTTTATATATATATATATATACATATATATATATTCCTATCTTATTGCCTTCTTTTGTTCTCATCTAATGATTTTTGTAGCAGTATCTACATACTACATAAATCATACTTTTTAGAAACCTAGTCAGAATTTATCCAAATTCTTGTTGATAATTTTTAATTCAATTAATATATAATATTTGTGCAAGTATGTGCCTTGTGTAAATAGATCCCATTCCTAAAGACCCTCGTTACTATCCTATATAAAGACCTAAGACCATTATGATTAGAGAATCAGTGATGTTCACACACAACATTATGTACAAAAGTAGTGTTACTGGCTCTCATAAAGTTATGTAGTGAAAGTCTTAAGAGTCTAAGTCACACTCAGCCTATGAAATGGAGTCTTCTTTCATGTATAGTCCTTGACTATACATGTCAACATGCAGAATATTGGAAGGATTTGCTTACTATCCAGGCTTTACTGCAGAAAAAGAAAAAAAAACAAATCTTTCATTCCTTCATTTGTCTTTAATATCTCATAATCCTGAAGATATTGAAATACATGTAAATCTAATCAGCAAAGATCTGCCCTATATAAATCACCTGCTGCTAAATTAACTGATTAAATAAATAATAAAATTTTGGACACAGAAATATAAAGTTCATGTATCATCATTAGAAGTTGTTCAGAACCTTCTGCCCAAACCTTTCATGAAGTAAAAATTAGAAAATTTAAAATCTTATGTCTGCTGGTTAGTAAGTTGCTAAATAAAGTCAGCATCAAATTCACTGTATGTCAAAGCCCTCTTTTCTCATGTTTAAAATAAATATTACTTACATATATTGGTGTGCTTCTGTAATCTTAGGAATTAGTAGGCTTGCACAAAAGAATTGTGATCTTGAGGTTAGCATGGGAATGGGAAATAAATATAACTTGAACCCAAGATGTATACGTTGAATCACTGACTCAGGAAACAAAATAAGGAACCAGTAAAAAAAAAATAAAACTTTCATATCAATCAGTAATGCTTTTTAAAAGAACATGAGTTAAATTAATTAGGTATTTTGAGCATGAAAGAATAATGGCTAAATTCATAATGTTTTAATAAAAACATTTGGGACCTGTTAATTTTTAAGTAATGAACTAACTGTTGTTTCTTTTCTCACTGTTCCACTAATAAATAAGAAATGTGACAACTAATTACATTGTTGTCATTCATTAAAAATGCATTAGAGAAACTTTAAACATGTTCAAAGTTTTGGGAGATCATAAGACAAATGAGTAAACATCTAAGAGTTATATGTTGCTTTATTTGATGTTCAGAGACCACTTGAGGGCTGTGCATCTATGAATCACTCATTAAAACTTCAGCTTTAGTACTTTAAATATTTTAGGTTATCTAATCATATTCTGCTCCTACAGTGTTAAGACACAAGTGCATTTTTATAAGAAATGTCCTTATTCACAACACGTATGCACTCCTTACAGGTTCGGATGATCAAATTACTTCCATCAAACAAATGTGGATACTTCAGGCAATAGTCTGATAAGGTAAACAAATACCATAATATACACTGATAGGAAACTAAGAGTTTACTGTCATTAATTACAAAAAGAGAAAATCTGAAACTCAGTTTAGTCCCCAGAATTGACATTAAAAAAAAAAGAAGAAAAACAGAAAACAGTGGCATGTGCTTGTATCTACAGCTCAGAAAAGGAGAAGCCAGACATATGCCTGGAGTTCTCTGGTTAGTCACACTACCGTAAGTGTCAAGCATCTGATTTTTGTGGGAAACTCTGTATAAAAAACAGATATACTCTCCCCAAGGAACCACACCTGACATTTATATCTATCCTCAACATAAAGTTCACAGATATTCACATATACCCTGCAGACACACACACACCGACACACACACACACACACACACATACACGTGCCCTTAATTATCCCTGACATCATTCAAACATATAAAATGAAAGATTGTTATTAATGAAAAATTAGTGTATTAATTATTTTCACTGTACCAAACACCTGATGAAAACAACTTACTGGGGAGGTTATTTTAGCTAACTTAATGGTGTTTCCACCTCTGTTTGCTTGTAATATTACTCAGGGCAGAACATGTTTTTTTAGTAATTGGTGAATACTTCTCAGAAAACGGGTAATCTGTGAAGAGGTTAGAGATATAATCCTAATGATATATCCCTATGTGAACAATTCTTCCATTATATAAATTCCACCTTCACTAATACAAACCATGCCATCAAGACATTAATCCAATTATTATGCCAGAAAGTGTAATGGTAATTCTAAAATATATCACTGGAGATGCAACCAGAGGAGTCCCTAAAAGTTTAAATGATTATTAATCAAATCTAATAAACATTCAAAAGCATTAAACAATTGTAGGTACTCCTTGTTCATAGACGGAAATCCTTAACATAATACTACTCAAAGTTTGCACATGCAATAAAATCCCTTGATATGGTTGTATGTTAGTAACACTTCTATAAGCTTACGCAAGTAATTTCTCAGATTCTAAAAGAAATTCATTGCATCTTTAAAAGCCATTATGACATTAAAATATTTAAAAAATTAGTGCTCTCACTTTTTCAGTCATCAAACGGATGCAGTTTTAAATATTGAATATAACATGATTCTAGAATGAAAATTTAAACTTATATAAATTATAGTCAAGGAGCAAGAATAAACATACAATTAGAGAAAATTGTTTTTGAAAAATGAGTTTAAATATTGTTAAGGAAAACAATTTTGTTTGCACAGAATTGCCTTATCAGGCATGACTGTAAGGGGAGCCCCTTGGTCCTGTGTAGGTTTGGTAATCCAGGGTTGGGGAACATTAGGCTGCTAAGGCAGGAGTGAGTGGTCTGTTGGGGAAGCATCCTCATAGAGACAGTGCGAGGAAGGAGGGACTGGGGGCGTGTGGAGGGGAAACTGGGAAAGGGGATAATATTTGAAATGTAAATAAATAAGATAACAAATAAAATAAAATTCCTTATTATAAAAATGTATTATTATAAAATGATTGATTAATCTGGTAACCATATTCCTTTACCTTCACAAGTTTTCAATAACCACACAGAGAAACCAAGATTTATTTCAAGCTATATCTTAATACTGTGCATTAAATGAGGCATAATAACCCCTATGCTTATCTGGCTGCCTCCCAACCCCATTCCATGATATTTGCATTTTTTAATTTAATTTAATTTTTTACTTATTCACCTTACATCCCACTCAGTGCCTACCTCCTTGTCATGCTTTCCCACAATCCTTCCTCTGTCTCCTCCCCCCCTCCTCCTCTGAGTGTTTTATTATTGATCTGTATCTTTGGGCTTTAGTAGTTTCTTTTTAGCATAATATCTTCCTGGATACTCTCTTCACGGTCCATATGAAAAAAAAACCTCTCTCTCTCTCTCTCTCTCTCTCTCTCTCTCTCTCTCTCTCTCTCTCTCTCTCTCTCTCTCTCTCCTCCAACTAACTGGCAGAAATCTCTACCTTATTCTCTGCTCTGCTCAACCATTGGGTGGTCAGCATTTATTGACAAGGCAGGGAGTAAATCATAAGAAATGTTTATACAAATTTGAGACAGGATATTCCTGCCCTAAGTGTTACAATGTCATGTCTGGTTTGAAAAGAAGCTATTAGTACAGAGAAATAAGCATTTGAATAACACAAAGATAATTCTTACACAGTACACAAAACATTATGCCTACAGCTTAAAGTGTCCTTACATTTATAAAGGAATGAAAATGATTGTCAGCCTCAAAATATAAATCAACAAGAAGAGCAGATATGTTTAGAGGTCTAAGGTGCGGTCTTTAGATAGTCGGAATGAAGCGTGGTCTGGATATGATAAAATATATTGAATATGAAATAAACAAAATATAAAAATATATTACATGCATATACAGTAACACAGGCCAAGAAAGGGGGTTGGTGTGAATATGATAAACTATATTACATACATATATGAAATTAAGGGAGAATAAACATATTTTAAAAGATAAGTTATATGATTTACCTAAAACAAAAACAAACCCAAAAAAACCCAAATAAACAGAAGAAAAAGAAAAGAAAACAAAACAAAACAAAACCTGTAAGAAAAAAAAGGATAAATTTGATATGTGGCCTTTAGACATTGATTTAAAATATAACACCAAAAATCAAAGGCAAATGGAAATATAAATTGAAAATTAATCAAACATTAAACCTTTCACACATGCTAACATTTTGAAAAACATCTATATGATTCGAAAAATATTTGCAAATCAATTCAATAAGAGTTTTATGTGTGTTTATGTGTATGTGCGTGTGTGTATGCATATGTGTGTGTGAGAGAGAGATTGAGAGACAGAGACAGAGACAGAGAGACTGAGAGAGCACAATCAGAGGTACCTAATATTTAATAAGGTAAAATATTTGAAGAGATATTTTAACCAAAGTGATATACAAATAACAAATATATTAAAAAGGAGTAATATTTTCAGTAATTAAGGGATTATAAATTGAATAGGCATTGAAATTCTTTTTCAGCACAACTACCATGGGTACCATTAGGACACAAATGATGGAAAATGTTGACAAAGACACAAGTAAATGGCATCCATTAAGAAAAGGGAGGAATAGAAACCAACCAAGACAGTTTCCTCAACAGAAAATGATCTGTCTTATAACACAGCTATAGCACAACCCGGACACTCTAAGTCAGCAGAGCACCAAGGCATCCTTATTGATTTCAGCACTATTCATTACAGACAATTTGTTTAATCAAACTATTCATCAATCAACAAATGAATGGGTGAAAAGCTGGTAGATAGAAACAATGGGATATTATTCAGCTATAAAGAATGAAATTATGTTATCTAGAAAATGTTTAAATATCTTGATATTATGATATCAAGTTAAATAAATAAAGCCATAGGTATGTACCAATACATATTGAAAAAGGAATTAAGCAGATACTTGAACATCCTAGGCCATTAAAAAAATTCTTGAAGTATCAATTGTGAAAAGTAAATCAATATCCATGAACAAATTGTACACAAAATATAGTTTAGGTTTCCAAACCCAAATGGTATCTGGATATGATACATGTTGAAACAGGATGAGTCAAGGAAAGATGCTAATTTACATAAAGTTGGAGCATAATGGCAGATTTGATGGGATTTCAGTACTATATACAATTTCGTGATTTAAATTATAAACTTTATAAACTTCGAAAGACAGGAAGTAGATTTGATTTAGGAAAGGCATAGGGTATGGGACAATGGGAAGTTATGGAAGTTCTTCCTGTAGTGTGGAAATTCACAAGCAGTAGCAAACACATGTAGATCCAGTACTTGGGAAGCTGAGTTGAGGAACAAATTCAAGTTCAAGGCCAGTCTGGACCATAGAGTCACTCCAATCTGCCTTTTTAAAAACTCCAAATCAGTGTAAGATTTGAAGAATTAACCAGATAAGAAAAGAAAAAGCGATACAAAGAAAAGAATAATTAAATTATCCATTTTTAATATTTTATTTAATTCTGTATTTAAAAGCTGCTAAAGAAATGACTAGAACACTTATATCCGACAGAAACTTCAGCAAAATTGGAGGAAACTAAATCATCCTAGGCAAAGCAGTGCATTTTTTTAATATATTGATAACAAACATGCTGAGAAGGAAAATAAGAAAAATTCCATTTATGAAGTCTCAAGCACAGGAAATAAAACTCACATGGAAGCAATATATTAATATATACAGGTCCTCACCTTAAAGACCTGTACTGGACATATATCAATGCATGATTTCAAGAACTGAAAATAACAGAACTTTAGATATAAAAGTAAGAAAGAGGCAACAGGTTGGAAAGTGGTCAACAGAGTCGTAAAAACCTTACATTTACAATCTCTCCTGTTGGGAGCAATGTCCTTGAAACCCTCCATTATGGATGTTAATATAATGGTATAATAGATGTTAATACTTAATGGTTAGCATTAAGTATGACTAGGTTCATGGAAAATCCCCAGCCAGCTGCAGAAGACTAATACAAATCTGGTGATCAGGATGAATAATGATTTGATAAAGTTCTCACCTTGCTGAGAAATACGTCTGATGTGAAGATGCCCAATGTGATGTCCTGTAACCTTTCTGAAAAACCAACATCCTGCTGACCAATAGATATGACAAACCTGTGACCTTTCTGATATCCTTTCAACATCAGCCGTTTCCCTGACCACACGAATACTGTGTCCTTGGCCTGTGTAAATGTTTCTTACTTCCCCTCTCCCTCTGTTACCCCTGTTATGGTATAAATTCAGCCTTGGAGAAAAATAAAATTGTTGCCTTGATCAGACTCTTGTCTTGGCGTCCTTCTTCGAGTCTCTTGTCCCCCATTCTCTTCCAGGTACACTCTGCCTCCGTTGTTGACCCTCTCCTACCTGCAAATTGTGCTGAGGCAATGGTGGCATAAAACTTGTGGGAATACAACTAATGTCTACTTCATCTAAGGTCCATACCTCATACATCCAGCACATACTGGATAACTCAGAAACTTAGAGCAGAACAAAAAAGTCTGGCAAAAACAAAACAACAACAACAGCAACAACAACAACAACAACAACATTTCTTAATAATATTCTTCTATACTATACTCATACACTGTGCCTTGCCCAGTTGTTAACACATAGTCCTCCTCTGGAAGCTATTGAGAGCTGGTATAGTGACCCAGTTCAGAGAACCCTGAAGAAGAGGGAGAGGAATGATTGTAGAAGTCAGAAGGAATGAAGAACACCAAGAGAACATGTCCCACTGAATCAACTAGACAGGGCCTAAATAGACAGAAGAGGCAAGCATAAGGCCACCAGGGATCAGTATTGAGTCTTCTCTGTATGTTTTTTTTTTCTGTTAGCTTGAGTGTTTTGGTGAGAATCATAACAGTGGGAACACATGAATATTTGATGCTGCTGTCTGTTCTTGGAACTCTCTTCCTCCTATTGGGTTCCCTTGCCCACTCTTGATAATGAGGGCTTTTGCCTTGCCTTATTGTATCTGTTTTTGTAATAGTTGATAGGTGTCTCTTGGATGTCTGCTACTTTCTGGAGGAAAATAGGGCAGATGAAGAATATGGGGAATCGGGAAATAAGGAGCTAGAAGGAAGGAACGAAGAGAAAGTGGTTTTTAAGATATAATATATGAGAAAAGAATCTATTTTCCATTAAAAATATGAAAACCGTATCATACTGTCACAAAACCTGACATGTTGAACAATGGATCAGAATAGAGGCCCCAGGAACTCAACAGCCTAAATTGGAGAAAAGATAGCCTACTCAACCACAATAATATATGGCAATAGTATGACAATCAGATAAACACATAAAGAGGAATGAATGTAGCCCTTATGCCTCAATATATAATAATCAATTCAGGTGGACAAATGATGTTATTGTAAGATCTGAACCTCTAATACACCTTGTTGAAGTTATGAGACTGTCATTTTAGATATGCCTATAGACAAAAATTTTCGTAAAGACATTAATTAGGAGAGAAACAGTTCTGGGGATGTACAGAGGAGTACAAATACATTTACAAAGTATTTATCTATATCTAATCTCTATCTCTACCATCTATATCTGTATCTGCATCTATCTCTCTTTATATATAAAGTTAACAGAATGAAACATATGAGCTTCCTAATGGGAAAAACCTTTATCAGCTATGTATCTTACTATATATGTACCTAAAGTGCATAGAGAACTCCAAAATTAAAATACAGTTGACATTACCTGCTATAAACACTTATTCCAATATCTAGGGTAGATATTGAGTATTTTTCCAGCCACAAAAAACTTAAAACTATTATAAAAAGCAAATGTAGGAAGGAGAGAGACAGAGAGAGGCAGAGAGAGGTAGAGACAGAGACAGAGAGATCCCAAACATAAGTTTTCATTCATAAGCAGCTATCATGAAAATCAGCACAATTCAGCCACAGAACGGCTGTGCACTTGAAGTTTTCTCAGTGAACAAAGCACAGTGGTCCCTACACACCCACTATTATTATTATACACAGGAACCACTAAACAGAAGCACCCTAAATGTCTATCAACAGAGGCACTGATTTGAATTTTGTAGTACACGGACATCGTAGAGAAGTATTCAGCTTTATACAACCAATGAAATTATAAGTATTACAAGGAAGTAGATGGAATCAGAGATAATCATCTAGAATGAATAAAACCAGAATAGTAAGAAAATTATCATGCTTTTCTCATACAATGGACTGGAAGCTTTTATTTCTTCATAGGTATATATGTGAATATACGTCTCTCTGTATGATTTCTATGTGTATATATGTGCATATGTATATGTGTATATATGCAATTATATAACTTGAATATATAATAAGAAAATTTATCACGTTGCATACTTAACAAAATTTTATAAAAATTATATTAAACATGTTTTTTCAAAGCTTTTATGACATGCATTTTAGAGTATAAATTCATAATTTTTTCAAATTTCTTAATAGTCATAGTATCTACTTTTCACAATAAATAAATTTTAAATTGTTGTTTATATCACCTTTTAAAATCTCCATTGCCAATAACTAGTCAACAGTTTTTTGTATAGAAAGTAGTTTTCCATTTAATTACTACATTTAAATTAAGTCAGAAGACCTTCATATATAGAAAATAAAATAGAAAAGAAGAATGTTCTCTTTAACATGAAAAAGATACATTATAGCACGAGGAACAGCAAAATCTGTTATTATAATGGATAATAAATCTATTCAATTGAAATATTTAATATTTTATATATATGATCTAAATGAGTTTCAAGGTAGAAACAACTTTAAAAATACCCTAAGCTCTTTCTGAATATTGAATTCTCTTTTACACACGGAGTCAATAAATAATTATAAAAATATCTATGTAGTATGATGTATGTAGCTGCCTAGTTTTTCCAAAATAAATTGAAATATACCTATGAAGAATAGTATTAAGATTAAAATTTGCAGCAGCAATTGAGTTATTTTTATTGCTTGTGGTTTAGTCAGGCATTCTTACCCCTGACTAAAGCTCGATTTCGCACCATTTCAATTTCATATGACATTCAGAATATCTGTGTTTGTTTTCTTGCATTGAAGTAATTAAATACAGTGATTATGTAATCTAAGGTCAATAACTCCTAAATGGAAACATTTAAATTTTGGAAAATTTACTTGGTGTCAAGATACCAGTAGTGAGTAAGTTTTACTACACTACAAAGATAACTGGAAAAACAGGAATTCCAGACATTTCTTCAATTCTAGCTTAATGAAAGCAAAGAGGTCAAATAATATAATATTTTTGTTACCTACTTCAGCTCTAATTCAATAAAAGAAATTTTGACCAAAGAGCAACGAGAGAGAAAAATGAAGTGACAGGATACAACAGGACACATATCTTTAGCAAATATTGTAATGTAATGGCTTCCAGGAGAAGGAAGAGGAAGAGAAGGAGGAAGGAGAGGAGAAAGAGGAGGGGAAGAGGGAAAGGAGGATGAGGAGGAGAAAGGAGACAGAGGAGAAAGAGGAATGGCAAAGGAAGAAAAGGATGAATAGGAAGAGAGGGAGAAAGATGATAGGGAAGAGGAAGAAGAAGAGAGGAGTAGAAGAGGAAGGAGAAAGAGAAGGAGTAGGCGAAGACGACGATGACGACGGAGAAGAAGATGACTACGACGACCACGAGGACAAAGACGACGATGACAAAGAAGGAGGGGGAGGGGGAGGAGGAGAAGGAAGGAGAAGGAGAAGGAGAAGGAGAAGGAGAAGGAGAAGGAGAAGGAGAAGGAGAAGGAGAAGGAGAAGGAGAAGGAGAAGGAGAAGGAGAAGGAGAAGAAAAGAAGAAGAAGGAGGAGGAGGAGGAGGAGGAGGAGGAGGAGGAGGAGGAGGAGGAGGAGGAGAAGAAGAAGAAGAAGAAGAAGAAGAAGAAGAAGAAGAAGAAGAAGAAGAAGAAGAAGAAGAAGAAGAAGAAGAAGAAGAAGAAGAAGAAGAAGAAGAAGAAGAAGAAGAAGAAGAAGAAGAAGAGAAAGACAATGACAACGACAATGATTACGGAGAAAACAGTTAAGATATTCTACCAAAATTCCCTTTCCAGTAGAGTTTGGAATTCCAGTCTGAAGATTGCATCATGTCAGGAAAGCTAACAATAACTTAAGACTTATGTGACAGTCCATATTTAAGTTTTTATTTGTTATATTGTTTATTTACATTTCAAATGTTATCTCCCTTCCCAATTTCACCTGCGAAAACCCTCATTCCACGACCCTTCCCTGCCTCCACGAGGGTGCTTCCCCACACAGCCTCCCACTCCTGCCCCACCGCCCTAGCATCTCTTACACTGGGGCATCAAACTTGCACAGGACCAAGGGCCTCTCCTCCCATTGATACCAGACAATGCCATCCATATGCAGCTGGAGCCATGGGCCCCTCCATGTGTACTCTTTGGTTGGTATTTTAGTCCCTGGGAGCTCTGGGGAATCTGGTTGGCTGATACTTTTGTTCTTCCTATGGGGTTGCAAACTCTTTCAGCTCTTTCAGTCTTTCCCCTGACTTCTTCATCGAGGTCCCTGTGCTCAGTCAGATGGTTGGCTGTGATCATCTGCATCTGTATTGGTCAGGCTCTGGCAGAGACTCTCAGGGGATACCTATACCATGCTCCTGTCAGTATGCACTTCTTGACGTTAGCAATATGGTCTGAGTTTGGTGTCTGCAGATGAGATTGATCCCCTGGTGGGGCAGTCTCTGGATGGCCTTTCTTTCAGTCTCTGCTCCACTGTTTTCCCCGCATTTCCTTTAGACAGTAGCAACTGCCGGGTTAATATTTTTCAGATGAGTGAGTGACCCCATCCCTCAACCCCGGGGCCGTGCCTAACCTCTGGATATGGTCTCTCTCCCCTTTTTTTGGGGGGGGGGGGTATTTCATCTAATGTCATCTCTGTTGAGTCCTGGAAGCGTCTTCGTTTCCTGGCATCTGGGACTTTTTAGAGGCTACAACCAGTCCCCCATGCCCAACTACTACACACCTTAGTTCAATTTCCCGACCCTCTGTACTTCTTTCCTACCACACCCAAACTTGCCCCTCTTTTTCCCTCCCCCTTCCAGGTCCCTCTCTCCCTCTCCCTCCTGTGATTATTTTAGCTTTTAGGGAGCTGAGGCAGACAATGCGTAGAGAGCCAGGTAGGACTACAAAGCAATTTATTGTGTTGAACAATAAAAATGAATGAATGAATACATAAACATTTTGAAATACAAGAAATTGGTGACTCACTAATAAAGGGACAATTTAAGTCATATGCATCACTATATACACTCAAAATTAAACACTTGTCAAAATGCAATTCATGAAACAAGGTATACACTGAAAATGATTACATGTAAACTGTGTGTTAGATGTACACAGTCATGTCAGTACCTGTTAAGGTGGGGGAAGGGTAGCTGGAGATAAAGACTAGCTTTGATTACATAATGAGCTATATATTTATAGGGTTTATTAGACTATAAGTCAGGTAAAACAAAACAGAATGGAAAACATTTAAGTTATTTAAAAGAAACAAAAGGAAACAAAATTTTAATGTAAGTAAATACTGAAGTAAATTCAGAAATTTTGCTGGATAAATTATACAAATAACTGAAAGAAAAAATCATTCACATTCCCAGAAGAGTAAAACTCCAGACCATCAGCAAAGTACTTAACTTCTACTTTTTTGATTCTACTATGATTCCCAGGAGTAAAAGAGGAAGTTTCTGTAAAGTAGATGACATACATTATACAAATAATAACACTGGCAGTTATTACTATTTGTCATTATCTTCAAAGTATTTTGAAAAAAAAAGATTAAAGGACAGAAATGAATGGTAAATAAGAACATCCTGCATGGATACAAAGTGAATTTCATTAAAAATAATTTTCAAATGGGATCCTGGTAATATTTGAAAGGATTCAAGATAAGTCATTTTCAAACAGAATGAGGTGAATGCTTAGATTAAAGAAGCTTGATTCAGTGTCATAGCAATATGGAGATGCAGGAGAAAGAATATGGCCAGGTTGGACATCATGAGGACAAAGAATGAAATTACACCTCATATCTCTTGTAAATTTCGATGGATTAGGCATATTTTAAATGCAAAATGAAAAAATGAAGTTATTCATTTTTCTCTGTTGAGTTGTAAATTAAACTTAGTCTTTTTTTAATTTGTAAAATTTAATTTTAATGCAGTTCACTTCCTTGAGAAAAGTTACCGAATTATATCAGTTATGATCTGTGATTCATCATTCTACCCTATGAGAAAACTACGGATCATATCTCATTGTTTCTCTTTGTTCATACTTCATCAGAATGAATTTTGCAGCAGACCCATCAACAATAATTGCCTATCAAGGTATGAGGAATAAGAAAGTTTTTACGAGAGACATAAAACAATACAGTTACTGTAAAAATAATCCACTGTTTCTTCAAAAAAAATAACACCAGAACTACGATATAGTCCATCTGGACCACTTCTAATAATATAACTAGTAAACACCAGGCCAACAAATATCAGAGATAGTATCCATGTTTACTATTGAAGTTTTTACTACACATGAAATAAAATTCATGTTGAATTTTTAATTATACCTACTCATGAAACAAGATTAGGAATCCATCAACAGATGACTAGATGAAGACATTGGAGAATATATAATAATAAAGTATTATTTTTCCTTAAAGATGAATGAAATTCTGTCATTTACAGAAAATTTGATGGGATTAGAGATAATCATGTTTTAATAAGCCACAACCAGAAAGACAAAAAAAAGTCCACTTTGAGTAAGGAGATGAAGAATTTATTGCCTTAAAATTGTATACATAAGCAGAAGCATTGAAGGCAAAATTAAGTCTACACTTGAATAAGAAGTCCATTCCAGTAATAACATTCTCCTCCCCCCCTCCAATGGAAAGACTTGCTTCAAGTACCTGAAATGACTTCAGTTTTGTTTAGGAACCATCAGAAGAGAGAAGTTAGATCAACAATAGTAAAACCGACCTTGGTGAGGTTTCATCCTCGGTAAAAAGTTCAGCATGGTGATTGGTGCAAAAGACAAGCAAAGAAGCAGAAACATCCACAAACAAATACAAATCAAAATAAAGCAAAACAAGCTGGCTATTTCACTGTGAAATTTCTTTTCCTTTAAGATTTGATTTGATTTAAAAACTCATGTGTGTATATTTATTTGTGCGTGCACAAGTATCCACAAAGGACGGAGAGGGCACTGAATCATCTGAAGCTGTTCCTCTTGGGAGCTGTGACCCATGTGCCAGGCATGCTACTACTCATGAATGTAGTTTTTATTTACTAATTTTTCGTTGGACATTTTTATCACTTGGACAATGAAGTTTGCCTAGTCTCACCATTCCTCACTTTCTTGTTTCACCCAATCAACATTTCCTCCTGCCTGAAAATTATTTCTCCATATTCCAAAATTGTTTCTAATTTGTTTTGAGACAAATGAATTTAAGCAGGGATATCAGTATAGCCTGACTCTGGAATTTTGATCAGAGTCCTTCAGGCTCAGCAATGGGATCACATTTCTAACCACTTGCTGTTACAGTCAAGTTGTAGAGCTGACCTTGCTCTCAGGGAACATCAAATCTTTCTTGACAGTGGAATTCTCATATCTTCCTCTGCCTTTGCTTAGATTTCTAGCATGTAATCTTGACTACACACATGACCCTTCAAGTTTGACACATCGTGTTGAAACATCACCATGGGTTTGGAAACATCTTGAATTCTTGAATAACCTGCCAAAGCAGTGCTTCATCCTCATATTGAAATAAAGAACTCTTTAATTCCCTTTCTACCAGAAAATGAAATTCATGTCTTGTGATCGTTTCCTCAGGAATTAAACATATTTAATTTTTCAGCAAATCGTAGTGTTAAAATATACGAGATTTTGGTTGAGGCTAGAACTTGCCATCTTGTATGGTATACTTTCTTGCATGGGACAAGGGAGGCTGTTTTAATCAAGTTAATATACTAACATAACAATAAGTTAAATTTGCCTTTTCTAAAACTACAAAATTAGGTCACTCTACTATGAGAAGACATTGATTAGAATACACAGAAAAAGTAATTAAGCCTTAACAACAGAAATGAAAGCGAAGATAACAGGCTTCTTGGGTTGTTATTGTTTGTTTACATTTACACACAAGATTTTATTCCCTTCCCAGTCCATCCCAGAGAGTTTCACATTCCATACCTCTTTCCTGCCCACTCATACTCCGCCCCCCGTCTCCATAAGTATGTCGTCACCCCACCCACCCCAGCAGACCAAGTTCCTGTGGCCTCCAGTCTCTTGAGGGTTAGGTACTTCTCTAACTGATCCAAGACCCGGGAGTCCTCTGTTGTATAATTTGGGGGCCTCATTTCTGCTGGTATATGCTGCCTGGTTGGTGATCCAGTGTCTTAGAAATCCTGGGGGTCCAGGTTATTTGAGACTGCTGGTCCTCCTACAGTGTTGCCCTCCTCCTTAGCTTCCTCCAGCTTTTCCCTAATTTAACCAGAGGGTTCGGCAGCTTCCATCCATTGGTTGAGTGAACATACTTGCATCGGACTCTTTCAGCTGCTTGTTGGGTCTTTAGGAGAGCAGTCATGGTAGATCCCTATTTGTGGGCACTCCATTGACCTTAGTAATACTGTTCAGGCCTTGGGGCAATGCCTTAAGCTGCATTCCACTTTGGGCCCGTCGCTGGACCTACTTTTCCTCAGGCTTTTCTCCATTTTTGTCCCTGCAGTACTTTCATACAGGAACAGTTATGGGTCAGAGCTTTGTCAGAGGGATAGCAAATCCATCCCCCACTTGCCCTGTCTTTGTGCTGGAGGTAGATATAATAAGTTCCCTCACCCTGATGTAGGGCCTTTCATCTATCTATGGTCCTCCCCCCCTCCTTTGATCTCTGATAGTCTCTCACTTCCCAGGTCTCTGGTACATTCTAGAGGGGGCTTCTAACATCCTTCCTCCCAAGGTTGCCTGTTTCCATTCTTTCTGCTTCTTTTGATAATTATAGATACAGTAGAAATAGGAGATAGAGAGATGACTCTGGAGTAAAGCGCACACACTCCTTTTCTAAAGGATGTGAGTTCTGTTCCCAGCCCCCACATCCCAAGCTCCCTAAGACCCTGTACCTCCTGCTCTGGATGATCCACCATCTTTAGCATCCACAGGCATCTGCTCACATGCACATATCCATAGCCAGATATAGGCATGGAGGCATCACTGAAAACAACAAGAGTATATCTTAAAAAGAGAGAAAAAAATATATGTGCTATCCTATTTAACTGAGGATATTAAAAACTGTGCATATCCTTATACCATCTTGAGATAAATTTATATGTAAAATCTTTGCCTTTAGTGATTTTCATATGATATATCAAAATAATCATAGTTTAAGCAAGATAAATGGCATTTTTAAAATTGCAAAATGGGGTTTTAAAGAGGATAATGGCTTTAAAATATTTTAATTAGCGATCCAGCAACTCAACAGATGTACAGTCCCAAGCTTGCATAATTTAACTACTAACTATGGTAGCAGTCCATTTGAAGAGCTTGTTACCCTGCCTACATTAACCGTCTCAATCCATCATTGATTTCTAGCCTAACACTTTGCAGTAGAGTGTCTAAACAATTCCCGCTTGAAAATGTCATTTAAATATACGTCTCACTCAATCAATGCAGATATACAACATGTAAAAGTAATTTTACAGAACTGTCAAAACGTATGCCACAACTTGGGGCTGTCATGCACACAACAGTGATTGTCTTTATTAAAGTCTATAAACATCCCAGTATCAAGTAAGCATGTGCATTCATAAGATTGTATAACTTATTGGGAAAACAATCACACGTTAGTGGCAAAAGATTCGAAATTTATTGTCACTTTTAGTTCCTGCTGACTAGGGGATGAGAGGCCACATTCAAATTTCTTGATTGCAATATGATGATAGATTTAAAAAATGAATTTTCTCATGAGGTTATAGGAGAGAATAGGGTACATGTCTGGGTAAGTTAAGCAGTTTTTCTTTCTCCCCTTTCAATTTTCTTTTCCGTGAATGAGAAGGTCACAATAGAAATAGGAATTAATAAAGTGCAGAAAGGAAATGAAGAAGATCTGAAAAGACTGGAGAGAATGAAATAGCATTAAACACTTTAGCTGGTAAGGTTATATTGAAAACGTCCTTGTTTTTAAAGGACAGAGCCCCAGTTATCACTCCCTCGGAAAAGCCATATTATATAGAAGAAATTTTCCTTGAATTGTTTAAGGCAGGAATCAAAAACTAATATCTCCTGAGATCTCTACTCCATTTGGATTTATGCTTTCTGTGTGTGGACAGTGAAGAATGATTAAAATAATTGTTGTAGATTAAAATTTGCAGACTAGACTGTGTATTGATAGTTGGTCATTAAGTACTATTCAATGTCTGTTTTCAACTCGGGAAATCATTTGTATGATAGGAAAATCTCAGTGGCTGGAAATTGACTTCCTTTCTAAGAACAGAAAGTGAGCAGAATGAATTGGGATATTATTGTGTTACTTAGTAACCCACCGAGCAAATTTAAAATGAAGCACATGCCAGGACATGGCCCAGAATTTCATTAACACACCTGAGAATCTGAACAATCCATACTCATGGACCTGGTGAACAAATCAGAAGACAGTTTATTCCTGAAATACGAAATCTATGAGTTTAAAAACCAAAGACACTTTTGTAAAGTGATTTTTATTTGTTCTCATATTAACTAGAAAAGGTATATCATATCATATCATATCATATCATATCATATTATATTTCTTATGCCCATGTATCTGTGTTGTACATGAACTTTTTTCCTTCACAAATGTATATGCAATACAGGAGTGTCTGGCGCCTGGAGAGGTGAGAAGAAGACTTCTGGTCTTCTGGGACTGAAGTTAGACATGATTGTGAGTTGTCATATGTGTGCTGGGAATTGACCCAAAGTCCTCTGGAAAAGCATCCAGTATTCTTTAACCACCGAGTTATCTTTCCAGCACCAAGATCAAGATGATTTCATTTTGTCATTATTTTGTTGTTGTTGTTTGGAATTTGGCTTTTAATGGCAAGTAGTTTGGGGTAACCCCTCCCCCCACCATGAGGAAATTGTCAGTATGAAGCTGAAGGTAACTCTGGGTCCTGTCCATCACAGAAATTTTAGTTTTGGCATGTCCTTAGCATTTAGTTATTGGAGTATATTTATATTCTGGTTTAATTTTAGACAGGACAGAGTTGGCTATGTCACACTCTATTGATAGGCATATGTGGTGGATGGAATAAAATATAGAGTGAAATTTTCAGCTAAAAAGCTGAGAAATTCCAAGAACTTAGCTCTTAGAGTAATCTCTTACTGATAGTATCTTGTCTCTGTGCCTTGTTTTTGAAGTAAGCAGGGCAAGAAGTTGGGAAAGGAAGTACATTAAGGTTGGGAAGATCAAGAGCACAGCAGATGCTACTTAGCTTATTCTGAAACTCCAGATAGTACAACTAAGACCTTCAATACTATTTCCTTTTTTTCCCTTCTGATATTGATGACAATGTTCTCTGCAGTTTAAATTAATGCAGGAGTATGTAGGGCAGGCTCTCACCCCTTAAGGCCAGAGAGGCAAGCTATCAAGGGAGCCACTGTGAGCATGAATACTGAAAGACTACTGCTGCCTCACAGTCACACATCCCAAGAGTCTTTCATATCCAAGTGTTCCTGAAAAAATAAAGAAGTTGGATTTAAGAGGAGGATTGCAACTCCATAGGATAAACATCGTTGACTGACTCCAAGGGACTAGAGCACTAACCAATGAGTGTACATGGAGGGATTCATGGCTCCAGATACATATGTACTAGAGGGCAGCCTTGTCTGACATCAGTGGGAGGGGAAGCCCTTCATCCTGTGGAGGTTTGATGTTCCAGCACAGGGGAATGCTGGAACAGTGGAGCAGAGGTGGGTGTGTGAGGGAGCACCCTCATAGAGGCAAAGGGGAAGGGGAGAGAGTGGATAGAATGGGTGGGGCTTGTGGAGGGGTAACCTGGAAGGGGGATATCATTTGAGATGTAAGCAAAAGGAATGATTAATGGAAATTTAAAAAATGCTTTTATTCCTTCATGCTCCTCTCTTGCTCTTCCCCTCTCCCCCTTTGTCTCTTCTCTCCCCATTCCCCTACCCCCTTCTCTCCATGTGCTCATGGCCGGCTTCTACTCTTCTATTTCTCTCTCTCTCTCTCTCTCTCTCTCTCTCTCTCTCTCTCTCTCTCTCTCTCTCTCTCTCTCTCTGCCTTACTACCCTCTTAACTCGCCTCCCCATGCCCTGAATAAACTCTATTGTATACTAAAAAAATCTTGTGAATTAAAAAAGAATTAAATTCTAGAAAACATCATTACTATATTACATAATAGCATCATAATCAATCACTCTACTGTGATAGTGGTGGGGCCCTCTCTCAAGGAACAGTAAACAAATCATTTCATTCTTCCCATAGAGATAGAACAAGTTTTTTTTTCATGATTTTGATACACTGTGTTCCAGTTCTTCATTATAATGAATATAGACCTGGAGGATTCTTGCTCCATTTGAAACTGTGGCCCAAAGAAGCCTGCCTGCTTTCCTTCCTGAATCTCTCTTTCACTTTTGAAGTCTCCATGGAGGGAGTTGGCTAAATAATCCATTGAATCCTCATATCTACTACAAAGTCTACAATATATTTTGTGGCATCAATAAACTGTACATTTCAGTATTTTTAAGATGATCAACTCTTGATGCTTTATGTGATAGGGTCTGAGACCACCAAGGAAATAAGCTTCCAGCTGCCTTGTCTGTGGAGGAATGTCTTGATTAGGGTGAGGTGGAGGAACTACCCAAAAAGAAGAATGCTTCCTGGGCTTCAGTCCTAGACTGATTACAAAGGGGGAAAGAGCAGAGAAGGGATGCTCATCTCTTTTCCTGACAGTTCTGACCATATGACAAGGTGGTTCATGCTCCTGTCCCACAGCAATGGGTTGTAGCCTCAAACTCTGAATCAAAACAAACTCTTCTTCCCTTAAGTGTCTTCTGGTATTTGATCCCAATGATAAAGAACATAACTAGGATAGGTAAGATGTTTTTGTTCTGTTATGAATTTTTAAATGAAAGAACAATACTATAGATTTAATAATATAAATATGAATATATGTTAAACTATAATATGAAATGGGAGACATTTATTTTTCCTCAGTATACTCTTCTCTTCCCCAGGGAAAAGCAAATCAATTGGGTCCAAAGTGAGAAGCTACAAAAATATATGCAGAAAATCATATACAGACTGAGCGAGTAGTAGCAATGCCTTTAGGAATATATATGTTTATATATACCCATATGATGTAAATGCATATGTGTGTGTATGTGTGATAACAATGAAAAAAAGCATATTTCCTGAAATCATGAATGGCAATATAGGATGATTTGCATGAAGGAAGTGTAGCTTTATGGTTTTTTTCTTTCTTTTGGCCACTTTGTGAGTTCTTTTATCTCTCCTCTCCTGACTCAACTCAGCTTGGCTTGGCTCAGCTGTTACCCACTGTTTTTGCTTCTCAGTCAGACAAACTAGTTCACTTTCAGTTGTATATTATTTCACTCTATTCTATCTCTTCTCTTCTCCTTTCTAGCCTTAATCAATCTTCTTTATTTCTGCATCAACTGTCTACTATCACCCTTTATTTCTGTCTCCTGGGCCCTACTTTCATATAATCTCCAAGCCTACTATCCCCTCTTTCTCAGTCTCTGCTGGCTGTTTATACCTGATCCTGTTCTCAGAAGTCCAAAAGCCGATTGACTATCATTATAAATGATAGAATCATTTAAAGGGCCAGGCATATTCAATATTTTCTACTGTCAGGAAGTGAAGGAGAATGAATTGTGTTTATACTATAATCCTAAAATATGAAAACAATTTAATAAATAGTATTTAACATATACAACCTAATAATAAAATGTGTATGATATTATATGTAGATATGAAATGGATATATTGAGTGAAATTTCTATAATTTCAGTCATTGCTTATCATGTTCATGTATACAGGAAAAAGAATTATGGTGCCATTAATATTATTATAATTTATAATTAAAAAATTACATTGGAAACTTAACAAGCAATTAGATATCATGCAAAACAAGATTATCCTGAATCCAAATAAAGAGTCTCTTGGTCATGGAAGAAGTACAACAAGGATATAACCAGAGTTGAAATTAAGAAAGTTCTATACTGTGCTCGCTTCAACAGCACATATACTAAAGAAAGTTCTATACTTTATTTTCTCAATGTGACCCTGGTGTTATGGTAAATACAAAGCATTGGGTTTCTAAGAGGTATGAAAAAAACTGATTTTTTTTATCAATGTGAAATTAAGGCATAGGCTATCCCAACATAATGTCATTGAGATTCCACCTCATACCAGTCAAAATGGCTAGGATAAAACAAAACTTAGGTGACAACAGATGCTGGCCAGGATGTGGAGAAAGAGGAACACTCCTCCATTGTTGGTGTGGGATTGCAAACTGGTACAACCACTCTGGATATTAGTCTACATGTTCCTCAGAAAATTGGACTTAGTACTCTCTAAGGATCTAGCTATACCACTCCTGGGCAAATACCCTACAGATGCTCCAACATACAATAAGGACATATGTGCCATTATATTCATAGCAGTCTTATTTGTGATAGTCAGAAGTTTTGAAGAGCCCAGATGCCCCTACACAGAGGAATAGATACAGAAAATGCAGTACATTTCCACAATGGAGTATCACTCAGCCATGAAAAACAATAACTTCATGAAATTCATAGGCAAATGGAAGGAAATAAAAAATATCATCCTGAATGAGGTAACAAAACACAAAAACACCCACATGGTATGCACTCACTGATAAGTGGTTATTGGTCCAATAGCTTGGATTAACCAAGATATAATACACAGACTAATAGAGCTCAAGAAGTTGGACAGCCAAAGTGTGGATGCTTCAGTCTTTCTTAGAAAGGGGAAACAAAATATTAACAGGAGGAAATAAGGAGACACATTTTGGAACAGAGACTGAGGAAAGGCTGTCCAGAGACTGCCCTACCTGGGGATCCAGCTCATATACATTCACCAAACCCAGCCAATATTGATCATGGCAAAATGTGCTTCCTGACAGGAGCCCGATATAGCTGTCTTCTGAGAGGCTGTGCCAGAGTATGACAAATACAGAGCTGATGCTCAAGCCAACCTATGAACTGAGAATGGGGTGCTTCAAGGCCATTCAATATTCCTCACTTGAGAATTATTTGTTTACCTCTGTACCCCATATTTAATAGGTTATTTGACTCTCTGTACACCAACTTCTGGAATTCTTTATATATATATATATATATATATATATATATATATATATATATATATATATATATATATATTGGATATTAGCCCTCTATCAGATGTAGGATTGGTAAATATTTTTCCCTAATCTCTTTGTTGCTGTTTTGTCCTATTGACAATGTTCTTTGCCTTACAGAAGCTTTCTGACTTTATGAGGTCCCATTTGTCAATTCTTGATCTTAGACCATAAGCCATTGGTATTCTCTTCAGGAAATTTTCTCCTGTGCCTATGTGTTTGAGGCTCTTCCCCAATTTCTCTTCTATTAGTTTCAGTGGGTCTAGTTTATCCACTTGGACATGAGCTTTGTACAAGGTGATAAGATTGAATCGTTTTGCTTCTTCTACATGATGACCTCCAGTTGATCCAGCACCATTTGTTAAAAATGCTTTTTTCTACTGCATAGTTTTAGCTCCTTTGTCAAAGTTCAAGTGACCATAGGTGTGTGGATTCATTTCTGGGTCTTCAATTCAATTCCATTGATCTACCTTCCTGTCTCTATACCAATACCATGCAGTTTTCATTAAAATTGCTTTACAAAAAAAATTGCTGTACTACAGTACAGCTTGAGGTCAGGAGTGGCGATTCACCCAGAAGTTCTTTTATTGTTGACAAAAGTATTTGCTTTCCTAGATTTTTTGTCATTTCAGATAAATTCACAAATTTCTCTTTCTAACTCTATGAAAAATTGAGTTGGAATTTTGATCGGAATTGCATTGAATCTGTAGATTGCTTTCAGCAAGATGGCCATTTTTACTATATTAATCCTGCCAATCCATGACAATGTGAGATCTTTCCATCTTCTGAGATCTTCCTCTGTTTTTTCAGAGACTTGTAGTTCTTTTTATACAGATCTTTTACTTGCTTGGTTAGAGAAACACCAAGTTATTTTATATTATTTGTGACTAAAGGTGTCACTTCCCTAATTTTTTTCTCAGCCTGTTTATCCTTTGAGTAGTGGAAGGTTTGAGTTAGTTTTATATCCAGCTACTTTGCTGAAGTTGTTTATTAGCTGTAAAAATTCTCTCATTGAATTTTTGGGGTCACTTAACTATACAATCATATCATCTGCAAATAGTGATATTTTGACTTTTTCCTTTCCAATTTGTACCCATTTAACGTCTTTCGTTGTCTAATTGCTCTGGCTAGGAGTTCAATTACTTTATTGAATAGATTGGGACAGAGTGGGCAGACTTTTCTATTCCCTGATTTTAGTGAGATTGTTTCAAGTTTCTCTCCATTTAGTTTGCTGTTGGTTACTGGTATGCTGTATATTGTATTAACTATGTTTAAGTATGGGCCTTGAATTCCTGATCTTTCCCAGACTTTTATCATGAAGGGATGTTGAATTTTGTCAAATGCTTTTTCAACATCTAATGAAATGATCGTGTGTTTTTTCCCTTGAGTTTGTTTATATAGTGGATTACATTGATGGATTTTTGTATATTGAAACATCCCTGCAACCTGGAATGCAGCCTATTTGATAATGATAGATGATTGTTTTTATGTGTTCTTGGATTTGGTTTATGAGAATTTTATCATATATTTTTGCCAAAATATTCATAAGGGAAATGTATCTGAAGTCCTCTTTCTTAGTTGAGACTTTGTGTGGTTTAAGTCTAAACATAATTGTGGTTTCATAGAAGGAATAGGGTGGTGTTCCTTTTGTTTCTATTTTGTGGCATAGTTTGAAGACTATTGGTATTAGGTCTTCTTTGAAGGTTTGCTAGAATTTTGCACTAAATTCATCTAGTCCTTGGATATTTTGGGTTAGGAGAATTTTATTGACTGCTTCTATTTCTTTTGGGGTTATGTGACTGTTTAGATGGTATATCTGATCTGGATTTAACTTTGATACCTGATATTTGTCATTTCTTCTGGATTTTTTAGTTTTGTTGAGTGTAGGCATTTGTAGTAGGATCTGATGCTTTCTTGCCATTACTAGGTTGCTATTGTTTTGTCTCCCTCTTCACTTCTGATTTTGTTAATTTGGATACTGTTTTTGTGTCCTCTGGTTAGCCTAGATAAGAGTTTATCTATCTTGTTGACTTTTAAGATAATCCTTCATTCAATGTATAATTGATGCATTTTTTTTGGTTTTAAGCAAACTACAGATCTGAATAGAGAATTTTAAATAAAACATAACAGGAGTAGAAAGATAAATATTCTTAAAGTGTTTAATGTTATTTATCATCACCAAGTGAAAATTAAGACTACTTTGAAATTTCGTCTCACACAAGTCAAAATGGCTAGTCTCAAAAACAAATATCAAAGGACAACAAAATCTGACAATGATGTAGGAAGTGTAAGAATGTAAACTGGTGTAGATATATTAGAAATTAATGTGGATAATAATTAAAAAAGATAGGAATAGATATGGCCCAGTGAGCCTTCTTCTTGGAGTGGCAAAAACCAGACAGAATCATGATTGTGTTACTTCAGACACAATAGGACCATTTTTTTAAATCATAGGACTAGACTTGAATGGCTTCTGATTTCAAGTTATGAGACAGTACAGTTATCTTACAAAGTTTCATTATATCAAACATTTTCTCCAAGCAATTGTTTAAGGTCTATGTCAGTGGTTAGTAGTTCCAGGGTTAGGTTTTTCTTTCACAGCAATTTCTTTGTGTGTGTGTGTGTGTGTGTGTGTGTGTGTGTGTGTGTGTGTTTGTGTTTTATTTATTTATTTTTTTTACGTTCCAGTCATTATCCCTGTCCTGGTCTCCCCTCTCACATTTCTTTATCCCATTTCTCCTCCCAGTCTCCAAGAGTATGTTCCCACCCTCCCCCCCACTCTTCCAGACCTTCCTAGGGCCTCAAGTCTCTTGAGGGCTAAGTATGTCTTCTATCACTGAGGCCAGACCAGTCAGTCCTCTGCTGTATCTGTTTAGGGTTCTCATATCAGCTGGTGTATGCACCTCATTGGTGGCTCAGTGTCTGAGGTATTTTGGGGGAAGGTGGGAGTACAGGTTTTTTGAGACTGCTGGTCTTCCTATGAGGACTCCCTCCTCCTCAACTTCTTCCAGCCTTTTCCTAATTCAACCACAGGACCCATCTCTTATTGACAATTTGAGGAAGGATTTCATTAATAAATGAAAACAAAGTGTGTGTATCTAGACTTAGAGGCACAAAATTTACTGAGATGATTGAACTAGTTCAGTGACACATGCACTGTATTTTCCAATGTGTATGCTCATGTGTAATCTCCTCTAGACCTCCTGTGACTATCTCCTCATTTCTTCCCTGTTCCTGAGAGGATTTTATACCTTACTAATGTATCCATTGAAGTTATGGTCACAATGTCTAGGGAATGCAAAAACCTGGTTATCCATCAACAGATAATGGTTAATGAAAATAAAATGAATATTTACAATGCAATTCTATTTGAATATAAAGGAAATAAAATTATGAAGTGGGCAGGTAAACTGATGGAAACAGGAAAAAACAAAACAAACAAACAAACAAACAAAACTTCATTAACTAAGGCCCAGGAAAACAAAAGTCAAAAATTATATCCCAGATGAGATACTAGCTTCCAGGCTCTAATTTCTTGTTTTCAACTGAGAGTTCCTAAGAAGTCCAGGAATAACTGAAGAGGCCAATTAGAATGGGTCGGGCAGGCTTCAAGGAGCTGTAATAGTGAAGCATAGGTATAATTAAAGCCAAGAGGGCAGATACCTAGGGTGCACAGCTTTAAGATAATATATTTGACTGGTGGCAGTAACTTTGAGTAAGTCACAAACTCTGATTTTAGTATTAACTTTTTGAAATATTTTAATACTGTTAAATTCACATTGATTCTGTCCTGTACATGAGATAAAACACACTCAAATATGTTTGAAGCTAAAAGCCTTAGTCTCTATGGAGCTGCAGTCTGCTCTGGGGCTATCTGGCATCATTTTTGTCTCTTCAGAAGGACATCACCGATGTCTCGGAATGATGTTCGTGGTATGGTCAGAGGGGGCAAATGGTTACAATGATAACAGAAATTCTCAGTTTTCTTTCTGCTTCCACTATGTGAGATCAATGAAGGCTGGAATAAAAAAAAGTTAAAAAAAATGTCCCTGGTAGTTTTCCTTCCTGATAGCTAGCAGTGATTGAGCACCTGATCCATTTAGAGTTAGTTTTTTGGTTCCAGATATGACAGTGAAAGGCAGTTCTTTGTGCCATGGAAATGAGTTACAGTGACAGAGAAATGGCTGGAAGGTTTGAGCATGAGACAGCCAATGCTACTTGCTGCTGGCTACCACAGGCAGAATAGTTTGCATGCTGATCAACATAACCACTGCCCAGGTCCAGATCCAGGGCTTTAAGTCAGTGCACCCAACAACTACCTCATGTATGAAAGGCTGGAACACATGAGAGGGCTGGTCCTGAAGAACCAAAGCTGCAGGATCTCATGATACGGAGCAACAACAGGATATCTGAGAAAAGCCCTGGTGAGTATCATGCAGTACTGTAAGTGGAAGCCAATGGCTGCCAACTGAACCAGGGACTCATTACAATGAATGTTTGTAAGTAACGCTGTTTAGCAAAGCACCTTGACCCATTTCAGCTTCCACAGGGTTTTTGCTTGCTTCTTTGTTTTGTTATTTTTCATTGTTGTTGTTGTTTTAATTTTTAATTTATATTTTTTAAGTTGGATGGAGAGAGACAAAGAGATAAGTGGGGCTAGAGTGCATGAATAGAAATTCATAAAGAATCAATAAAATCTTGTTATAAAAGAAAATGAATTAAAAAGACAAAATTTCATGGAGGTTGTAAGAAACTGAGTGATTTGAAAAGAGCTTTTGAAAAATATTCTTCTGAAAATATATAATTCTTTTTAATGTTTTTACTGATGCTTTGAAATTTACACACAAAGTATTTTATCATATTCTTTCTCCTCCCCCAGGTCCTCCAATAATTTTCCTTCTCTCTCTCTCTCTCTCTCTCTCTCTCTCTCTCTCTCTCTCTCTCTCTCTTTCTTTCTCAAAAAAAAGCAAGTCAAAAATAAGTTTATTGGGGGTTGGGGATTTAGCTCAGTGGTAGAGCGCTTGCCTAGCAAGCACAAGGCCCTGGGTTCGGTCCTCAGCTCTGGAAAAAAAAAAGAAAAGAAAAATAAGTTTATCTTTTTTGCAAATACCTCATAATAGCAAAAGGATACTTTGTGTTGATAACATCACGGTTAAGATTCCAAAATCCATCCACAGTTGGATGTTTCATTTGAAGTATAATGTATTAGAATGTACTCCTACTTACCAAAATGCCTAAGATTGCTTACTTTGACAAATGGTTTATTGAGTTACAGTTCTTTGGAATCAAATGCATAATATTGGCTTTGGTTTGACCTCATTAAGTTCTCATGATGTGTCATCGGGAAGACATTTGCAATATGTGCAGATCCAAGGACATATTGTGAAGCCAGAGAATGATTCAAAAGTAAAAAGAGTAAAATATTCATTGCTTAGGATAGACATGTCTGTAATTCCCTCTTGACATTCCAACTACGTCATCAACAAGACACTGAAAGCCAGGATTTTAAGAGGGAATCCAAACAATATTTTACCTACTTAACAGATTTTGAGATTCATCTTTCCTACTTAGTTTCATTCTGTTTCACTTTTTAAAACTGTATGACATTTGATAACTACCTACTTCTCATGTACTTCCATAATGATATTGACATAATAGGTCATTAATCAATAGTAATAGATATTAAATATTCTTGAGTTTTTATGAAATGAAAATAATATTGTATTTATTATTAATATTATTTAGAATGTTAAGATTGTTATATATATATATATATATATTCATCATGTGTTTCATTCTAATAGGAAGGATGCCATAAAATTCAACAACACAGTTAAAATGCTAAGAAAGTGTAGATAGTGATTTGCTGCGGGATGTATGCATCCCAGATATTTAGCCCTGATAATGGTTTGTCAACTCCTTTAAATTTTGGGCTAAATAAATTAGAATGTATTTAAAAAACCCATTTGCATTGATTTTACATGCAGAGACTATGATTCATGATACTAAAACAATTTCTGTGGTTTAACTCAACAAGTTTATTTTATAAAAAGTATATGTTCCAGAGAACATTCATGAATATGCACACATTTATATTTACTGAATATTAAAGTTTAATATTAAGTTGTCATGGATGAATTGGACCTCATGTAGATAAAACAGCCTTAGGTTCTAATGTATTTTTATAACACAGCCAGGTTGGGCATCATTCAGAAACATGTTTCTTGAAGATAGATTAATATTTTTCTCAAATACAAAACTTATCACCATTTAAACAGAAAAAGTGTATTTTAAACATTTCGGGTTGCTTTTCTTCTTTTAGATCACTGCATCCTCTGATTCTGCACAGCACTTGTCCACAGTGTAGCGAATCATGGTGGCAGCAGTATAACTTACAGACTAATTATTCCCTTTAATTGGATCTGTAAATCCAAACAATAATTAAATAAGCCAGAAGATGTGTAGCATTAACGTGATGAGACAAGTTCACATATGTGGGATGTACATTATCTCACTCAGGTACATAAAATTCAAGAAAAACTTATGACAGAGATAAGCTGCTATTAGAAGTAGTAATTGGCTTATTCACTATAGAAGTTTAATTATTTTACCATGATAGTTAGTGTTTACATAAATCTTGTAAAATTCGTAATATATGTGAAATATATATATATATGCACTATATATATATATATATATATCCAATTTTTTACTTAATTTTTTAGATGAAATCTCAGTATATAGCCCTGGCAAGGCTGTAACTCACTCTGTAAACAGGGTGATCTCAAACCCATAAAGAAGAGCCGACCTCTTCCTGAAGAGCATTCCTTGCTCGATATCAACCATGGAAACAATAAGTCTTTGGGATTATTAACTCATGTATTACCAAATATTTTTATTTAAATATGTTATAAAAAGCAATAGACTACAATCTATATGATACCAATAATGGTTTTTAAATGATTTATTTACCAAGCCATTAAGAGTAGAAAACATTTTCGTTAGCATGGTTCACACATACGATACCCAAATCAGGAGCCAGAGACAGAAAGGTTGAAATATGGATGCAGGCAATCGAAGTTGCATAGTATGTTTAATACCATTCTGTGTCAAGTGTGATTCTGTATAAAAAAAAAAAACAATGCAAGCACTTCAAAATGTTTCATTCAGTTTAGTAAAATAGCTTATATTTTATTTGAGAAGCATTTAGAGATTTTTGGATAAGTGACGTGTTCTAGCCACAAGTTTTAATGAAGCTTATGTTCCAGTTACAATAGAAAGTTAGCTAGGCTTGAAATAAAGAAACAAAAACCTGGGCTCTCTGCTCCCAGACCCCGTGGGAAAGAGACCTCACCGCCTGGTCAGGTGGGCACTCCTGAGGCTGCAGAGCGGAAGAGACCACCAACACTGCCCACCCCTGCCCACATCCTTGGCCCAAGAGGAAACTGTATAAGGCCTCTGGCCTCCCGTGGGGGAGGGCCCAAGAGCGGCAGGACCCCTGCCTGAGACACCGCCAGAACCTGAAGGAAACAGACCGGATAAACAGTTCTCTGCACCCAAATCCTGTGGGAAGGAGAGCTAGACCTTCGGAGAGGCAGACAAGTCTGGGAGACCAGAGGAGACTGCTCTCTGCACACACATCTCGGACGCCAGAGGAGGGCACTGGAGGCCATCTGGAACCCTGGTGCGCTGAGGCTCCCGGAAGGGGCGGCACAGGTATTCCTGGATGCTGCCACCGCAGAGAGCCCTTGGGCAGCACCCCGCGAGCAAACGTGGGCCTCGGGACCACAGGTAAGACCAGCTTTTCTGCTGCAAGAAAGCTGCCTGGTGAACTCAAGACACAGGCCCACAGGAACAGCTGAAGACCTGTAGAGAGGAAAAACTACAAGCCCGAAAGCAGAACACTCTGTCCCCATAACTGACTGAAAGAGAGGAAAACAGGTCTACAGCACTCCTGACACACAGGCTTATAGGACAGTCTAGCCACTGTCAGAAGTAGCAGAACAAAGTAACACTAGAGATAATCTGATGGCGAGAGGCAAGCGCAGGAACCCAAGCAACAGAAACCAAGACTACATGGCATCATCGGAGCCCAATTCTCCCACCAAAACAAACATGGAATATCCAAACACACCAGAAAAGAAAGATCTAGTTTCAAAATCATATTTGATCATGGTGCTGGAGGACTTCAAGAAAGACGTGAAGAACTCCCTTAGAGAACAAGTAGAAGCCTACAGAGAGGAATCGCAAAAATCCCTGAAAGAATTCCAGGAAAACATAAATAAAGAAGAAGAAGCCCATAGAGAGGAGACACAAAAAAACCTGAAAGAATCGCAAAAATCCCTGAAAGAATTCCAGGAAAACACAATCAAACAGTTGAAGGAATTAAAAATGGAAATAGAAGCAATCAAGAAAGAACACATGGAAACAACCCTCGAATAAAAAACCAAAAGAAGAGACAAGGAGCTGTAGATACAAGCTTCACCAACAGAATACAAGACATGGAAGAGAGAATCTCAGGAGCAGAAGATTCCATAGAAATCATCGACTCAACTGTCAAAGATAATGTAAAGCAGAAAAAGCTACTGGTCCAAAACATACAGGAAATCCAGGACTCAATGAGAAGATCAAACCTAAGGATAATAGGTATAGAAGAGAGTGAAGACTCCCAGCTCAAAGGACCAGTAAATATCTTCAACAAAATCATAGAAGAAAACTTCCCTAACCTAAAAAAAGAGATACCCATAGGCATACAAGAAGCCTACAGAACTCCAAATAGATTGGACCAGAAAAGAAACACCTCCCCTCACATAATAGTCAAAACACCAAACGCACAAAATAAAGAAAGAATATTAAAAGCAGTAAGGGAAAAAGGTCAAGTAACATATAAAGGCAGACCTATCAGAATCACACCAGACTTCTCTCCAGAAACTATGAAGGCCAGAAGATCCTGGACTGATGTCATACAGACCCTAAGAGAACACAAATGCCAGCCCAGGTTACTGTATCCTGCAAAACTCTCAATTAACATAGATGGAGAAACCAAGATATTCCATGACAAAACCAAATTTACACAATATCTTTCTACAAATCCAGCACTACAAAGGATAATAAATGGTAAAGCCCAACATAAGGAGGCAAGCTATACCCTAGAAGAAGCAAGAAACTAATCGTCTTGGCAACAAAACAAAAAGAATGAAAGCACACAAACATAACCTCACATCCAAATATGAAGATAACGGGAAGCAATAATCACTATTCCTTAATATCTCTCAACATCAATGGCCTCAACTCCCCAATAAAAAGAAATAGATTAACAAACTGGATACGCAACGAGGACCCTGCATTCTGCTGCCTACAGGAAACACACCTCAGAGACAAAGACAGACATTACCTCAGAGTGAAAGGCTGGAAAACAAATTTCCAAGAAAATGGTCAGAAGAAGCAAGCTGGAGTAGCCATTCTAATATCAAATAAAATCAATTTTCAACTAAAAGTCATCAAAAAAGATAAGGAAGGACACTTCATATTCATCAAAGGAAAAATCCAGCAGGATGAACTCTCAATCCTAAATATCTATGCCCCAAATAAAAGGGCACCTACATATGTAAAAGAAACCTTACTAAAGTTCAAAACACACATTGCACCTCACACAATAATAGTGAGAGATTTCAACACCCCACTCTCATCAATGGACAGATCATGGAAACAGAAATTAAAAGAGATGTAGACAGACTAAAAGAAGTCATTAGCCAAATGGACTTAACGGATATTTATAGAACATTCTATCCTAAAGCAAAAGGATATACCTTCTTCTCAGCTCCTCATGGTACTTTCTCCAAAATTGACCATATAATTGGTCAAAAAAAGGGCCTCAACAGGTATAGAAAGATAGAAATAATCCCATGCGTGCTATCGGACCACCACGGCCTAAAACTGGTCTTCAATAACAATTAAGGAAGAATGCCCACATATACTTGGAAATTGAACAATGCTCTACTCAATGATAACCTGGAAAGGAAGAAATAAAGAAAGAAATTAAAAATTTTTTAGAATTTAATGAAAATGAAGGTACAACATACCCAAACTTATGCGACAAATTGAAAGCTGTGCTAAGAGGAAAACTCATAGCTCTGAGTGCCTGCAGAAAGAAACAGGAAAGAGCATATGTCAGCAGCTTGACAGCACACCTAAAAGCTCTAGAACAAAAAGAAGCAAACACACCCAGGAGGAGTAGAAGGCAGGAAATAATCAAACTCAGAGCGGAAATCAACCAAGTAGAAACAAACAGGACCATAGAAAGAATCAACAGAACCAAAAGTTGGTTCTTTGAGAAAATCAACAAGATAGATAAACCCTTAGCCAGACTAACGAGAGGACACAGAGAGTTCATCCAAATTAACAAAATAAGAAATGAAAAGGGAGAAATAACAACAGATTCAGAGGGAATTCAAAAAATCATCAGATCTTACTATAAAAACCTATATTCAACAAAACTTGAAAATCTGCAGGAAATGGAGAATTTCCTAGACAGATACCAGGTACTGACGTTAAATCTGGAACAGATAAACCAGTTAAACAACCCCATAACTCCTAAGGAAATAGAAGCAGTCATTAAAGGTCTCCCAACCAAAAAGAGCCCAGGTCCAGATGGGTTTAGTGCAGAATTCTATCAAACCTTCATGGAAGACCTCATACCAATATTATCCAAATTATTCCACAAAATTGAAACAGATGGATCACTACCGAATACCTTCTACGAAGCCACAATTACTCTTATACCTAAACCACACAAAGACACAACAAAGAAAGAGAACTTCAGACCAATTTCCCTTATGAATATCGACGCAAAAATACTCAACAACATTCTGGCAAACCGAATCCAAGAGCACATCAAAACAATCATCCACCACGACCAAGTAGGCTTCATCCCAGGCATGCAGGGATGGTTTGATATATGGAAAACCATCAACGTGATCCATTATATAAACAAACTGAAAGAACAAAACCACATGATCATTTCATTAGATGCTGAGAAAGCATTTGACAAAATTCAACACCCCTTCATGATAAAAGTCCTGGAAAGAATAGGAATTCAAGGCCCATACCTGAACATAGTAAAAGCCATATACAGCAAACCAGTTGCTAACATTAAACTAAATGGAGAGAAACTTGAAGCAATCCCACTAAAATCAGGGACTAGACAAGGCTGCCCACTCTCTCCCTACTTATTCAATATAGTTCTTGAGGTTCTAGCCAGAGCAATCAGACAACAAAAGGAGGTCAAGGGGATAAAGATCGGAAAAGAAGAAATCAAAATATCACTATTCGCAGATGATATGATAGTTTATTTAAGTGATCCCAAAAGTTCCACCAGAGAACTACTAAAGCTAATAAACAACTTCAGCAAAGTGGCTGGGTATAAAATTAATTCAAATAAATCAGTTGCCTTCCTCTATACAAAAGAGAAACAAGCCGAGAAAGAAATTAGGGAAACGACACCCTTCATAATAGACCCAAATAATATAAAGTACCTCGGTGTGACTTTAACAAAGAAAGTAAAAGTTCTGTACAATAAGAACTTCAAGACACTGAAGAAGGAAATTGAAGACCTCAGAAGATGGAAAGATCTCCCATGCTCATGGATTGGCAGGATTAATATAGTAAAAATGGCCATTTTACCAAAAGCAATCTACAGATTCAATGCAATCCCCATCAAAATACCAATCCAATTCTTCAAAGAGTTAGACAGAACAATTTGCAAATTCATCTGGAATAACAAAAAACCCAGGATAGCTGAAGCTATCCTCAACAATAAAAGGACTTCAGGGGGAATTACTATTCCTGAATTCAAGCAGTATTACAGAGCAATAGTGATAAAAACTGCATGGTATTGGTACAGAGACAGACAGATAGACCAATGAAATAGAATTGAAGACCCAGAAATGAACCCACACACCTATGGTCACTTGATTTTTGACAAAGGAGCCAAAACCATCAAATGGAAAAAAGATAGCATTTTCAGCAAATGGTGCTGGTTCAACTGGAGGTCAACATGCAGAAGAATGCAGATCGATCCATGCTTATCACCCTGTACAAAGCTTAAGTCCAAGTGGATCAAGGACTTCCACATCAAACCGGACACACTCAAACTAATAGAAGAAAAACTAGGGAAGCATCTGGAACACATGGGCACTGGAAAAAATTTCTTAAACAAAACACCAATGGCTTACGCTCTAAGATCAAGAATCGACAAATGGGATCTCATAAAACTGCAAAGCTTCTGTAAGGCAAAGGACACTGTGGTTAGGACAAAACGGCAACCAACAGATTGGGAAAAGATCTTTACCAATCCTACAACAGATAGAGGCCTTATATCCAAAATATACAAAGAACTCAAGAAGTTAGACCGCAGGGAAACAAATAACCCTATTAAAAATGGGGTTCAGAGCTAAACAAAGAATTCACAGCTGAGGAATGCCGAATGGCTGAGAAACACCTAAAGAAATGTTCAACATCTTTAGTCATAAGGGAAATGCAAATCAAAACAACCCTGAGATTTCACCTCACACCAGTGAGAATGGCTAAGATCAAAAACTCAGGTGACAGCAGATGCTGGCGAGGATGTGGAGAAAGAGGAACACTCCTCCATTGTTGGTGGGATTGCAAACTGGTACAACCATTCTGGAAATCAGTTTGGAGGTTCCTCAGAAAATTGGACATTGAACTGCCTGAGGATCCAGTTATACCTCTCTTGGGCATATACCCAAAAGATGCCCCAACATATAAAAAAGACACGTGCTCCACTATGTTCATAGCAGCCTTATTTATAATAGCCAGAAGCTGGAAAGTACCCAGATGCCCTTCAACAGAGGAATGGATACAGAAAATGTGGTACATCTACACAATGGAATATTACTCAGCTTTCAAAAACAACGACTTTATGAAATTCGTAGGCAAATGGTTGGAACTGGAAAATATCATCCTGAGTGAGCTAACCCGATCACAGAAAGACATACATGGTATGCACTCATTGATAAGTGGCTATTAGCCCAAATGCTTGAAATACCCTAGATGCTTAGAACAAATGAAACTCAAGATGGATGATCAAAATGTGAATGCGTCACTCCTTCTTTAAAAGGGGAACAAGAAAACCCTTGGCAGGGAAGAGAGAGGCAAAGATTAAAACAGAGACTGAAGGAACACCCATTCAGAGCCTGCCCCACATGTGGCCCATACATATACAGCCACCCAACTAGACAAGATGGATGAAGCAAAGAAGTGCAGGCCGAAAGGATCCGGATGTAGATCGCTCCTGAGAGACACAGCCAGAATGCAGCAAATACAGAGGCGACTGCCAGCAGCAAACCACTTGAACTGAGAATAGGACCCCCGTTGAAGGAATCAGAGAAAGAACTGGAAGAGCTTGAAGGGGCTCGAGACCCCATATGTACAACAATGCCAAGCAACCAGAGCTTCCAGGGACTAAGCCACTACCTAAAGACTATGCATGGACTGATCCTGGACTCTGACCTCATAGTTAGCAATGAATATCCTAGTAAGAGCACCAGTGGAAGGGGAAGCCCTGGGTCCTGCTAATACTGAACCCCCAGTGAACTAGATTGTTGGGGGGAGGGCGGCAGTAGGGGGAGGATGGGGAGGGGAACACCCACAAAGAAGGGGAGGGGGAGGGATTAGGGGTATGGTTGCCCGGAAACCGGGAAAGGGAATAACACTTGAAATGTATATAAGAAATACTCAAGTTAATAAAAAAAAAAGAATGTTAAACCAACATGTATAACAATAAAAAAAAAGAAATGTTGAAGCTTTTGTAAGGACTGTAGACATCTAAGATACTAAAATGAATCTTTCTCTCATGTGCCTTTTTGTCATTAAACCTGTATATAGTGTATATAGATAGAGAACCTACAGAAGCAGACACACAGTTTTTATTCTTTGAAATGTTTTCTTTCCTTTTGTAAATGTGTTGTTTACAATGAGGTACTCTCCATAACTATTATGCATGCTACTCTGAAGATGAACTTAAGCGAACTGTTTGTCAGATCTCTCAATGAGACGGTATTTATACCAGGATATATATATATATATATATATATGTATATATATATATATATATATATATATATATGAGCCTCTAGCCACCATATAAAGCATTTCAACAATAGAAAGATCTATTTATTTAAACATGCACATATACATAGGACATATGATGCACATACCTATTTGTATATGTTTGTTTGCATGACTATATACCATTTAGCTGTGCATCAGTGAGACTATTTCAGGAAGAACAGAACAATGTATGCTTCTTTTTTTTTTCCTTTTCTTTTCTTTTTTTTCAGAGCTGGGGACCGAACCCAGGGCCTTGTGCTTGCTAGGCAAGAGCTCTACCACTGAGGTAAATCCCCAACCCCTTTATGCTTCTTTGTTTTGGGCTGTTAGAAGACTGAAGATATCTCAAGAAATTACATGCTTGCCTTCTTGAATTTTCACACTGCATGCATGTATACTTTTGCAAAACTTTAAAACAAACATTTTCCTAAACACACATAGCAATCCATAGTCCCCTTCACCTGCTGCTTTTTATTCCAATTATTCAGGTGTGTGTGTGTGTGTGTGTGTGTGTGTGTGTGTGTGTGTGTATGAAAAGTCACTGGAAATAAGTTAAGGCTAACTTTTTCGAGGCCTGAGAGTAACAAAGACTAAAAATTTTCATGACCCTGTATTGAGATAATTGAGACTCCTATGTTCAAATATGAATGATATGAAGTGGATTATAAATATTTTTGAATTAATGAAACCATATTCAGAATTTTATTCCCCTAACGTCAGAAAGGCATATTCCTGAATAGAATATCAAGAGCAGCAGGTAGCAAAGCATACTCACTAGCAATCTCCGAAATGTAAACATTCATGGAAAAAATTCTTATTGTACTTTATTCTAATATTTTTAAATTTACTTTCTGATTCCTAAAGGAAATGATGCAGAAACTTCTTGATAGCAACCCTTGTTCTTCATCTAATGCAGAGATTGAAGTCAGAATTAACTATCCTCTTTCTGAATGTCCTAACTTTTGAACTTGAAATGATATTCTTGAGACTTAAAGAATCCACACTAAATGACCTCTATAAGCGAATTATTTACCATAATAATCATAAAATAACAGGGGAATATCACATGAATGTGAATTTCTGCCTAGGTTACTCAATGAATATTAGTAATCTCTTCCACGTTTATGAATTTTACATACACTTAAGAGTTAGTTAAATTAATTACATGCACACACACATACACACTCTTTAATAGAGAATTATAACAACAGCTCTACTGCTTTGTATTTATTATAAATAAATTTAAATTAATTGTAGAAATCATTAATCTTTGATGATAAGTGTTAGTTGCAAACTGGTCCCGATCAAGAATCAAATAGGAGGGTAGTCCCGGTAAAGAGTGTGGATGCACCTTAGAAGGATTTTTCAAATTTGGTTAATTGGGGTAGGAAGACCAAACTCTGAGTGTGAACCACTCCATGTCCTAGACCAGGCAATAGCCTGAGTGAAAAGGAGGGTGACTATGGAGGGTGACACTGGCAAACAGACATTCCCTTGACTCTTGACTGTGGATAGAATGAAACACTTCAGAGTCCTGTCTTCACTTCCCCACAGTGATGGACTGTTACCTGGAACTGTAAACCAAATTAAGCTCTTCTCCCCTAAAGTTGCTGCTGTCAGTAGACTTTACCACAGAAACTTGGAGAGCTACTAAGACATAGTCTAAGGGAGTTTTAGAAGACTTTATACACAACTTAGCATATGCTTTGGAAAATGCAATGTTCCAAACACCCTGCGAATTTTAAAGCTGCTAGTCTGTGGATACGCACAAATTATTTCCCTTAATTCATGAACATTTCTTTTAAATTGACAATATAAGTTTCTAGTTTCTGTGGAAAAAAAGAAACTGCTATTGAAAAACACAACTATGTAATCTTTATCATTAATAATTACAGAGAAATGCCTTACAGGTAATTCTGTAGAGAATAATTTCCTATGTGATAAAAATTGTATCAATCAACAAAACCGTGGTAGTTATTTCAAAACCATCATAAACCATCCATCATTGATTCTCTGGTTAAAAATCAAACTGTGTCTGAAAACAGGATCAACATAATTAGCAGTCCTTCTATTTGCCACATCAAGCTAAACATTAACAATGAAAATTGGTCTTTGTCTAAATCAGGTTCCTGATAGAGTACACTAGTACATGAAGTCTGGTGACCTGAGAAAAATCAACACAGAGAAAGAAAAAGAAAACTGGTGGGTTTCAAAAGAATATAGAGGGGGTGATCGAAGTTCTCACTGTCCCTTCACAGTTATTTTGAGTACACTGTAGCTTTTTTCAGACACATCAGAAGAGGGCATCACATCCCATTACAAATGGTATGTGAGCTACCATGTGGTTGCTGGGAATTGAGCTCAGGACTTCTGGAAAAACTGTCAGCACCCTTAACTGCTGAGCCACCTCTCCAGCCCATCTGTTTTGAATTTCACTCTGAAAAGTAAGATTAAAATAAGTTTTGCTTCACTCTGACGTGAAGGCTTGATATCTAGATGCTGAGAATGTAAAACTAGAGAACAGGTGGTACATATATTGTCGGTGCCTGTACCGACAGGGTACCGAGAATCGGGCGAAAGCCTGTGGGATGAAAGAAGCACACACACACACACAGGTTATTCGTGTCAAGCCAGAAGAGGAAGAGAGCCACTCGTTTCTTTATTGACCAAACTATATATCTAAAGAACACCACTCAGCAGGTATCTGTCAAGCACAGTGGGGAACCCTGGCTGAGACTTCGGTAACAAAGGACCGACTATGTGGCCTAAATAAATTAGGGAAATAACCAGGAAGGCCAGCCTAATTCTGACTCAAGTGAGAAGTACCTGGCCAGACTGTTCCCAGTTGGGTACAAAAGGCTTCTACATGCAAGGGCAGGGCTCAGCAGGGGTCAAACCTTGTTGGAGACCCAGAAGGGTCTTGTTCAGGCTGAAAACATTCTGTGAATGTAAACTTCTTGTGCCACACAGTGACAAAGCAACCAGGCCCAAATCCCATACAGCTCCCACAATATATGATTCTATTGAAAGTTCAGGTTCTCAATAAGCATATCCCAAACTGCAGAGAAAACCACATTCCCTTCTGAACACTTGCTTTGGATCAGAAATTACCATTTGGTGGTTAATAATGTTTGCAGTATTCATCGCAGCTGCCCTTGACCTCTTTGATGAAGAGGTCTGTCCTTGAACTCATTGATTGTGCTAACATTTTTTTTAAATATTTATTTAACATGAGTACACTGTTGCTGTCTTCATTGGATCCCCATTACAGATATTTGTAAGTCACCTTGTGGTTACTGGAAATTGAACTCAGGACCTCTGGAAGAGCAGTCGGTACTCTGAACTGCTGAGCCATCTCTCTAGCCCTGTGATAACATTTATCCAGTAATTATTACAATGTAATCTTGAACTGTAATCTAATGTTTCTCATGTGTGTGTGTGTCTGTGTGTGTGCGTGCGTGCGTGTGTGTGTGTGTGCACGCGCATATATGTGTGTGCGCGCGTGTGTGTGTGTGTGTGTGCGCGCGCGCGTGCATATGTGTGTGTCTGTGTGTCTGTGTGTTTGTCAGGGTTATCACTCCAAATTCCTAGGAGAAGAGAAAAAAATATTTTAGCACATCATGTAGTAGCAATACCCTCTATTATTACAGAGGGTGCTTGGGAGTTTAGAAAAGATGACGCATGGCAAAGAGAAAGCAGACACATAAGTAGAAGGTATTCTTTGCATTTTTCATTTCAATATGCATCCATTCTATGGGATTTTGCATGACACATTCTGGACAAATGTAACAAATTACTTATTAATCAATCTCTGGAATCATACAGTCACACCGAGAGGTATACAGTGTCAATCTGGACAATATTCTGTTTTTATCATTGAAATAAAAATAGTATTACCTCATTCAACACTCCCTTTTTCCTTCCTAATTGTTCCTATACAACTACTTGTTCTTTCTAATTCTCACATTCATAGACTCTATTTCTCTGTTTATGAATACACACACACACACACACACACACAGACACGCACACACACACACACACGTGCAAAAATAGCCAACTCTGTTCATTCTGTATAATGTAACTCTTGTGGATATGAATTCAGTGATAGCTAACTCATACTGGGAAACCTATAGGATAGCTAGGTCATGATTAAGAAGAGAGAAATTATGAGGAGTACATGAAACCCAGCCAACTACCAAGCTTGATAAAGTCTTGGCTCTTAAAGAAGAACTGCCAGTTTACTAAACCAGCATAATCCATAACTATAATCAAAATATTTATCCTGCTAGCAACAGATAACTACAGGTTTGACCTGACATCAAAGAAGTATATCCACTCAACATACAAAGACAATTACTGAAAACACAACTCATCAAAATTCAGAGATTTGAAGCCATTCTCAATAGATACATGTACAAATAAAACTCCTACACCTATGACACAGAAATCTCAGTGAAAAGGAGGGTAGAAGGATTCTAAGATGTAGAAGCATAGGAAGCTTACGGTGAGCCTTTGTCTTCTATATGTGTCAGAGGGGCTATACCTATGAAGCCCCTTCAATATGTTGACCCAAATAAGACCTGAAAAAGGATATTGACAGATAATCTAATGTATAAAAAATGAATTTCATGGGACTTATGCTTTTCCCTAAAAGATTTATTTATTATATCTGAAAAATAAGTCTGTAAATTTTCCGTTTAATAGAAAACTTTGCTTTATAGAAACTTGTTTAATTACTGGACCATAATAAAACTGATTCATAGCCAATGAGAACTACAACCTTTGGGAAATGCAGAAGAATCACCTTATAGTTTGAATAGTATTCTTGCTTCAATATTTGTGCATTATTTTCCTTTTAGACTCATGTGTTTATTATTAATTCATGGGCATTTATGATTTGCCTGCATATGTGTCTGTGTGAGAGTGCCAGACACCCTGGAACTGGAGGTACAGAGACTTGTGGACTTTCATGTGGGTTTCCTTGGAAGAGAGTAGCCAGTACTCTTAACACTGAGACTTCTCTCTGACCCTGTGAGTTCTTTTCTTAAATGTTAACTTTAAGAATATTAAGTGAGACTTATGAATTATATAAATATTTCTATATTTATATATCAAACAATAGAGACAAAAATACCTACAAGGCAGTATATTTCATAACTTATTTTCTACTATTCCCAGAGAGTTTTTCCAATTATTGGCGTACCTGTTCTGTATGCAGTCATCATCTCTCTATGGTAGTGTAAAACTCAATCTATGAATACACTATTTAGATCAAACTAACCTTACAGAAATGGAAATTCAAATGGCTAAAAGCAATATTAAATCTATTTCTCACTCTGTATTTCAGAAAAGCAGGTCAGAAAGATTTCCTTCTTCAGGTGCTAAGAAAGCAATCCTGAGAGAGGCCCTGAGATTTTGAACAAAGAATTCTCTGAGGATGTCATAGAGGTTGACTTCATTCAAAGTACTAAAATGTTTTTTTTAAATAAACAAAAAGATGGAGGAACTTGAATCTTTATGGGCCCGAACCAGCTGGAACTTCACAATTACCACTTCTGCTCAAGCCCTTAGAAGCCATCCATCATTACTGAACTTGGAGAAATACAGAACCTGGATGCTAAGTTTTGGTATAAGTTGTGAGTTTTTCTGTTTATAAGTATAATTTATTGGATAACAACTAGCTGTTTCTGCTCAGGAAACCCATGTCTCAAGCTAAAGCTCACATTTGCTCATGTCAGAATCAGACTGATTCCTTATTAGAGTTTGTCGGTTGACAGTAGTTTTGGAAACAGAGGCTTGTAAATTGTGCAGAGCAAACAGCCTACTATAATGGTTTTGTTATGTTATTTGTGCTACTTCGGGAACACGGTTTCAGCATGACAGTGAGAGAGTGAAAAGAAGACGAATATATAGACACAGAGAGAAGGCTGGGACCTCAACAACTTAGAAGCTCAATATATTCATTAGGCAGAATTGCACAGAGAGGTAGTTTTATTGAATACACCTGAACAAGGGATAGGTTATTACCTAAATACAAACAGGGGGTTAAAATTTATCATACCCAGTTGGATCAAAAAGACTGGTTTAGCTAACCTTATTATGATCAGTCTCTGTAAGGGGGGATACTTTTCAGACCAAAAACATCCCTGGGAAGAAAGCCATGATGAGCATTTTCTGCAAAAACTGTTAACGTTCACCCCATGTCTACTCAGGAACTTTTTGCTCTCCTTTTGTGCGCGAGACTGGGTAGTTCAGAAAATGGCCATGCCTAGATCAACAACACTTAGTCATTCAGGACTTAACTCATCCAGGAATACCTCCACCATCTGCAGGGATTTATAGCACTAAATCTTTCATCAATTTTATTGTGGATACAAGTATGGCCTCTGGATGCTTTGCCACTTCATCAAGAGAGACCTGTGATCTTTTAAACACTAGAGGCAGTGTTCTTTGGACACTAGGAATGTCATTTCAAAGCTTCCATGTGACTTAAGACAATCATGTATGGTATGTACAGTATTTGTTCTCATACCCCATTTCCATCCATCCTAGAATGAGAGTCTGATTAGAGTCTCATCCTCAAACAAGAAGAACGTGTTCAATTGCTATACTGTAGAGATAAAGGTTCATTTACAATATAATACTAAAGTTTCTCAACACTATGAAAACCTGTTCAGTAACTATATGACAATTTGTTGTCAGAGTATGTAGTCACAGTTCCCTGTTTGAAAGAGAGAATATATTCCTCTATATTTCTTCTACTGCTTTCTGTAAAGATGTTTTCATGAAGTTAGAAACAAATATCGTAATCAAAAGTTGATAGATGGAAATTAGAAAGTATCTTCTACACGGTGCCAATGTGCAAAAATGCAAATGTGTAGAGTCACTGTGTTTACTCACAGACAATAAATTAGTTCTGATATCTTGGAATCTGCAGGTCACTTCAGCACGTAAAGCAGGAAGACAAACTTGGTTTTTGTCTCCTTCTGCTGCTTCAACTCCAACCGTTCAATATAATCAGCAGACCTATAGTGGCAAGCAGCTGCCTGCTCCTATATCCAGCATCATGCACCCATCTCAGGAGAGCATACAAATGTTCTCTTCAAGCTTTCTTCTCCCCACTCCTTGTGTCATCCCAGGCTCTAACTCAAGCAAACAGACCCTGGAAATACTCAAGCAAAAAGACCAGAGAGTGGCAAGGTAGCTGAAAGATCTCTCTCTCTCTCTCTCTCTCTCTCTCTCTCTCTCTCTCTCTCTCTCTCTCTCTCCTGCTTAAAATCCAACTCTTCTGTCTATCCCTAATACTATTGCAGAACATCTGGTGAAACCTCTCCTAACTCTTCCCCATTTCTAGGGGACTAAGAAGCCCCTAGTTTAAAACTCTTCTTCTATTCCAGGATTTCTCATAGCTCAGTCCCACTAGTGTTAGCCCCAAATATCTAAAAACACATTTTACCTCAAGCCCAGAGTGAAAATCTATCAGGATCCTAGCCAAATAATAGAGAACACGAAATAACTACACTCTCTTGAGTCAAAATATGTAGTACAATGCTTCCCTAGAGACCAACAACTCTACCACAGAAGGCCATGAGTATCACAACATAGCTGACACACAAGAAAAATATTTAATGTTGCTTTTTTGAATATGATAGGGGTCATTAAAGAGGAAATAAAAAGTCTTAACAAAATCTGTGGAAATGCAAATAATAAATTCAGGAGATGTCACTATGGTTTAAAATTTCAACTTATATTACAGATTAATAGTAATGAAACCAACATTATTTTAGCAAAACAACAGACTTGTTGACCAAACATCAAGTATTAGACCCAGGCATAGATCAACACACCTATGGGCACCTGATTTTTGAAAAAAGAGTCAGAAATACACACTGTCCAAAAAAAAGTAACACCTTTAAGCGTGTTGGTCAAACTGAACATCTGCATTGTCCGAATATGTTGATGTAATGCTAAATACTGGCGCTGGTTACGTCAAGGATGAGACACTCCTCACATATCCCAAGTAATGACATGCACTCTTGCTCCTTAATTTAAAACTGATCATTAAATGAAGATGCCTACAGCCCTGGTGGACAGAGGAGATGGAGGCAGGGTTTCAGTTCCAAGGCTTCTGGTCTGAGACAGAGACTGTGGGGCATCGGGCTATGAAAGGTACCTTGATTCCTGGTCTAGATAGTCAATCTCCGGGAGATCCTAAGGGACAGCAGGTGCATTCCCAGTTTCCTAAGAAATTGGGTCCTTCTCACGTAGCCGCAGCCGTTCACAGCCCCTTGTAGAGAAGTTTGAGACAGATCAGTCATGTAGGGCAATGCTCCAAGCCATTCCTCCACAGGCGTGGACATGACCACAGGTCACATAGGCTCAAGACACATCAGTCACATAGAAGCAGGACCATGCCCCTCAAAAATATAGATAAGGTATTACCAAGCTCTCAGGCCAAACCTGCGCAATACCTGTGGCCAAACCATGACCTGTCCCAAAACTGTATTTAAGAATCCCGTTCAGAAGGATTAAAGGTGTGCAAGAATCACACCTCTGCTTCCGGAAGAGATCGGCTTCCCCAAGATGGCTGCCAGAAGCTCTCCTGCACTCCTTGCCAGCTAGCCAGTCCCCTGATGGCTCAGACCAGCCTGTTATGGACGCAGAGCAACACCAGTGGAGGCAGCAAAAAGCTTTGCCCCTCCCTGCCCAAGTTCTCTTCACTTCTCCTGAACCCGCACACCTAGCCAAACCAGAGATCTCTGTGGAAAACCTCCTCACGGAGACCCCCAAGAAACCATGGGAGAAGAGAGAAGAGAAACACTATGTTGAAAATGCTAGTGAGAATTCGCCGTGAAGGCTGGGCATTTGGAGTTAAGAGTGGTCCAGACAGAATATGGCAAGTTATACCTCGTGGTTATGGATTGGGAAGTACAAATGAATAAATTTGAGATTTGACATCTGCCCAGTTCTGATTCTTTAAAGGCTTATTATAAATATAAAGGTTGTATGTCTTTTTTTCTGAAAACTGAATGATCTTAGGAATGGGTAGAAACTCCTGGTTGAGAGTTAAAAAAAACACCTACAACACAAATAGATCTATACTTATTAACCTGCACAAGGCTAAACTATAAATGAATGAAATACCTCAACATGAAACCAGATGCATTGAACGTAGTAGCAGAGACTGTGGTACTTGCCTTGAATTCATGGGTACAGAAAAGATGTTTTGAACAGAATACCAATAGCACAGGGAACAAGATCAACAATTAAATGGGACCTCCTGAAACTGAAACTCCTTCAGATTCAGGATCTCTGTCCTTGGACAAAGCAGAAGTCTACAAAGTAGGAAAAGATTATAAAAAGTATATATCCAATAGAAAGCTAATACCTAAAATATGTTAATGAATCAAAGAAAATCTTAGGTAACATGAAAACAAAGAAGCCAATTTAAAAACAAAATGAAACAAAAACAAAGTGCAAATCCCAACAGAAATCTTAAAAGAAGCTCAAATGTTAGAGAAACAAAGAGATGTTCAACATTCCTTGTCATCAGGGAAATGAAAATTAAAATTCCGTATTTCATCCGAAACCTCTCAGAATGGCTAAGATCAATGAAAACAAGTTACAACTCATGCGGGCACGAATGTGCCAGAAGGGAAACACTCATCCATTGCTGGAACCACTTCTGCAGCCACTATAGAAATCAGTGTGGTGATTGCTCAGGAAGTGGGAATCAATCTACCTCAAGATCCAGCTATTCTCCTGTGGTGGTAAAATAAAAATGGTGTCTATATTCTCATAAAGAAGCACACATTAGGAGGATTCACATACATACACATACACAGCCACATGACTGTGACAAAAATGTACTTGAAATGGAATTAAGATGGCCCATTAGGCTCACAGAGAGTGACACTACTAGGAAATGTGGCTTTATTGGAGTAGGTGTGGCCTTGTTGAATGAAGAGTGTGAGCCTTAAAGTTTCAGGAGATCAAACCAGGTCCAGTGGTTCATGCGCTGTCTTCCTTCTGCCTTCCTACCAGATGTAAACCTCTCAGCTACTCTATCAGTACTATTACTATGCCTGCCTCCATGCCACCGTGCTTCCTGTCATGAAGACAATGGAATAACCCTCTGAACTGTCAGCTAGCCACAATGAAATCCTTTTCTTTATGACAGTTACTTTCTCTTTGAAACATTTATTGTTTGTGAATTATGGGTGGCTCTTTGTGTCTCTATATAGGTATGAGCATTTATAAGGGCAGGTTCCCTTAGAGTCCAGAAGAGGGTATAGACTCCTACAGACCTGAAGTTAAAAATGGTTTTGAGCTTCCTGACATGGGTGCATGGGATTATTCTCAGGGCCATTAGAAGAACAGTAAGGACTCCTACCCACTGAACCATCCTCTTTCCAGTCTCTCCATTCCGTTTCTTTTAAAGCCATGTATTAATGTATATAAGGCCCATCATATTATCCTGTAGATTCTTAAAAATCCTTAATTTGATAATACATGCAGAGATGTCTATTCCACTGTAAGTCACACTTCCTGTTTTCTCATGACTATGTATTTCATTTGCTGGGTCTTCATTGGGCGTTGACAAGAAATTATGCTGCTTTCATAAGAAATATGGTATAATTCTTTCTAGCATACAGTTTATGCTTCTATAGTTCTTTTATATTTTCTGTTGGTTATTCTCAAAGCTTTAGTGGTTTGACTGGAAATGAGAGTATATTAGTATGTTTAGAGACTTCCTCACAATCTCAGGAATACACCATTATCTTTCGAAGAACTGCTGCATAGCAATTTTCCTATGAAATAATCATCCCTATTAAGGAGGAGCTCATTAAATCATAAGATGCTCTCTAGGTAAGTACGAATTCCCTCCTGCAGAGAAGATTGTTAAACTCTATAGGTTAAACAACTTATTAGCTTTAGGAAGTCACTGAAACTGACCAAATTCTCATCAGCCTTTCTTTGCAGGCATACAAAGGCAGCAAGTACTGCTGAGAAACACTCTCAGCCAAGTTCAACTGTCAGAAGGAAGCAATGACTAGCCAATTTACCTGTAGGAGGCTCAGACCACCTGAGCTTCCTGACATTTAACAAAATCTTGAGATAGCTCTACTGGTTGTTTTTATGTGAACTTGACATAAGTTAGAGCCAACAGAGAGGAAGGAGCCTCAGCTAAGAGAATGTCTCCATAAGATCCAGCTGTAACATGTGTTCTTAATTAGAGATCAATGTGGAAAGTCCCAGCCCACTGTGCATAGGACTACCTCTGAGCTTCTTTAAGAAAGCAGGCTGAGTAAGCACTGTGAGGCAAGTCAGTAAGCAGCACTCCTCCATGGCCTTCGTATCAGGTACTTCTTCCTCCAACTTACAGTTATGTTTGAACTTCTGTCCTGATTTCCTTTGATGAAGAACAGAAATATGAAAGTGTAAATCTGATAAACTCTTTCCTTTCCAACTTCCTTTTTGTTAATGGTTTGTTTGTTTTTTTTCAGCAATAAAAACCCTACAACAAGTTGGTGCTAGGCTTACGGGGTGTTTTGGAGACTGTCTTAACTATGTTTTGGGGAGTGGGGTCAGAAGATTTTGGGGCATTGGGCTAGAAAAGCCCTAGGGTGTTAAGAGCTCTGTGGGATCTTCTTGAGGAACTTGAAAGATAAGAATGTTAAGAGTAAAGATGAAGCCCTGACTTGTAAAGTTTCTGAAGTAAATTTAAAGAATATTATGGATGTTTACTTATTTGAATTAAAACTTCATCATTCTAATCCCCTGTAGCAGAGTCAGCACAATGAGCAAAAGATGAACCCACACAAGTGAAACCTTTGCATACCTGGTACAATCAATGGTGGTTAGATGGAGCTCAGAAATTAAGATTTAAGAGAGAGCAGCATCACTGAGTTGAAATCTTCTTGTAAGTGTTTTCTGAAAGCAAAGAGAAACTCGAGAAGTAGCCAGTCCTAGCATCTGGGTTTGGTAATATGTAAGAGTCACCCAAGTAGTACTGGTTTTGAAGGCATGAAGGAATTATGGAGAGTAGCTGAGCTTTGGTACTGAGAGAGACAAGGAGAGGCCATTGGTAAAGACGCAGTGGCCTCATTTGGAGTTTCGGGGCCAGACTTAAGAGGTCATGGAAGGAAGTTGAGGTGTGACACCATAAAGAGAGCCTATGAGATAGTGTTAGTGAAAAATGCATGCCATTTGCAGCTAGGGACCCCAATAATCTTGGGGATAACAGCACCATAAGACTACAATGAAGAACAGGAACAGCAGTAGAGAAAAACAGAGCCAACCTGAGTCTAGAGGACAAGCTCTGTGTGCTGCACACAGTGCAGTTCCAGAAGTGACAGAAACCCTTTGGAGGAGCCTACAAGATGGTAAGTAGATCCCAGACATACAGTGGAAGCTTGATTTTGATGTGATTTAACAATTACACCCTGGTTTGTTCCTTTTGAAGTAAGAAAGTATTGATGTATTTTTCATTTTACTGGAGCACATAGTTGAGAAACTTGTGTGCAAACCTACTTGGTGCATACCTTGTTTCCATTCATTACAAATTATACTTATGTACCTTAACACACACACACACACACACACACACACACAGAGAGAGAGAGAGAGAGAGAGAGAGAGAGAGAGAGAGAGAGAGAGAGAGAGAAGGAGAAGATTGCAAGCTACTAAATATTATTAAAATATTTTTCTGTTGCTATGATACAATTTACTTAGGAAAAGATTTGATGTGTTTATACTTCAGAAAGGTAGTTAATCATTGCAGAAGAGACATTGAAGCAGTCAGGGAAAGTATGAAGGTAGGATCAGGAAGCTGAGTTATCACACTGAATCTGCACTCAGGAAACACAGAGAGAAAACAAGTGTGGAAATACTGTTAAATCGGAATGTGATGCATTAGGAGGATTACACCTCCTAAGAGCAAGTAGAGTGTGAGTGTTCAAATCCATGGCACTTTGTAGATTATTTCATATTCAAAGCTGGAAAAAAATGGGACTTTTCTTGATTTCCCAACTGTGTTTATTTCCTTGTTCCCTACTTCAGCTTTCCACATTTTACTTCAGAGTGAAATAGAGAGGAAATATTTCTGTGTCAGCCTGTTCAATAATTTCATGTCTTGAATTAATTGCGTGTGCGCGATGTGTGTGTGTGTGTGTGTGTGTGTGTGTGTGTGTGTGTGTGTGTTAGATCTAAACACTGTCTAGCTACAGGAAGCATTTGCTTTTTAAGAGTCCAATGCAGAGCTGATGAACAAGTTATTTGTGCATTGTGGGAATGAAGCCTACCACCAGCACATCTCATATTCTAATTGAATAAAACCTGAAGTCAGTAGTTCTGCTGTGCCTTAACTAGATTTAATGCTCTTGTCACTGAGCACAATGCACCTCTCAATCTATGGTATAAAGGCATGCCTTTTTGTTTCATCCAAAGCACAATCCCTTTGTTTTAGAGGTGAACCTGATACTAAAATAAACATTTTTAATCATTGTTGTAATGCCAGGATGTATCACACTTTCTCCAACCTTTCAAGTACTTAGTAAATAAAAAAAATTATGTGGGTCACTTAAATAAGTCATATATCTGCACAAACATCATTTTAAAACATATCTAAAATATTATTTTTGTTACTATAATAGAGCATTATTGGTATATTTGTAGAAAATAATATCTGATACAAATCTAAATCAAGGACAAAATTATAAACAGAGGTCAATATATCTATTTTCTAATAAATATTTTAATGTCAAATGGTAAAAAATGTTAAATGATTAACCTTATATGCAAAATATATTCAAATCCTAGTATATACATTATAGTCATTGATCTAATAATCATAACATAGAAAGTATATAACCAATTAACATATATAGTAAAAAAGTTACTTCAAATTTCAAATAACTTAAAATCAACATAAAGTTTTTAATATATATATTGCTTCTGATAATGGAAACTATGGAATATAGACTGAAGACACATTATTTAATTACCAGTGTAGATCATATTTAAAAACCCCTCATTATTATTATTGTTTTAATTTAATTTAATCTTTTTTTATATTCCAGATTTATCCTCCTCCCGGTCCATCCTCTGACTGTTCCACATTCCATAGATCACCCTTCTTCCAGTCTCCACGAGGATGTCTCCACCCCTTAAACCCTCACCCCACTAGGCCCCCAACTCCATGGAGTCCCTAGTCTCTTGAGGGTTAGGTGCATCTTCTATGACTGAAGCCAGAACAGGCAGTTCTCTGCTGTAAATGTGTTGGGATCCTTCTATCAGCTGGTGTATGCTGCCATGTTGATGGCTCAGTGTCTAAAGATCTCCGGGATCCAGGTTAGTTGAGACTTCTGGTCTTCCTATAGGGCCGCCCTCCTCTTTAGTTTCTTCCAGCTTTTCCTTATTCAACCAGAGGGTTGAGCAGCTTCTGTCAATTGGTTGGGTGCACACATCTGCATTTGGTTTTCTCAGCTGCTTGTTGGATCTTTCGGAGAGCACTCATTGTCCCTATTTGTGGGCACTCTATTAGCCTCAGAAATAGTGTTAGGCTTTGGGACGCCCCCCCTTGAGCTGGATCCCAGTTCAGCCCTGTCACTGGACCTACTTTTCATCAGGCTCTTCTCCATTTTTGTCCCTGCAGTATTTTCAGACCGGAACATTTAATTATGGGTCAGAGTTTTTGACTGTGGGATGGCAACCCCATCCCTCACTTGAAGCCTTGTCTTTCTGCTGGAGGTGGTCTCTACAAGTTCCCACTCCCCAGTCTAGGGCATCTAAGGTCCCTCCCTTTGAGTCCTGAGAGTCTCTCACCTCCCAGGTCACTGGTATAATCTGTAGGGTCCCCTTACCTCATACCTCTTGAGGGAGCCTGTTTCCATTCTTTCTGCTGGCCCTCAAGGTTTCAGTCCTTTTCCCCTACCCAATACTTGATCATATTTACCGCGTCCCCTCCCTGTCCCCTTTCCCATCCAGGTTCCTCCCTCCCTCCCCTCTCTTGTGATTCCTTTCTTCTCCCTCCCCAGTGGGATTGAGGTGTCCTCACTTGGGCCCTTCAGCTTGTTAAACATTTTGAGTTCAGTGGACTATGTCCTGGGTATTATGTACTCTCTATTTTTTGGCTAATATCTACTTATTAGTGAGTATATACCATGCATGTCCTGATGGGTCTGAGTAACTTCACTCAGGATGACATTTTCTAGTTCCATCCGTTTCCCTGCAAATGACAGGATGTACTTGTTCTCAATAGCTGTGTAGTATTCCATTGTGTAAATGAACCATATTTTCTGTATCCATTCTTCTGTTGTGGGACATCTGGGTTGTGTCCAGCTTTTGACTATCACAAACAAGACCACAATGAATATAGTTAAACATGTGCTCCTTTGGGTATATACTGACAAGTGGAGCTTGGTCCCCAGGCAGCACTATTTCCAATTATCTGAGGAACTGCCAGACTGATTCCAGGATGGTTATACCAGTCTACAATACCTCTAGCAGTGGAGGAGTGTTCCTTTTTCTCCACATCCTAGCTAACATGTACTGTCACTTGTGGTTTTGACCTTAGCCATTCTGATTCGTGTAAAAGGGAATTTCAGGGTTGTTTTGATTTGCACTTCCCTGCTCATTAAGGACTTTGAACATTTCTTTAAGTGTTTCTCAGCCACTTAAGAATCTTCTGTTGTGAATTCTCTGATTAGTTCTATACCCCAGTTTTTGATTGGGTTGTTTTGGTGGTCAGCTTCTTGATTCTTTATATATTTTAGACATTAGCCCACTATTGGATGTGGGGTTAGTGAAGTTTTTTCCCCAATTTGTAGGTTGCTGTTTTGTCCTATTGGCTATGTCCTTTGACGTGCAGAAGCTTTCCAGATTCATGAGATCCCATTTGTCAATTCTTGATCTTAGAGCATGAGCCATTGGAGTTCTGTTTATGGAATTTCCCCCTGTGTCAATGATTTCAAGGCTTATTCCCACTTTCTCTTCTATTAGCTTCAATGTATCTGGTTTTATGTTGAGGTCCTTGATCCACTTGGACTTGAGCTTTGTGCAAGTTGACAAATATGGATCTATTTTCATTTTTCTACATACAGACAGCCAGTTAGAACAGCACAATTTATTGAAGATGCTTTCATTTTTCTATTGAACCACTTTCATTTATTGGAATAAATATTTTGGCTTCTTATATTATTCATTTCCAAAGTTAAAATACAAACTAATCCTATAATGAAAACTTAGCTAATATAATCTGCCATCTATATATGTATCCATTTATCTCCTCTGTCTATCATCATTATCATTATCTATCTACCTATCATTTGTATTGATCCATATATAAAAGTCATGCGGCTACAGTATTTAACATTGATCAAAATTAATTAAAATTTTAAATTCAGTTCTGTGTCATAATAGTTGTATTCCTCATGTTTAGAAGGCATTTTTTTTGCTAATTTTTGCTATACTGTTTGTACAAAACACTTAAATATTTGGATTTGAGTTCAGGATAACTTCATTATAAGACTTGATCAAAAGTTTTGGGTCTTGAATTGGTGGCATGGCTCAGCAAACAAGGGTGAGTGTAGCTAAGCTTGATAGCCAGAGCTCCATGTCCAGGATTCACATGGTAGGTGTTGGGTTCTACAACTCATCTTCAAATATTCTCATGTGGTGCTCTATTCTGACATAACACATAACATAGATAAATACATTAAAGTAAAATGTCGTGACTCTATATCCCATATTTTTCAATCTAATGATAAAACTTTCAGATTTAAGGTGCATTTGACCTGGTCACATCTTCTAAAGCCTTTTGGGTTCTAATAATGACCTGACAGTGAGATATAGGTTCATATCGCAATGATCCCCAAAATGATATGAACATGTACCTTAGATTTTACCTCAAATGTCCCAAAAGCTTGCAAGTCATTTGTAAAGGTAAAAAATGTGTTAACACACACACATACCCACACACACACAGACCATACTCTGTGTGTGAATGCATGTATGTACACACGGGCATACTGTAATAAGCCTCCAACCCTCAAAATATCTAAAGTCAAATTATCTTCTTTTTCCCAATTGAGTATATAGACAAATATTCACATTCCGTGACTTCTATTTCCTCATGGGAAAAGTGGGAATAATTGTGCCTATTGCAAAATATTTCTCTGAGAATCATACAAGGCCTGATGTCTCCAAGGCCTTGGGCACAGTGCCTGTTGGGTATTAGTGAGTAAATAACATGAGGAAAATGGGTATTAGACGCAAATCATCAACAATAACTCACAAGAATAAAAATAAAACAGTCTGTACAATTTGAAATAGATTGGTATCAGTAACGTGAGAAAGATTGTGTAAGTGGCTATCAGCTGGTACATTTTTTTTTTGTCTACAAAATTAGTGAAGAAGCATATTTTAAAGAATCATGACTCAAATATAACACAAATATCTTGACTCTTATAGCCCACTGGTGTGTGGTATTTGAAAGGCATATAAGATGTATATGTTATCATTATACCAGAATATATAAGAGAGTGTTTCTTTGTTTAGATTACCAAGATGCTTGCGCTTCAGTAAATTTTGACTTACTCTTCATTAAAAAGTAAATTTGACCCACAACAGATTGCAATAACCAAAATAATGGAATGACAAAAGACAGCTAATGAAAGAATATTAATTATTCAATGAATTGATTGTTTCTTGAGCCTCACAGTTACCTACACAGTTGTACAAATTAATAAGTAAATGCCCTGCAGGAAGACAGAATTCACTCACTGAGTTGAAATCTAGATACTGTAGGATTTACAAGTGTTTTCTACTACATAGGTCTTGTTTACCTTATTTCTTTATGTTCATTACTTCTAGTAATTTAGCTGAAATGCTTATAAATTTTAGAAAGAGTTTCAGTTATGTTCAAATGTAGGAAATGAGATAACATATGACCACACATGTATGGAAGTGGACAAGATGCCTTTCAGTGATTATCAGAACAAAAATTGGATTTTGTAGGCCAGACAATAAAAAGTCTTATTACTGTAGATATTTTATTATCTGGGGCTTCTAATAGCATCATATTATACCCTTTAAATACAATAAATTTATCTTTAATAGTATGTAAAATAATAAGCACATAGTTATGGTTCCATTATGTATTCTTATTAAAACAGATTTTGTATTTCTGAGACACTCCTCCCAAGATAATTGCACAATTCCTCCTCTTCATAAAAACACCTGCCTGTTGTCAGAAATCAATTTTTCTACTCATCTATTTTTATTTCCAATATAGTTGTGAAAATATTTCAAATAAGACTGGTATTGGTAATTGATAAATTTTTCTTTATGAGTCATGACAATGGATGTTGCCTTCATATTAGGGATTACCTGTACAGATACTGTGCAGCCAAAGAAAATACAATAATGAGCATGTTAAATGATACCACTGTAGAAAGAAACTGTATCTTAAGTCTATTTAACTAATGCTGTTAGAATCAAGAATGTTTATATTAATTTTTTACAGCACAAAATGTAAGGTACTAAAATCTCTACTTAAAATACTATTACGTTAGCAATATAAATATATTATTATTCATAGAGATCTAAATTTATACATTTTAAAGCTAGTAACACTATTTATATTGTTGATTTGTCTGTAATGGAAAATCACCATATATCATGTATACTTTTGAATATAAATCCCTTGAAAGTAAAAACATCAATTTTAAACTCCACTTTAAGTTTGGTGACAAGCACACACTGTGAAGTATAATAGACAAAAAAAAAACACTGTCTGCATGAACAATAATGCTAAAAATAGGAAAACATCCAAGAAATTAAAACTGATCCTTTGATTTGTTTCTTGATTGAACTTACTGTACAGGTCCCATCACTGATTACTGGCTATAAAAGGGTATATTCAAAGATTAGATCTTCCCTGTTCCTCCTGGCAACACCTGTTTCTAATACCATAACATATTTATGTTTGTCTTATGAGTATATATTAATGATGTATTTACTGTAGATTTAGATAGTGTAAAATTTGTTAGTTTTTCCTACTGGACCAGGAGGTAATTCAATTGATATATAAATAATCCTGAACTTCATTGCTACTGATTAACTTTAAAAAATAATGTGTTATACAAATACTATAAAAAGAAACAATCATATACTTGAGAAATGTTCCCAGACACATATTTTCTGAACAGAAGCTCAGAGTCTTTTCACCAATGACTACCTGTTTTGTGTATGATGTGCATCGAGATCCCATAAGGCATATAATTCTATCATTTTGGGCCACCCTTAGTTGATTAGACCATGAAATGAGTCCTATGAGAATCCACAAACATTCCTTTGGCTATAAAACCACACCATAAATATTACTGTTGTTCAATAGTAATAGTTTGCCTTCAACTTTAATTGGTGGAAGTGGAGCTTCCCAAACCCTTTTAAGAATAACTTTTCAGGGAGTGATCATAAATCAGCACCCAAGACAAGACAACACCACAGAGCCATTTCTCCAAATGGTAATGTTTCATTACACAAAAGGTAAGTGACAAGATTTATTTTATAGAGGAGACTCCATGCATTATGGGGTCTGCCATTGGTCCTAATATGCAGAGTGCAAGTAAAATGAGAACCCAATCTACATTACAAGCTTCTCTGCAGCTGGAGTCCTTGCCGCTCTAATGGGAGCAGGTGCTTCAGTCTCTTTTCTTGTGAGTTTTGTGCATAGGCTAAAGCAAAGTAAATTCACATCAATAAAAAAAGGTGATGGAGGATACTAAGACTTCTGTCACCATTCTTATTTCTCTAACAATGTTTCTTACCTGGAGACAAATCAGAGGGTTTCCACCTCTTCATGACTGGGGATTAGTATGGTGTATAAATGTTGACAAATTAAGTATTATGTTATCTTTTCTCAGGTTCAATAAATTATTGTTTCATTATAAATGAGAAAATACTGATTGATATTTTTTTCAAAGTACTCCAAAATTGATTTGGTTTATTGTTATAAGTTGACCAGATATGGAGCAAAGCATTTCGTATTAACATTATAATTATTAACAGTACTATAGACTATTAGCTCTTTATTAAAACAATTATCATTATTTGGTTTCTGAGAGGATCATGAACATTGGTAGTCACATTGTAGTAGAATAGTAGTAGGGGACTAGAATACAAAGCTATTGAATGAAACAAAGATAATTGAATAGCAGGTATTTGCCACAAGTTTGCAATATGAATATGGAACATAAGATATAAAGATTTTGAAAAATTATTGGAGATTATCAAAGAATGGGATTTTAAAAAATTATGTTGGGGAGTTAAAACTTTCATAAGGTTTCTCCTCGAATTAGGCATTCAATGACTAAAATATCTATCCAAAATGTATTTCTGGCAATTGAGCTATTTAAAGGTCTGAAATGAATAAAAAATCAGATCCAATATAAAACTTGCCACATTACTGATGGCATGCACAAATGCTGGGTCACAGGCAAGAGGTAGCTCTTAAATTTGTATGTGAACTGGAAGAAATCAACTTCTTATTAAATGTTCCCAGTGTGCACTGGGGTCCCTTTGCTCCATTGGATGGGAGCTGCAAGGGGACAAACTCACACTTTTCTACATTTGGAAAGCCTGGGCCTTGCATCTCTTCCACCTTTGCATTACATAAGCTCTGAGTCCAGAGAATTAGATGCTGGCATTAAAAACAGTTCTGGGACAGGGTGATGGCTTAATGTTTAAGCACTCTGGTGCTCTTGCAGAGAGCCTTGTTTTAATATATACCATCAACATGGCAACTCCCCACTCCAGTTCCAGAAAATTCAACACCCTCTGCTGTTCTCCATAGCATTTAGGTAATACACAGACAGATATGCAGAGAAACACACATGCACAACATTGTTTATTTTAAGGAAACAAATAAAATAGAAACCGAAGGGTGAAGGCTCTTGTTGCTCATATAAGAGTTTTTGCTGTGAATTCCCATTACAAATAGTCCAGCACTCTGCATCTAATGAAATCTGTGGCTTTTGGAAGAACTTGTAATACTAGTAAGTCAGGAGCAATCAGTGTCAGCCAGTGTTGCAGCTCCTGAACCACTGTCTGGATACTCAGGATAATTGCAATAGAAGCCCCAAAGCCTGTTCAAGAAATGTTTATAACAATGGTAATGTTCCGGAGAGATTTTACTCACTTGGAACAGCAACACTGGAAGCAAGAAAAACCTAGATAAACTTTGGTTATTTACAGAACCTGGACATTTTTAGTGACAGCCATTGAATCTCTGAGCTTCGTCATTTCGTTCCTTTGCATTGCAGACTTGGCACTTCTTTGGACCTCTTCCAATTGCCATGTCTTGTAGTCTATCAGCCTCTTTCATGTACCAACTTTGTTTACTGAATCAATGACTCAGATCATTCTGGAGTTCCTCAGCAGCTTTCTAGTTATTTCTACAGCTGCTGGTGCCACTGGCTGTGCCCTATGACTCCTTGGACATATAAGAAGACCAAGTGAGAAGGAAAAGCTCGTGTTAAATTTTAAGCAAGTTATAGGGCACATTAGGAAACATTGGGGTACCACCTAGATGACTAGAAAGTGAGCTGAACATCTACGCAGTAGGTGGTGTATAGCATGAGTATGCAAACACTAATGGTTGTGTTGGCACAGGCTGAGCACAGCTTCTCTTGTATGAGACAAGTCTTGTGAGGATCAACCATAAGTCATCAATTGCAGGATACACTGACTCTCCCTAAGTTGTTGAAGAAGATTTCACCTCCTAATGTAATTGCAGTGGTTCTTCCAAAGTTTGTTGAGTTGTTTGTTTGTTTTTCTGAGATGGTGCCACTCTAGGATAGTATACTCAGGAGGTTCATGACAGTAACATAATTTCTTTAAGAGGACCTGACTTTCCTCTCAATGGACCTTGCAGCCTGGAGTGTTCTTAAAGGGATTGTACAGTATGCCAAACAGATGTCTTTGAGTGTATGGTGGCTAGTGGACAGCGAAAAGGCTGTCCCTCTGCCCTCTTACCTCCCTACATTGTGGGTCTAAGGGACTCATCTAACTGCTGCCATTTCACTTCCAACAGATTTTCTGACTAGAAAACAGAAAAGTCGAGTAACATATAACATAAACAAATGTGTGCATTATAGGGTCTTTCGGATATATATTTTAAGAAATGAAAATACAAAACTAATATTTTTAACACTTATCAATGGTTTCTCCCAAATTGAATGTCCATAGGAAGCGCTGGAAATGCTCTGAGCTATCTCCAGGTAAGAAGAGTTTTAGCAGTGTTATGGGACAAGTAATGAACGGGGTTTTCACATTCTGTGTTTGTCTATTCTGAGGGTTCATTGACTTATAACACTTAGGAATATGCCATAAAATCCAGGAAAGAGTCCCAAGAAAATCTTAGTGGATTCCCTCCTAATTGACAAGAAGTAGACACTTATCTTCACTTTTGCTAATGAAGCAACATCTAGGGAAATATACTTATTGAAAATTAATAGTGAGAAAGGTGGTGGGAAATTACAGTTGCAAATGTCTGTCAGTGCAGAAGAATAAAGTCCAACAGTGGCTGTTGCTTTGCTGCTTTCCCAATCATATGCTGTTGTTTGCTTTTTGTTTTATTTTGTTTTGTTTTTAAAATTTAAAGGAAAAGACCCAGAGAGGGAAACAGCTTGTGTGATGCTCAGGGTCTGTTCTCTGGCCACTTGTCTGAAAGCCAGGGAATTTTCTGCTGTTGCTAATTACTAAACAGTCTTAGAATAAGACAAGATGTTCAATGGATCATGTGATTGGCATGGATGGAGAAACTAAGAGTTCTATGGCATATATATATATATATATATATATATATATATATATATGTATACACACACACACACATTATGTACTGGGATGGATGTAGGCATCACTGCAGTTACATCTTCCATGATGATAGAGTGGCTCCATTTTATGGAATCAGTGAAAACTCACAAGATGTACCAGTCTTTGTTTATATAATGCAATCAGTCACAGATGAAAATTTTCATGAAAATATCAGGAAATTAGTTTTTCTTCAGGACTGAATAATAGCTGTGGGCATCCTTAAGAGAAATTCTCTTCATTTGCTAGTGATAGCCAGACTAATTTTGTACCTCAGCAATTATGTATAGTAGCACAGCAAATAAACATCGAGATGCAGGTATATTTTTGGTATGATATCTTTATCCATGACATACATCTAGGTCACATGGTAGAATATTGAAATGAGTTTGCAATATTTTGCCATGTCTAAAAGAATCAAGCTAATATGGGTTAAACACTTTCATGAAGATCAGATACTTTTAACAGTTTGAATAAATTGAGTTACATAAAAGGAAAGAGTTTCTGCACAGCAAAGTAATCAATCAATAGAGAGAAGAGGTAGTGTGTAGACTTGGAGGAAATCTCTGTCTCATCCAACACAGAATTAATCATCAATATATTTAAAAATAAAAACTCAAAAATAACTCATCTACTCATTATGTGGGCAATTGACCTGACTAGACATTTCTCAAAAGAAACCATTGAAATTACTAATAAATTCAGGGAAAATGTTAATATTGTTAACCATCAGAAATACAAATCAGAAAAATACTAAGCTTCTAATTTAGGAAAGCTGTTTTTCCTTTTCTTTTTTATTGTATATTTAATTTATTTACACTTCAAATTTATCCACTTTCCATTTTCCCCTCTGCAAAACTCCTAAGCCATCCCCTACCCCTGCTTCTATGAGGGTACTCCCCAACCCATCCAGTCCCACCTCACCTCCCTAGAATTCCCCTGTACTGGGACATCGAACCTTCACAGGACCAAGAGCCTCCCCTTCCAGCTCTTTTTCAAAGGGAGAGCAAATGACACATGCTGGTGGGGAAGAGAGGCAAAGGAGATTTTATTAAATTTTGGTAAGAAAATAAGTTAATGAAGTCACTATTGAAATCACTACAGCAGGAAGGAAGGAGGGAGGGAGAGAGGGATAGAGGGAAGAGAAAGAGACAGAGGAGGGGAGAAAGGAAGATAGGGAGGGAGGGAGGGAGGGAGGGAAGGAAGGCAGGAAGTAAAGCAAAAAGGAGGGAAATGAATATGGAATTGTCATAGGTGATAATTCTTGATCAAGTGAAAAATGTGTCTCACATCATTCTTAGGACAGCTCTTTGAAATTCCCTCAAGAGTCTTCCACACTAAATTTGTCTCAGGTTGGACACTTGTTTTTCCTGTCAAATAAGTTCATGGTGTGTGGGAATCATTTAATGCTTTCTCTACAGTGCCATTTGTATGTTACATAATTGGGGATTTAATTGAGTATCTGTAAAAGCTGTGTGTTCATTTCTTTTAAAACATTCTAGCAGGTCAATTGTTTTCTTCAATTTTGAATTTGCATGTATTATTTGAACATTAGATGATGATATGGAAGTGAAGACTATACGCTATTATTCTTTTTGAAATAAGCAAGCCACATACTATCATTGATATTGTTTAGAACTTAAAGAGCTGATGAAATTCACCAGCGATATTTAATGTTTAATATTGACAACACCCAGGCTTGATTATCAGCAGATACTGCCAGACACTTAAATCTTCCAGGATTGTCTCAGAGAGGTGATCATGAGATTAATGATGGGAAATATTTTTTATACCTTACTTTTGGTTGATAATTCTATGGGGTTATCTAATAATTATATTCTCATTTATGCTTAATACTTTCAAATAATGCATAGTTCTTTTTCAATGATAATTTTTAATCCACATGTGACAAATGAGTACCTTTTACTCCTTTGTTTTTTTATATTAATTCATTTCCTTATTTTATCTGGAAACTATTACCACATGAGTTTACCTTCAAGGACATTCATTTAATTTTTTTCCACTACTGTTCATAATTTATTTTGTATTCATTTTCTTTTTCCTCTTTTTATTGGAAGTAACCAATCTTAGGGCCATTAAACATTTTTTATCTTATTATATTTTAGTTCAATAATTCCTTATGTTCACTTATGTATTTTTTATTCCTCTCTAATATTTTAATTGATTTTCTAGGGTATTGTCCTCTTGTTTAATAAGCATACTCTTATCAAAATAAATTATATTAAAAATAGTTAAATTTTTCTCTTACTGCTTGCATATTTTTGCTGTGTATTTAAGTTCTATTTTCATTCCTCTCTAAAGTAGAGAACTTGTGGATCCATTGTTCCCATTCAAGAAGAACCAATTTGTTTTCCATAGGCTTTGTCATTCTCTGTCTCAGATGAGGTTTGTTGGGAATTGGTCACTTTTATAGAAGGACTCTCAATACAAGAGTTGCCAGTACATGTCTCTCATTGGTTTGCCAGTATTTTTTAAGAGTTCTTTTTTTGTCAGTAAGGGAGTGCGAGGCTGACAGCTAACATTTGGCAGCTAATCAACAAAGGGTGCTATGTTCTTACACTTGAGTGTACTGATTTAGCATGTACTTTTCCCTAACTTTCTGAAAAAAAATTATAAAATTCTTGCACTTCCCTTGTTCATATTCCACTCACGATCATGCTTCAGTACCTTGCCAGTGCTCTGTAGAGACTCATCAGGTAACATACTTCAGAAATAGGATATTTGGGTTTAAAATGTGACTTTATAATTGTTCTACCTACTTCCTCCCTTTTCAAATCAATAAGAAGGCTTCCATATGCTCTTGCCAAAAATGTTTTAAGGAGCTTCTAATTTATTTATTACTTATTTATTCATTTAGTGTGTGTGTGTGTGTGTGTGTGTGTGTGTGTGTGTGTGTGTGTGTGTGGTGTTGTCTTCTGGCAAGTATGTGTACCACACTTCTATGTAGTGCCACGAAAGGACAGAAGAGGGCATCAAATATCTAAGAACTTATTTCAAAGACAGTTATACACCTCTATGTCTATGTGCATGCTGGAAATTGAACCCAGCTTCCCCACAAGAGCAGCCAATGCCTTGAACCTCTTCTGATTTTGTTATTTTCATTTATAGTGTAAGAGTAGGAGATATACACCGTGTAAAATTAAACGTGTTCCTTCTATCATCAGATTGAACTATATATAACTGTTGTCTTTCCTTTTGTGAAGGCCTCCCTTTTAGCTGCACAGTAACTATGAGTGAGAACAATGGAAGTAAAGATCTGACTCATGCAAATTGCCTTTTGGCCTCTCTAACCTGATGTGTGGCACATGTATGACCACATATACTTGCCCATATGCAATATATAAATAATAAACATGCATATAGGCAATATCATCATTTTTCTATCTAAAAGAAAGAAGAGCATTAGAGGAAAAGAATAGGTAGGGGAGGAAGTGTGGCTTTGATACTGTTCTTGACTGACATGCATAGGGTCTTGTATTCAATACTCAGCATCACCAAAGTAAACAAAGCAATGATAAATAAACAAATTAATTAAAACTGCTATATTGCTTGTGACCTTTCAGAATGGGTACCAAGGCTTAATCTCATTTCCAGTTTTATTTTTATTGAGTCAAGCAAATAACACAATCTCTAGGGAGACAGTGAAATCTGATATGATGATACTTCTGTTTCTTTTTTAAAATATTAGTCTTTTGATACAAAGAGACCTGATCAAATTGTTTTCAGAAGATAAAACAGACAAGAGAGCCACCTAGATTCGGTGTCCAAACTTTAGCCAAATTAGAAGGCTCCACTGATTATCAAATATTTTCCCTGAAGTAAAAACAAACAGATATACAGAAAGTTCAATTCTACATATTCTAGTTTTCTGTCTGCTGTTGATAAAACATTGACAAAATCATATAGGGGGAAGAAAGCGTTACAGATTAGAGTCCATCCTCTAGAAAAGCCAAGACAGAAACTAAAGGCAGGAATCTGGTGATAGAAGTTGAAGCAGAGACCACAGAACTATCTCAGGTTTATTCATATACATTTGTTTCATTGTTTTAAACTTCTTTTTGTTATCAAGCTTCCAAAGGAGCAAGGGCCTCCCCTCCCACTGATGCCAGATAAAGCAGTCCTTGGTTACATATGTAGCTGGAGCCATGGACCCATCCATGTATATTCTTTGGTTGGTGGTTTAGTCCCGGGGAACTCTGAAGTGCAGGGGGTCATGTAGGTTGATATTGTTCTTCCTATGGGGATGCAATCCCCAAAAGCTTCTACTTTCCTTCTCCTAACTCTTCCATTTGGGATGAGTGGGCTCAGTTTGATGGTTGGCTGTGAATATTTGCATCTGTATTAATCAGGTGCTGGCAGAGCCTCCCAGAGGACAGCTTTACCATGCTCCTGTTAACAAGTACGTCTTGGCATCAGCAATACTGTCAGGGTCTGGTATCTGCATATGGAATGGATCTCAAGGTGGGGTGGTCTCTGAATGGCTTTTCCTTCAGTTTTTGCTCCATTTTTTGTCCTGTTTCCTTTAGACAGGAACAGTTTTGGGTTAAAACTATGAGATGGATGGGTGGTCCCAGCAAGTCAGGCCCTCCTCTAAGCATGGTGCTCTGCATTGTGCCCTGGGCCTTCTTACATCACTTAACTAATAAGAATATGTCATGATGTAATGGACACAGGGGAATCCAATCAAGTGAACGCCTCAATTGAGTGTGCCTCTCCCCATGTATTTTTGAGTTTACAACTGAAATTATTCTAACAAAATTTTAGTGAGAACATACTAGGTCAAAAAGTAAGATATATTCTGAACTGACAAAATAAAAAATTTTTTTTGGCATCTTAAAGACATGCAGGTGGGATTGATAATAAAATTTCTAAAAGCAAAGTGATGTTGTCCTAAAAATATTACCTTAAATGAAGTCCTTGAAACATTTTACTTCCTGCATGTCCTTTCAGAAGAATCAAACTGCTAGGAAGATGGTTAAGATGACTGTCTGATGAGAAACAAATATTAGTGATGCCGAAATGTGTGTTTGAAACTACCAGTATTATATAACAGAATTACATTCAACAGGACACAATGGTTAGTTTGGTATACCAGCTTGAAGGGTGTTTCTGGGTGAGGATGAGATATGAATCAGTCAATTGTAAGTAAAGAGGATTGCCTCTCACAGTGTGGATAAGCCTTATCCAATCATCTGAAGGCCTGGTGAGAACATGAAAACCCCTCAGACTTTTGTAAAGAAAGATAGCTTTTGGAACATAGGCTCGCTGGGTTTGCATATCTCCCTTCAAATAGGAGCTTTATCTTTGATTATCCTGAACCTTTATATTGATCTAAGTTGCTAATGAAAACATAAAATATCTCCAATATCCATAAGTTGAGGCTGGTTTGTGTCATGCTCCATGTGTGCTCTTAGGAACACTATCAACAATGAAATTAGAATTAGACACTATCAACAATGAAATTAGAATTAGACACGATCAACAATGAAATTAGAATTAGAAGGAACTCCAGCACAACTGAATCTGACTTTTCCTCTGTGTTCCCAGGGATGATTTCATTTGTAAGAACTAAAGGCAGGTGAAGTCCTGGGAGCCATGTGGCCAGCAAGGCAGGGCTCAGAATAAAAGCTTTTCCAGGTACCTTTTACTTTCTGCTACGTGGAGCAAGAGAATGGTAGACAAATTGACTTCATTTGCTCCACATCCAAACGACTTGTGGAGAAAACTAAACCACCTATAACTGTTTTATTAAATTAGTAACAGAATATGGAAGTTAAAATTTACCTCTGTCAGATAATGTGTAAGATAATTTTCTTGCACTATGAAATATAGTAAATATTAAAGAATTTTCCCTATCACTCAAAAAAGTTTTGACATAAATCACTGAGGTGAGGGATGTTTTGGGAGTTATTTTGACCATTAAAAGCACAGGCTCCTTTTCCTGAGGACCTGGGTTTGATTCCTAGATGTCATATGGCATTTCACAACCATCTTAACTCCAGTTCCATGGACTCAGTGCCACCCTTTGGCCTCTGCAGTCACTACTGACACATAGCACTTACATATACATGCAAACAAAACAACACACATAGTCTTCTCTCAAAAAGTGGGTGGGTGGGGGAGAACACTCATAGAAGCAAGAAGGAAGGGGTGATGGGATAGAGGGTTTAAGGAGGGGAACCAGAGAAGGTGGATAACATTTGAAATGTAAATAAATAAAATAACCAATAAAATTTTTAAATTTCATTTTGATGTATCAGTAATAGAATAAATGTAGCAAAACAGGAATAAAATATGCTTAATAACTGCAATTTCAGAGAACATCAGATACAATAAGGCATACATATGAAGGGGATTCTCTATTTTTTATAGGAAATGATGTTTCTAATAAAACTGAATGAAAACACACATGAAATATTTATTTAATAAAGGTGTGTGATGAAAGTAAAATTTTATGTTACAGTTTTCTCTTCTAACTTATGTACTAACATAATTTCAAGAAATTATGGTGAAGCAGTATAAAGAAAATTTTCCTGATTAAAATAATCTGATAAACCAAATCAATATATATATATATATATATATATATATATATATATATAAAATCAATCACCCTCTAGGTCCTTTCTCTGCCTACTATATAGAGTTGGTAGAAAGTATTATAAAGACAGAAATATTTATAATCCATAGTTAAGTTTGTATAATTTTATTATGTGACCCAGATAAGATATTTTAAAGTGAAGAATCATGAAAAATTATTTAAGCTGAGTGCAGTAGCACAATCTTTAATTCCAGTACTCTAGAAACAGAGGCAAATGGATCTCTGTGAGTTCCAGGTTGTCTTTTTCTACCTGTACTTTCTCAGAACAGTTGAGGTTAGACAATGAGACCCTGTCTTAAAAATATTCACCTAGTTAAAAATTTCAAACCGCCACATTCTTGGCACTGCTCTAAAGGACAGGAACCAGAGACTTGATAGCTCAGTGATATAGGATAGAATCAAACACAAGCAGCAAATTAAAATACAAATAAAATAAATGAAATAAATGCAATAAAATTCAATAAAATCATCCCAAATGATTCCTCGCTCTACTTGCAGACAGGAGTGCATAATCAACATCAAAGAGGTTTCATCTAGCATGAACTTTAGGAAAAGCTTGGAGAAGAGAGGGAAGAAGGATTGTAGGAGCCACAGATGTCAAGAACAAACCAAGAAAACCCACAGAAACAACTAACTTGTCCTCATAATGGCTCATCAAGTACAAAGCAATAATCAGGGAACTTGCATGCTGCTGACCTAGATACTCTGAATATATATTATGGCTATGGGTATAATTTTGTATACGTGTGTGAGCATGAACTGACTCTGGCTCATATGCTTTCTTTTGGGACCCCTGTTCTTCTCATGGGTTTCTTTGTCCTGCCTTAATATGAGGAAATATGCCAAATCTTATTGTAATGTGATATGTGCAATGTTTGGTTGGCATACCTGGAAGGCCTACCCTTTTCTGAAAGGAAACAGAAGAGAGGTAGATGGGGATTGGAGAACTAGGAAGAAAGGAGGAAGGGAAAGCTTCCCTTAGATGCAATATAAGATAAAGGAATACATTAAAAAGAAACTTAAAACACACACACACACAGTAAATAGAAAACAGAAAATTTAAATTTTCAGTTAGAGTTAAATAAAAATTGATTTTAGTAAAGATACAGTTTTATTTCCTTAAAACTCTTATTTGTTTTTTAATTTCTAATTTTTCAAATTTTTAAAAATTTAGTTGAATTAGATCCGTCCAGGTCTTTGCTCTCTAACTGCTTTCCTGCTTTCATGTGTCACTCCTACTGACAATTTGGTAGTCTATATTTTAAGCCTTGGTTGTTATTGATGAGAGAGAGGGAGAGAGAGAGAGGAGAGAGAGAGAGAGAGAGAGAGAGAGAGAGAGAGAGAGAGAGAGAGAGAGAGAGAGAGAGAGGAGAGAGAGAGAGAGAGAGAGAGAGAGAGAGAGATCATAAATATATACAGGACCAAGGGCACCTTCTCCCACTGATGGCAGAGAAGGCAATCCTCTGCTACATATGCAGTTGGACCCATCGATTCATCCATGTGTACTTTTTGGTTGATGGTTTTGTCCCTGGGAGCTCTGGGGGTGGGAGGGAGCTCTGGTTGGTGAAATCGTTGTTCTTTCTATGTGTTGCAGAACCCTTCAGTTCCTTCAGTCCTTTCTCTAACTCCTCTAGTGGAGACCCTGTACTCAATCCAATGGTTGACTGTGAGCATCCACATCTGTATTTGTCAGGCTCTGGCAGAGCCTCTCAGGAGACAGCTATAGCAGGCCCCTGCCATCAAGGACCTCTTGGCATCTGCCTTAATGTCTGAGTTTGGTATCTGTATATGAGAAGGATCCCCAGGTGGGGCAGTTTTTTGTTTAGAGGTGAAATGCACCCACCTCTGCATTACCATCTCCAGTGACATCATGATTGTTGCATTCTTGTGTATGCAGATATTACTAGAGAAACAATTTTTGCAGAAGACATTCTATTAATCTCGGCTCTAGCACTCCTTTTTACCCCGTGTCCCTTATGGTTCCTGAACCATACATGCTGAAGTTTTAATGTCAGTGTATCAATTGGTCCTGGGATCCACATGAGCTTTTGATCTCTGCATTGTATTAAGTTGTGTTTACTTTTTATTTTGTTTTTTTGTTTTTGTTTTTGCTTTTTTGTAATGGTTTCTGGGTACTTTGAACAGAGGTTTTGTTGACAAAGGGTAATAGCTATTCTTATCTGTGCATATAAGGAGAAGTTACAAAATGCAATAAGGTATAAGGTAATTATGGTAGTACAATAAAGTGGTCCTAATATATTATTTTCAAATATCCATGATCTCACCAGCTCTGGGAGGCTGTCTAAGACTGTAATGCCAGGTGTGCATTCCCCCAATGAGTAGAGTGTAAGTCAATTAAATAACTGTTTGTTACTTACAACACGCGAATGTCACTCACTACACTGTGATGTGTATCTTGCCATCATGGTAATTGCCTTAGTTTATTAAGTGTTGCATCTATGTAGAAGAATTTTAATTTTTTCCTTTTTGGCACCTTGAATAGTATTGTCTAGAACCAAGGGATATAGAAGAAAGGGAAAAGCTTTTGGGTCATAGAAAGTTTAAATTATATGAGTCTTGTATTCTAAGTATCCAGTGTCTCCCAAGTGTACAGTGTCTCTTAAAACCAACTTTGTCCCGCGCTGTCTTGCCAGCAAGAAAACACACGGGGACATACGAATCCTTGCTGCAGCCAAAACTTTTATTAAATCTTAAGGAGAAGCCCCGAGCGCCGGCATGGCGCGGCTTATATACACCCTAGCGCGGCGCATCCACACCTGATTGGTCGCTTACTCATGATCTCATTAGGCACGCCCCGGAGTGGGCAAAGACCTGGCACGAAGGCACTCTTGCACATGCGCACACAGTTAACTTCCTGAAAGGAAGTCAGCTGGCGGGGCGGAGGCCAGCGCCATCTTGTCTAGCTCGGCCTTCCACGTGGGGCGCAGTGGAAGCCACCGCCATCTAGTGGTGGTGAATGTTATTGCGGCCCTCTACACAACTTATTAAAAAAAAATCCCATTATTAATTATTTAATACAGTAGACAAGATTTTATAAAGGGAGGAAGTACACCCTTTGAGGAGTAACAGTTCCAAAACCCATGTTCCATATTTCTAATATGACTTCCTTTATGTACATATTTGTGGCTTATATTACCTCCAGATACAGTTTGCAATTTTAAGCTTTTATGTTTGGAAAATGCTCTCTAAATTCAGCTTGTCTTCTATTTAATATTTTTTTAGCTTTAATTGCAAAAATCAAGCCTACTCAAGAAGATCCATCTATCCTCTCTCCGGGCATCATCATCTTATTTTTTTATGTGTTTATTTCACTCGTGTTTTCAAAAGTAGAACTTTGTTCTCTTTAGCAAAGTTTTGAATCAAGCAGAGAGCAACAGACAGACAGATTTCATGAGGCTCCACACTTCTGCTGATCATGAAATCAAATAAAGGCTACTTGAAACGTTGCGTTTTCTAATTCAGAAGAACAGAAACTAAGATATTGCTAACTCAGTCATATGTCATACTATGCAAACACAGCCTCCATACCTGAGAGTCAGAACTTGTATAAAGTATGGTTGAAGTAAAGTGGACAGTGAACCGTCTGTATAGGAATACAAATTCTGGGAGAAGAGATATAAAAGGAGTCAAGAGACATGCAACCATTTTCGCTTTAACATTTATCAATAATATAATATATCACTCTTCTCTTCAGAATAGAAATAAATGGGAGGATAAACAGAAGTGCTATATATTAGCATATCCATATCCATATGACAGCTCCCCAGAAAGAAGAAAAATGTTTTAAGGGGGAAGTATGGATGCTGTTAGCTTTTCTATATTTTCTTGTAAGCTTTTTTATGTCAAAGTAAAACGGAATATTACAAGACAGACATTAATTTTAATGTAAGAAAATATGAAACCAAGTGTTGCCTTAACAATTTTTACTCAATATTTTATAGTGGTATATACATTAACGGAAGCCTTCAAATTGTCCAGCATTTCAGCTGCTTTTCTCTTACATAGTTTCAATTCTGCTGATGTTTTGTAGCTGTCCATGGTTCATGTAAATGCATCTTAATCTTTAATGTACAGTCTTATATAACATTATTCAATAATATATCTTGCAGTAATTGTAAATGAGTATAATATTAGTCTTAGTGCCTGAATATGAATACTACCTAGTTTTTAATCTCAATCTCTCTTGCTTAGTTAACTTTGTGAACGATGAAAGACTGCCTGTGTGTTTCTTTCAGTGTGCCTTACAACATGTCATTAACATTCCTAAAGTTGTAGATAGTGTTCCTCTGCTTTATAGCTGTAGCTAGGCTCATGCTTATTTGACTTTGGAGTGGTAAGCAGAATCTCTCCTGAGAGACCTAGCCAGAATACAGCAAATACAGAGGCGAATGCCAGCAGTAAACCACTGAACTGAGAATAGGACCCCCGTTGAAAGAATCAGAGAAAGGACTGGAAGAGCTTGAAGGGGCTCGAGACCCCATATGAACAACAATGCCAACCAACCAGAGCTTCCAGGGACTAAGCCACTACCCAAAGACTATACATGGACTGACCCTGGGCTCCAACCTCATAGGTAGCAATGAATAGCCTAGTAAGATCACCAGTGGAAGGGGAAGCCCTAGGTCCTGCTAAGACTGAACCCCCAGTGAACATAATTGTTGGGGGGAGGGTGGTAATGGGGGGAGGATGGAGAGGGGAACACCCATATAGAAGGGACAGGGAGGGACTAGGGGGATATTGGCCTGGAAACTGGGAAGGGGAATATAATCGAAATGTAAATAAGAAATACTCAAGTTAATAAAGATAAAAGCAAAAAAGAATCATTTCTTAGCAGAAACCCGACAGCCAATGCAGGACTCATCATTACCCTCCCTTATGATAGCAGTAATAGAAACAAAGACAGAGATAAGCCAACATCAACCAAAATTCCTGATCAAGACCTATTATAGAGCTGTGTGCTTCTGCTATTTGACAAAAGAATTTCCATGTAGAGGCAACACTTATGGGTGCACAGCTCACATATAGAACCCCAAACAAGCCAAAATAGGTATAACCAAAGTCCAACTTGGTGAATCAGTAAATTTTATTTACTGGAATATGGGTAACAGGTTACTTAAGTTGCAGAAGTGACTCAAAGACAGATGTTTACCAAATCATGACCTCTGAATGTGTGGAATGTGAAACATACTGCACAGCCTTCAAGCAGCTCAACAGGTTGGAGCCTTAGCTAGTCTAACCCTCTTCTAGGAAGCTTGACTGTTTTCTGCTTCTTCCTGACAGGCAGCTTCTATGGTCTCAGAGTCTTTCCTGTAGTTTTTTTAATCTCCACTGTAGTTTGTCTTCTCTGAGAGTCTCCTTTTATACTCTCATTTGTCTAACAGGGACTCTGAGCTTTTGAGCTCTCTCAGAAAGGGCCCTAGTGAATCTGGTGACTTTCAGGGACTTCCTGAAGATACGTTGCATCGTTTACCTTCATTCCTAAGGAGCCTGCCTACGGAGATTGAAAGAGCAATACTCAGCTTCGTGTGGAAAAACAAGAAGTTGGATTTGTATATTGTAGATTGTGATACCCTATGTCGTATAGTCCATTGGATCCTTATTTATCTGTCCTGTGGTTTTGTTTTGACTCCACTTCATTCCTCCTTACTAAATGTGTCTGAATTTCCCTCATTTATTCCTCCAACAAAACCCTTTATACAGGTTCTTGTGGTTGTAACATAGAGCATATCTAAAAATCACACTTCATTTCCTATTTACTGTGGAAATGGCTAATTACCAAAAAAAAATGGATAAAGGAAAGATAGAGTGAATGCTACTAAGTAGGATTTTGTTAATCACAATCAACGTGTCCAATAGCACATCTTCCGCACAAAAACTACCACATACATTCAGTGATTAGTTTTTCTTGAACTCCAATCTTAAGTTGTAATCTTACTTATGGAAACCCTTATTGGCTATCCAGTTTTGGGGGAAAATGTAATTGGTTGGCTTAGAGAGAGAGACTGTGGCATGTGTTCTTAAATTTTTAGAGAATTTGTTCCTCCATGTTTTTCAAAGCTAAGTACATTGTGGTAATTTTTTCAAATTGTGTGTACATCTTGAAGCCAAAAGCCATGGGATTGCTAAAAAATGTCTGAAGCTATAAATAGATACCTGTTTGATATTAACTGGACAAAAGCAAAAGTACAAGAAAGTGAAGTGAAAAACAGGTTTTCTTATGTTTTGAAGAAAACCTTCATCAAATATGTTCTTCCGTCCAATCTTAGGGTATATGTGTGGGATCAGTGCCCACATCTATGGGTACAAACCAAAATAGGTTTTTCTTTTGTGACTGGAAAAAAATCAAAGATATGCCTAGCAATATGGTACATGAGTTAAATGGTTAGAATGAAGCAATGTGAAGATTTGTGTACAAAGAGAGCTGACATAAAGAATCAAGAGGTCCTAACAAAGAAATATAGGGAGATGTGAGTGGCACCAGACTGCACTTTAGCATCAAATGCAGTAAGTTGAGTTGGAATATTGGCAGAATGAGGTTAGTGAGCCTTATTGATCAAAGGAGGGTAGATTTTCTTTTAAGAGCAATGAAGCTATTGAAGAGTTTAACAGTGAAATAAAAAGATCTTATTTGCATTTTTAAGAGACTACTCCTCTCTTCAAGGCTGACTCATTAAGAGAAGGGCAAAGCAGAAAAAAGTAAGAATACTGAGTTAATCTAGTGCAGGCAGAGTCCTGACAGCCTTGTTGAAATTGTTCAATGTCTGTCAAATGCTTTCATAGAGACTTCCCCACAAAGATAATTTCTGTTTATATCCCTATTCCAAATGTATAAGCACTGTTGACCTGAGTTTAAATTATGCAATGAGAATAGATTTGAGGACAATGTCACTTTTTTTTCTGAGAACTTTGTATTTATGAAAGCTTTATTTTTCAAATTCTTTAAGGTACGAATTAGAGATGACTTCAGGATATTTATATTTATCCATTTGAAGTCACAATTTTCTACTCATTAATTGACACAATCTCTGGATAAGCTCATAGTCTCTCATAGCACAAGATTTAGGAGTTCAGAGGTATAGTAAGCTTGAGTAATGTTGGTCAAGGGACAAAGTTACTGAAAATTCAAAAGACAAAACAATTCACCACAAAGAACTTTTGATTTAGGTATGCACAGTTCTTCATGTCCATATAGTCATGCACATAAGGATCCACTGAAACAGCTGACATAGCAATACAAGGACTGAAAATCAGGGTCTGGCAGAAGGAGATTGGCACAAAGTTGAAGAAAATGACTTTTAGGAACTTGAGAATCAGAATCATTTTCACATAAAGAATTGCATCCTGTGACTTCTTAGTTTTTTTAGGATTCTTTGTTTGTTTTTATTTGGTTTTTTTTTTCTGTCTTGTCTGTATTAGGAATCAGCAGGACTATCTGTAATTAGTATTGGAGGGCTGAGGCAGGGAGCTAAAAGAAGTTGAAACCAGACGGTGTTTTTATCAGCCTTATACTTGAGGGCGCACATGTCCTCTGCAATGGCAGGCACATTGACCCCATTTAAAATTTTCCTCTCTGAAACTAGTTAATCTGCTACTTCCATTTATATATGCAGAAAGAAAGATGGACAAGAGCCATCATGGATTAAAAGAAGCAAACGAATGAAATATATTTTCTAAGACAAAATTTCAGGTCCTGTGGGTGGTCCAGAGGGGAAATATTTTGTATCACATGAAGTACTTAAGGTCTATACTTTCTTTACTCATGATAGATAGTGCTTTCCTATTCACTCCCATGTAAGTTAAATGTTGGTAATATGGTAATGCATTTTTTAAGTAATAAAGTAAAACAACCCAAGCTGTGGGAGTGCAAACCTTTAAACCCAGCATTCAGAAGGCAGAGGTAGGTTGATGTCTGTGAATTCAATGTCAGACTGGTCTATAGAGCAAATTCCAGAGGAGCCAGGGCTATACAGAACAACACTGTCTCCAAAATAAATGACTAAATAAATGACTAAATTAATAACAAACAAACAACCATAATAATAAATTATTGTTAAATAAATTAAAATAAAATAAATATCAAACAAATCATAACATGATAAAAAGAACCAAAAGAGAAAAAGAGTCAAAACACACAGACATAAGCACGTGTAGATGCAGAGACCTGAAAACAAAAAGTAAAACATATTCTAAAAGGAACTCAAAGGTAGGAAGAAATGTCTGACTCAATATTATAATACAAAGAAACATTTGGAAACATATATAAATTGAATTTGTTTTCTGTTGGTCATCAATTGGGCATGGACCTACCCTTAAGTGTGACTTTTTTCTCCAGTGAGAATCCGTTGAAGAAAAGTCATTGCTCATTTTTCAAGGGTCTATCTTATGGGTTAGGACTGGGGGCCTGTGTCCACTTCTCCTTTCAGCTCTAGGACAGCATCTGGTGGAGACCTGCGCAAGTCCCGTACATACAGCCACAATCTCTCCAAGTGCCTTAGGAATACTGTCAGTGTGCTATGTTTTGAAAGTCTTGTTTCTTTGGTATCCTCTATTTTCTCTGGCTTTTAAATTCTTTCTGCCTCTTCTGTAAGTTTCCCTGAGACCCCCTGATGGGAGTGTCTTTATAGTGACATCCCTTTTAGAGTTTAGTTGTGCAAAGTATCTCACTATTTGAAGATTTTCTGGCAGGTGGTTTCTGTGTTTGTTTCCATCTACTACAGGAAGAAGTTTCTCTTCTTATGCTTGAGCAAGGCCCAGATCTATGAGTATAGCAGAGTGTTATTAAGGCTTGTTTTTTACTACCTTCCTTTTTCAGAACACTTGTCTTTATTTTCCTCCCTAAATTCCTGGCCTCACTAGTCTCAAGTTCTCAGCCCCTCAAAGCAGAATTAGGTATGGGTTCCATCTCATTGAGTGGTCCTTAAATCAGATATTGGTTGGTTACAGTCACAGGCTTTATCTTGTTATGACATCAGATTATTTTGCAGTCAGTTCACTCCTGTTGAACAAATATTTTTAGCTTAGTTGGTGTTTTTTGTTCTTCTTTGGTGGCATGAAGAATACCTCCCAAATACCATGATTAATAGTCCATAGAGGGAAGGCTCTAAGTAGGCACTGCCTTGACTTCTCTATGTTAAAAGGTGTGTAGGAATTCTCTTCAGCAATAGGATAATACCATCACTTTGTGGAAGTTCATAAATAGCTTTGGCAGTGCTTAGATTGTTTGTGGGACACATTTACCCTAAAACTTGATTAAATGGAACCTACTCCCACTACTGGAAAATTTTTTGGTGAAAAGGGATGCCCAGTTGGGGCTCTTTTCTGGTATTATTTTCTATTTAATTTAGATCACCTTCATGCATGTACACATTATAGGAACCTTCTCTCATATTAGGTTTGACTGTGATCCTTCAAATGAATCTAAGTTTTATCTTTACTTCCCCATGTTTCCTTCCTCATATATTCTCTTCCCTATTGGATTTCCCCATTCCACTTCATCCTCTATACGTCCATAAATACCTGTTATATTTCTTCATCCTAGGTAGATTCAACCCTCTGGTGTATCTAACATTTGTATGTGGGTTGTGGTTTGCTTATGAATGGCTTAACAACTAACTTTCATATATAAGTAAATATATATCATATTTGTCATTTTGAGTCTGAGTTACCTCACTGATGATGAGTTTTTTTCTAGTTTCATTTATTTGGAGCTCTTCTTCTGTGAACATAATAAACCAGAAGACTGTTATTATTGTACCATGAGCAAATTCTTCACCAAACATCTCTAAGATGTTATACTTGGATTAGAATAAAAAGAGAATAGACTTTACCATAAAGAGATTCTAACCTTCATCTAGCAGTTATGAACTCTGACTTATTTTGAATTAGAAGACAAAGTAGTTGGGCATATTTGTGATCTTCAAATTCAAGTTCACTTAGGTGACTTCCAGTTCCAAAAACTGTTGGTGGCCAAAACTGCTCTAAATAGTGGCAGAGGGAAACTTAATTACAAAGAATAGAGGTGGCTGTGAGTTCTGTGTGAGACTGCAAGGCAAGAGAGGTGCCCTTTCCACCTTCTTGGAGGTCTGATTTGCTACATTGTGTTGGAATGATATACTCAATGCTAGTTAGTCTCTAATCTTTTCAACAAATTTCCTATTTCTTCATTCTACCTTGCTATAGGATTACTGGGATTACAAATGTGTGTCACCATATGTTTTTCAATGGATGATAGAACTTCATCCATCTGACTTTCATTATGAATTGTAAGGTATTTTGCTCATTGATTCTGTGGCTCATGGCTTATGTTCTACAGTGCAAAGTATCTGATGCAATCAAAACAGAAGGACATTGTAAATATGAGAGATGAGAGAGGAAAGTAGATTAGAGATGGAAAAACCATAAGAAAATAATATTTCTGGAGAAGGATAAAAGGCTAAGAGTGATAGTGTTGGGCTTACATTAAATAAAAGAGAAGAAAAAAGAAGCTCAAACATTTTCTGAGATTTCTTTAAAGCAGTTTGTGTGGTTAGCCAGGTTTAAGAACTGGCTTATGTTTGCATGATATGTTACAGGAATATTTACTGAGACCACAGTACTTTGCCAATTCCAACAAAATGTTCTTTGACTCATTTCAGTTTTCATTCACACTCGGTGCAATTTATCATCTCCAATGGCACTGGGAAACTTGAGAACATGCATGACACTTGTCACTTAAGAAATTTTGAGGAAGAAAACAACTTCTAAGAAAATCCCTCATTAAAACTTTCCAAAAGCAGTATCATGGTGCGAAACGAAAATTACAAAGTGTCATTGTCAAGTAGGATATTATTTCAGCAAGGGGACCTATTTTTTTTTTAGAATTTATTTTAATGCAGTAGAATTCTAATTTCCATACTGTAAACACTTCCCCAATTTTGAAGGGTAGTTGATGAATAAAATTTGCACTCAATTAAGATACTTACATAGTTGGATATGCATATTTATTGTGAGATAATCACCACAAGCAAAATAATTATCTCATCCGTTAACTAACAGGTTTTCTTATGAAAAAATATTTTTGGACAAAAAACACAGAACTCTATTTTCAGACAAAATATAACTACACAATACAACATAAAATCTAGAATTCTGCTGAGAATTAGATATTCCAGCATCTGTTCATAATGTAACTAGACACGAGTCTTTTTCAAAAGCTTTTCCTCTTCGCTGACAACCACCATTCTAATCACTGCTTATGCAACTTTTACCTTAAAAAGATTCCATGTAAAAGTGAGATCATCCACTTCTTTGACTGTCTCTGGATTGTGTCCATGAATATAGCATCCTTCTTGAAAATACGTCATTGCAGATTATCAATAACCTTTTCAGTTGTTTTAAAATATGGTATTCATGGTTTAAATTTACCAAAGACTTTCATTTGCTCTTAGTATTCAAATGAAACAATGATCAAAATAAACAGTTTTTGCCACATTAAGTTTACCAAATAGAATAAGTTTCGTCAGTAAAGTAACTACTTTTATAAAGAAAAAGCATTATATGAACAGCATCTTTTAGACAGATTTTAAATGCTGACTATAATAAAATTATAAAATAATTTTAAAATAAATTATAAAAATTTAGAAGCATAAATAAGTTTTTCATTTATTATGCAGTGTATAGATTTATGTAGAAAGATAAAATATACTTGTGTTTTCTATTAACAAATATTTACATTTTTATATTATAGATATATTTCTAGACAGGAACACATTATCACCTTTAGAAATAAAATGTATTGTATTTTAAAAATTAAATAGCATATTAATTGATAATTATCTACTAGAGTGGGGGACAAATTGTACCATGCATGCACACTTTAAAAGAACTGAGAATGACTAACAAATACAGAGGCAAACAATTAGAGAAAAACAATGCAGAATTGCTACTTATATTTTTAATTTAATTTAATTTTTTCTTTTATGAGAAGTATTTTTTCATACAATAGTTGGATTATGCTCCCCTTCCTCCAAATGCTCCCCTCAATACCTCTCCATTCCTGATGCACACCTATCCTCTCTTCTTAGAAATCAGCTGTCCTAGAAATAATATAAAATAAATCAAGTGAATAAAGTTAAACCAAACAAATTTCAATAGAACCAAACAAACAGCATAAAGAAGAAAAGACAAATTGTAAAGAACATATTTGGACTCAGAAGAATCACATAAAAATACAAAAAGCAGAAACCCTAAGCACTTCTAAGATTCAAAGAAAAAAAAACAAAACAATTTCTGACAGACATTACGAAGAATCCCCCTAGTTGCCACCGAATTTGTTTTTGTTTTTGTTTTTGTTTTTGTTTTTTTTTACTTTTTTTTCATCTTTATTAACTGGGGTATTTCTTTTGTGTTGGCCACCTACTGGTGTACATGTGGCCTCCCTTTCATTAAGAGTGGTATGCTACCCTAGTGAGATTCCCTTTGGTGTGCGTGTGGTGGGGTGGGAAGTCTAATTTTTTTCATTTCCAGATGGTCACCAACCAAGGCTGGCTTCTGTGTTAGTGATACGATATGTTTATAATTCTCTTCAATGAAAATACACGGTGATAGTGTGTTTAGCTTCTTCTTCTGGGACTGGCAGACCTATAGATAATTTTTCTCTTCTCAAGTTGATATCAGATAGACTTGGTTCTGCAGCACAATTACTGGTTGTAAAAATGCAACATTGGAATGATAATTACTTATTCCCTCTGCTTTAATAATATCTGTGTATATAAACCCAAAATAAGGCTGAAGACAAGTTTTACTGTAGATCCCTGCTTTAACTCTCTGCAGTGTTTTTTTGTTTGTTTGTTTTGTATTTTCTTTTCTTATTTTCGGAGCTGGGGACCGAACCCAAGGCCTTGTGCTTGCTAGGCAAGCACTCTATCACTGAGCTAAATCCCCAACTCAACTCTCTGTAGTTTTTCCTAAACATCCCATGACTGCTACAGATTTGTGTTCGCTTTTTTTTTTCTTCAGGAAAGACTGTTTTTTTCTCAAGATATACAAGAATAAAGTACACTTTTCAAAACCACCTGTTGAAGTAATATTTTATTTAGTGTCAAATTTATAGCTTTTATGTAAATGAGAGGAGCTTATAAAATCCACTGTGGATTGGAGTGGTTTGTTAAGAGAGAGTTGAAAGAATAAATACAGAAAATGCATTTGAAGTCAGTAGAACAGACAATAAAGATAAATTTTCCCAACATTGAAACATATAAAATTAGTATGAGTTAGTGTGTTTTGGTTCACAGAGAAACTCAAGTTATATCATCTATTTTAGTATTTATTTATTTACTTTACATCCTGATCTCAACCCTCCTCTCTCCTCTCTTTCTGGTTCCACCCTCTCATTCCCATTCTCTCATTTCCCCTCCCTTTTAGGTAGGGAAGAGAGTTCCCTTCCCTTCTACGTAGAGAAGGGTGCTCCCTCCCTCGATACCAACCTAACCTGGCACATCAAGTCCCTGCAGAACTGAGTAGATCTGTCCCACTAAGGCCAAACAAAGCAAGCCTGCTAGGGGAAACGGATGCACGGGCAGGCCACGGTTGTTAGGAAACCCACATGAAGACCAAGCTGCATACATATGTGTATGAGGCCTCAGCCCAGCCCCTGCATGCTCTTTGGTTGATAGTTCAGTCTCTGTGAGCCCCAGAGGCCCAGGTTAGTAGGCACTGTTAGTTGAAACAGCATATACCTGGACAGATTACCCCAATTCAGCACAGTTTTCTCTTTTTTGAGTTCTTTAGCAAAAATGGGGAAAAAGCAAAGAAGAGGAGATCTCTATGTTGGGATCCATGTCTTTTATTTGAGCCATGATATAGGTATCACAGGTGGTGATGGTGCAGTTGACACAGGTAAGGCATGCACAGGGGCTGTGCAGTGGTTGCCATGGCAACAGACACAGGCTAACCAATGTCGCCTAGAGATGATGTCATCACTGGGTTCAGAGGCTGACTGTAAACAGCTGACATGCACTGTAAAACTTCTTGTGATGTCCTTGAGCCCTCCTGCTCCCTCAGTCCAACCCCTACCCTCCATCTTCCACAAGACTTCCTGCCTAATGTTTGGCTGTGGGTCTCAGCATTTGTTTCCATCAATTGCTTGATGAAACCTCTCACATTACAGTTGTGAAAAGTTCCTGTCTGCAAGCACAGCAAAGTATCTTTAACAGTGTCAAGGGTTGGGAGCTCAAGTTCTAATAGCATGTTGCTTTTGGTCCAATGAAATACCTTCAATTATTCGATCTGTGCATTTTTGAATCTTGTAGACCTGAAACAAAATTTATGACCAAAACTTACAAAGGCCAATAAGAGATATCTGTATGAAGAAAAGCAACCCTTTCTTTGATACCACACTTTATATGAGAACGGGACATTGGCCTCCTGGAAAGACCAGATGCAAACTTTGGCAGAGCAGTTAAATTATACCAACTTGAACCATCTTCCTGATATATATGCTTCTGGATATGAGACAGTGAGTTTCACACCTCTCCTCTGACCTTTATGAATGCAGACAGCACCAAACCTGGAGCCAAAACCCTGTAACTCAAGTCAACTTGGATGAATTCCCTCTTAAAGATATAGATTTGAATCACCTAAATTAACTTATTTTGTATGTTAAACACAGGAAAAATCAGTATTCTTCTGAATAGATCATTAATACTTGTGAGAGAATAAGACAGGTTGGCATTTTTGGGGCATCATTTGGCTGGGAAGTTTGTTATTATTTAAACTCATCAAATCATGCTCTGTCACTCGAATGTTTTTACATGTTATAAAAGTGTTTATAAACATGTATAGGTCAATCAATAGTTGTTGTCTATGAACAAAAATATATTTTATTAAACATGTTAAAGTTCACAGAGAACATAAGTATGAAATTTGTATTTTTATTAGGTTAATTAGGTTTGGATTTTAGTTATGTATATGCAGCCATTGAAATTTAGTATAATTCTCTCAGAGTGTTACTGAGTACTTTTTAGGTGGAATTTTTCATCAGAGGACTTCTGTTTGATTAAATTTAAATAAAATTCACAGTAGAGCAATAAATAAAAGTGGCATCTTCATAATTGATATTTGGGAATTCTTACAGTTTGTGACAGGTCAAAAAATTATACTGTGACATGTTGTCAAAAATTTAAATTAGAGAAAATCATGTAGTTTGAAACATGGAAATAGTAAGATACATATTTGAAGTAAACTATCTTATATTTTATAGCAATCATAAAAACATTAGAATATACACCATATAATTTATTACATTTTCAAAAAGCATTTCCTGATAAACCCTTGGCATGTTTTTAATGATAACTGTTACAAACATAACTTAGAAATATTATTCAAACTGTGAGATATGATACTGGTCTTCTAAAATCAACTTGAAACAGGTTTATGTGGCATAATCCAACTGGTCTTATATCTCTTTTGCTGTTTAAAGGCATAGCTATGCCAGTAATAAAACCACATTTCCTCAAATCTACCCTTCATTCATCTTCACTGACATTGTGTAAATTAGTTTGACCTTTACAATTAATGATCTGCGTTATTTTTTTAAATGCATTCCTACATTTTTTGTGTGGTGTGTGGTCTACCGTGTCTCATCTTCAATTGCCTTCTGTCTTCCTTTTTGACACTGGGTCTTTTGTGGATCTGGAACTTTAGCATTTCAAGCTGGACTGGCTGGAGAGCAAGTTGCAGGCATCTACCAATATCCACTTGCCACACCAGTTCAGGGATAATTATAAGCCACAGTAGCTGGCTTTCTATGCAGGCCCTGGGGTTCTACTCAAGACACTGTGTTTGAGAGTCCCCTTTATGAACTGAGTTGTAGCTCAACCCTCCACTGTTTGCTCCTTTAAAACAACATTTGTAAAAATCTAAAAAGGTAAACTGTCATTTCTTCTTTACAGCAAACTGTTTTAAGAGGTTGACTTAGGCCTATGTTTTATGAAATTTGGGAAGTGAGGGTTATATTTCAGTTGTTTCCTTGTGAGTATGAACAGCTTTCTGTACCTAAACCTGTGGTACGAGGGCAGTGAGCATCAAGTAGACTCCTGCTGGGCAACAGAGGAAAGCAGGTAAATTCCAAGGGAGGGTCCTTCTGAGGAGAGTGAATCTGTGTTAGCATGGAGGGACTCATTTCCAGAGACATAAAACAGGAAGAAACAGTATTGAAGAGTCATTAAGAGGGTAGTAGGCATATTAACAGGGAAAGGGATTGGATCATATAAAACACATGACGTGCACTTCAGCTTTTGGGTGAAGTGCAGCACTTTGCAGGTCAATTTTTTAATCTGTGTGTTTATATTTCCTAAGGACCCTATAATACTGTTACACTGACTCTAGAGAAAATACTTGAGTCCTAAGTGCTGAACAAGTGTAAGTTTATGTCTGTTAATTATAGCTCCCTATCAGAAAGCTTTACCCTACTTGTACATGCTAATTTTCTTTCATCATTTTTATTAATAATTATCAATTTTCTGATGACTAATTTATTGACTGAAGAGATTCATCTTTCCTGATTAAGCCATTTCAGGTGGATCTTAGTTCAGTCAAGATGGTTCAACAGGAATAAGCGATTGCCACAGAAAACCTCATGACCTGATTTCAATACCCAGACGCCATGGTGAAAGGCAAGGAATGAAAATTGCCCTCTGCTCTCAACACATGCTAATGCTACATCCATGGCATATGTTCTTTTACATAGTATACATACATACACATACACCGACACAAGAATAAGGAATACAATTTATTTCTAGAACTGGAAATCAGGAATACAAATTTGTCTAATCTTCATCTCAGACAAGTTGAAGTAAGACTCCAACACTTTTAACCAAGTAAGAGAAGAGTTTGAATTAATAATTAATGTGGATGGATTGTTATTTAAAACATAAGCATAAGAACTCATAAAGTAAAAATATGAATTGTTTAATGGGAAATTAAAGAAACCCACAAGTTAATCTCAAATATTTAACAAAACTAAAAAAGGTCAGCAAACTAGCTAGAAATAAATGTAATTTATATACAGAATAAATGTTTGTCACTAATGCAGATATTATAAGTATATATAAAATATAAAAATATAAATACTTTAAGAGTTCTTAAATCATTCAAGAATAAAAATGCAATTTGATTAACAAAATACCAGATAGCCTAAAGTTAGATCTCATAAGCCTACATTCTCTATAAAACATAAACTGTTAATACTATAGACTACACTTAAAAATTATCATCAAGATATAAAAATAAGAATTGAATAATAAGAAATCCAAAGAATTTTTTGAACTCAAAATGAGTTATTGCCAAATATTTGAAAAAAGAGTATGCCATATACTACTTTCCTAAATATTTATAATAATGTGATTAAAAGATAATTCAAACCCTAAATATTTGTATTAATTTACAAAAAAGTAAAGTGATTTTTAATAAGCCTAAAAAGTATTCTATAGAAAGAAAAGCGGAAGAGTTCATAAAAAATTAAGTGCAGTATTTTCTAAGTTGAACTGTGTAAAATACACTATCAGTTTATTAAAATATTTTAAGAGAAGAGTTAATAATATCTTGGTTATATCTCAGTGTAATGTATACAGTATTCTAGTATAGCAGGGTCTCTGTAACTGCCATCTGTAAATGTTTGATTAAATTTGCAACGAATTAGCAGATATTTTTCTTCACAGAACTAGATCTGACTATCACTGTCTTGTGATGTGAGAGGGCTTCACCTTCCATAATATAATAATCAATGAAATGGTAGAAAATAGTATATTTATTTACAAAACCCTATCTTGTATTCTGTCTCATCATTAGGCATTGATGTTAATCACTCTCCCTTGCTCTTTGCTGATATTCTGAGCATAAACCCCTCCAATCTTGTTCATTAAGGGTTTTTGTAAAGTATGTTAAGCAAGGAAAATTTTAGGAGATCTCTAATAGTCAATCATTCTCTCTCTTAAAAATATACAAAAACTATGCTTTTCCTATAATTATCATATATATTTAATACCCACCCTGTGCATGTAGGTAGAGATAAAAGATTATTAACCTAGAAATAATTCTCTAGAACTTTCAGATTTAAAAGTGTGACTAACATCAATTTCAATGATGAGCTGAAGGATTTAATTTTCTAAATCCCATCTTAACGATTTGTACATTATGTACCATTTACAACTATGAGTATGAATGTTTATATAAACTCTGAAAATGTATGTTTATATTAATCAATCCTTAAGTTGCCCTGAATGCACTCCTCTAAAATAATGCAGAAGATCCACTATAAGTTGCATTGAGAGAATATGCTCTATTTTGAATGTTGGTTCCCTTGTGCAAGAGTACACAAGAAGTAAGAGCATGAACCTCCAGTAGAATTGAACTCTAATGATGAGGACTTCTATGTCAATTAGACATTATTTACTCCATTTTGCCACATATGGACTGTTATATGTCCTATTTGCATTTTTGTTGTGTTAATGAAGATTAGAGACTCAAATAGAAATCAAGTGCTCTTGGGAAACAACTCAGCTGTGAGTAATCGGTGCCAGAATGAGATAGGAACCTTACATGCGTGTGTTGGCGAGATTGTGAATTTCCCCACTAGGTATTAGTTATTTTTACTTCTTCCAGGTTATTGGCATTAAATGATCTTCCAATAGGACAAGGGGCATTTGTTAATGACTATTTGGGTCTTACAACTGTAGCTAAAAGTGCATGATAAATACATTGGTGATCACTGGTCATCTCATGTGTTTTAGTCAATGTGGTGGAAGACAATGGAACCGTTGTGCTGCTTTGGACAAATCCATATCACTTCCTTCTACACTTGTGATCCTTGAGGAGCTGAGGACACTCAACCATATGCTAAAACTGACTGAGTACTTTCATAAATTATAGCAATTGTATCATAGACTTTATTTGCATATTTGAATTTACAGTGCATGGAAACAATTATGGTCTTTTTGATGCATTGTTTATACTAATGATGGAAGCTTGAGTATGTAAACATTTATGTACTTTAATTTTTCCCCTGGCAAGGTGTGACTATAGAAAGAGAACTCAATTTGTCTAAGGCTGCCTGTCCCTCCAGAGTTATTCTGTCCTGGGCTTTAAATTTCTACCATTGGGAGTTAATTGTTCTTCACTGGCAGAAAAAAAAAATACTGAAAACATTCTAAGTACAGTTGGCAAATCTGTGTATGCACCGTCCTTCTCGCAGAAAACAAGTCCTGTGAGGCAATCTGACCCAATAAGCTCCATTGTTATTGTATGAAGGCAAAATAATCTTAATGCCTCCATATGAAGTAATAAACTATGGAGCTATGCGAATGTTTATGTTTGTTTTGTGATTTGTGTTGATTTCTTCTTATCTAAGAATTATTTATGTTAACAAATTACCCAATGTATTTCCCCTTACAAGTTTTATAGATTTAGATTTTAATATTAAAGCTTTAGATAGCTGTGAGCTAATATTAGTGTATGTTATAAAGATACTGGCTGAAGCTATTACTTTGGCCAAGGAAGAACTACAGATATAGAAGCATTCCATCATCCTTATGTGAATAACGACTCTATTGTTGATCTTAAATTATTTGTTGATAATGAGCTGCCACACACACACACACACACACACACACACACACACACACACACCTATAGTCTTGATGATGATGAGTAATATGACCGGATGCTTGCTATTCCTCTGGCACTGAGAGAGATGTGAAGCACACATTTCATCTCTGCATTTGCTGTTATACCTACTACATATTTTCTTCTTGTCCTTTTTTGAGTCAATCTATTTTTTCTAGTCACTGTTATTATTTGCTTCTTTTACTTTCATATCAGCATATTTAGTTTCATCATACAAGAAAAGGGTCTATTATTTGTTCTCTAGTGTCTGGCTAATTTCACCAAACATGACATACTTTATTTTTGTGCATGTCTTCCCAAGTTACTAGAGTTCATTTGGCTTTACGAGTGAGTAATTTTAACATGTAATATACATATATTCTCAGAGGAGCAATCTCAAATGACTGAGAGCACTTAAAAAAATGTTTAACATCCTTAGTCATTAGGAAATTGCAAATTAAAACAATCCTGTGATTCCACCTCATACCACTCACAATGACTAAAATCAAAAACACAGGTGACAGCAGATGCTGGTGGAGAAAGAGGAACATTCCTCCATTGTTGGTAGGATTGCAAATTGCTAAAACTGCTTTGAAAATCAATCTGTCAGTTCCTTAGAAAATTGGAAATAGTTCTATCTGAAGACCCAGCTATATTACTATTGGGCATATGCCCCAAAGTTTTCTCAACATAAAACAAAGACACATGCTCCACTATGTTCATAGCAGCCATATTTATAATAGCCAGAAGCTGGAAATAGCCTAGATGTCCCTCAACAGGATCCACTCTGTCTCTCCTTAAAGGAACAGGTTTCTAACACAGGTAACACGTAACCACCAAACAAAATATAATAAAATAAAACTAAAACAATTATACGTTTGTTAGACAAAACTAGCCAACAAAATATTAACTAGTGCCAAGAAAAGGCAGAAGAATCAGAGACACCTAGCTTCCCACTTTCAGAAGTTCCATCAAGTACTAAACTGAGTGATATTGTACATAGGCTCGCCCTTGTAGGTGCTGTCATGACTGCTTCAGTTTCTGTGTATTCCCATGATCTTTGCTTAGTTGTTTTATGGTGCCTTTTTTTCTTAGTTTCTTCTCTTCCCTCTATCTCCCTGCTTCCTGCTTTCTCTTCTTTGAAGTTTCCCAAGCTCTGAGGGTAGGGATTTGATGGAGACATCTCATTTAGCGCTGTGTGTTCCAAGGTCTCTGACTCTGTGTGATGTCTGGCAGTGGATGTTTTCTTTTCCACTCTGTTATAGGAGTGGAATCTGTCTGATGATGCATGAATAAGGCAGTCGTCTATGAATACCACAGACTATCATTAGTAGCTATTTTATTTTTAATTTTCAAAACCAGTAGTATCTGGATTTACCCTAGGTCTCTCAGCTATCTTGGATGATTGATTGATCATTAGCACCTCTGGCTAATTACAGGTGAGAGCATTGGCAATAGTGTTGTAATAATGCTGCTATGAAACTATCTACTTAATGTGCTCTTTTTATTTAGGATGTTTATATATTTGCAAGTCTGAGAACTGCATCATAATTTAGACTCCTTTTATTTTATCAAGAACCTCTACATGGTTTTCTATAAATGAATTTTTAATTTACATTCCCATGAAAAAAAGTATGTGAAAGGATTTTGCTTCATCCTTGATAACGTCTCATGTGTCTCTCCCTTTTTTATTAATTTTTAAAATTTATGCTTTAAATTTCATGAATTCAGAATGTATTTGAATAATTTTCACATCCCCTCAAGTTCTTCTTATGTTTGTTTTTGCTCCCTCTCAATTTCAAAATCTCCTTCTTTAGTTTTTATGGTTACAAATATATAAGCAAATTAATACTTAAGAACAAGTTTTTGAGTCCACATAGTTTTTCCCATTCAGTATATACACTAAGGCTGCCCACTTGATACTGGATAACTAAATTGAGAGCACATTCTTGGGGAAGACTACTTTCTCCCTCTCAGTAGACTTTAATTAACTTTTATGTTTAATCTAGGGGTGAAACGATGAGATTCCCCTTTTCTGCATCCACAATACAATTTATGCTACTGTTGTTCAGATCTCGTTTAGGCAACTACATCATTTAGATTCTACATGTGCAAAACCCTGATATATATATATATATATATATATATATATATATATATATATATATATATTCTCGCAGCCGAAGCCCAGGTCCTCTGTCTCTTAGAATTCACCCACCACTACCCTCCTTCATGACATTCCTTAATCTTAGGTGTGTGTGATGTAGATGTATCCGTTGGGAATGGATGAGCCATCATCAATTGCTCTCTGCATTTTGACCCACTATGGATTAATGTAGTGGTTTCTATCTGCTGAACAAACATGGTCTTTAGTATGGCTTGAGAGCTACGATTTCCTGTATGTACAAGGTAAGCATTTAATTCATCTTTTAAGAACTCTATTGAAGGCCAGAAAAATGAGTGAACTGACAAAGGCGTTTGCTGGCAAACCTGACTACCTAAGATGCACAAACCAAATAAATAAATAGACAACTAAATAAATATGATATCATAATCCCCTTTTAAAAGAGTACTGTAATTAATTTCTACAGTTAGCACTTTGGTTTCCATTATAGGATAAAATGAACTCTTAAGTATCTCATGTTGTAGAAATGATTTAATCCCAACCTGAGGTTTCAACCTTTTACCATTTGGTTCCCACATACACCCACACACACACCCACACCCACACACACACACACACACACACACACACACACACTCACACACACACACTCACACACACACACACACACATACACCTTTTTTTTTTAAAATAAGCCTTAATCTATATGAGAGCTTGGTAGATATCTACCCTCCGTGGTATTAGATTTGACTTTCCTATGGATAACCCTGAATTATTACTTAATATCTGGGCAGCTCTTAACTCCAATTGGCCAGTCCTCAGGGCCACCTCGTTATCACTTACCTAACCCATGGCGGCTTCTCCTTCATCCTCCATTATCGTCTCCCCTGGTATTTCTCCTCTGACTCCCCATGGGTGGGAACTATAAGACTGCCTATATCTCTTCTGTCCAACTACTAGTTGTCAGCATCTTTATTATGATTAAGGAATATCATGAAAGAGGGTAGTGGTGGAGAAATTCTAAGAGACAGAGGACCTGGGCTTTGAGTGTGAGATGTTGTACTTTTTATATGACATGGGGGTTTGCACATGGAGAATCTAAATGATGTAGCTGCCTACATAAGACCTGAACAATAGTAACATAACAATCAGAAATAACTACAATGCAAGGTTACATAGTGTCCATGTGCACACCCTCTGGTCTTTGGGGCAAAGTTTTGAGGAACCAATATTAACATCGGAATACAAGCATCATCAGACCAAAATATTACACTCTCATCATTTTTTTTCAATTTTAAAGGCTGTTTCTCTTATATACACAGTAGGAACGATTTTGAAACAATTATGAACATTATTAAATATGAATTACATTTGAAAGTCCAGTCTGTATTTTGTAATTTAGATGTTGTACTTTAATATATATCCTGTCTTCATGAGTTTATATCTTGTCCTGAAATCATCTTCTATTTTAACTTGTCTTATCGTCCTAAAACAGTCATTTAGACCTAGAACATCTTCTTAAGTTTTTAATAACTTAAGTGTCATTGTGAGTGAGTAACTACCTAGTTTCCATCCCCCATCAGAGATTTGAAAAGGAAATAGATATTACCTAAATATGCTTGAAGCAAAAGGACACAGCTTCCAAAGCTACAGAAATGACAAAAACATTTGACTCACTGGACAGTCCCCAATGTTTTCGATAGCACTGGAATATCTAGCTTGAGTCTTCTGGCTGCATCATAAAGCAATTATAACATTTTTAAAAAAGTGAGTGTGGTTAGAAATTATTCTAGGACTGGGAAGGAGGTGATAGTTGTATTTCCTATATGAGGGGTACAGGCATACTTTACCTCTGATTTAGCTGGACTTATGTCTAAGGAGATAGTTTTTGATATTGCAAATATATGAATAAATACTACTTATGCACTTTTTATAGCCATCTTTTCATGTCAGTCATAGTTGTCGTTCATAGGCCCATAGGATAGACAGGATGAGTGAAGACCACTCATCCACTGTGGATCATCAAGTCAGATCTACACTCATTTCAGGGAGTCCTGTGCCCGAAGTGCATGGTATCTTCAGCAAACACACTTAATTTCAAATTCTGAAAGACAATTAAGAGTCAAACCAATAGCTTATTTTTGGTAGTGGTTTACGTACACTCTCATGATTAGCAACTCGGAAAAATGATTTCCTTTTTTTTTAATTCTCTTATGTAATATAGTCCCTCAACAGTTTCCCCAGCTTCTAGTATTCCAACACACACACACACACACACACACACACACACACACACACACACACACTTCATTTGTTCCCTCTCTCCCAGACAGCCCCTCCCATTTCCCTTCAATAAACAGAAAACTTCCCAGGGATATCAACCAAGCAAAGCATAAGAGTATATAATAAGGTTAACACAGACCTTCATATCAGGAATGAGCAGGGAAATCAGAAAGAGAAAAAGTGCCCAAGAAGAGATAAAAACAACTCTCCCACCCTTAGGAGTCTCACAAAAATACCAAGCCAAGACTTGTTAAGATAAGCAGAGGGTTGGGGATTTAGCTCAGCAGTAGAGCGCTTGCCTAGAAAGCACAAGGCCCTAGGTTCAGTCCCCAGCTGCGGAAAAAAAAAGAAAAAAAAAAGATAACCAGAGGGGCTAGGACCAACACATGGAGGGTATCTGAATGCTGCCTCAATCTCTGTGATTGTGAGCCCAGCTTAAAGGAAATCAGAAACAAGACAAAGATGTTGACTCTCTCCGTATGTATTTAATATACTACTTGAAGTTCCATCTAGAGAAATAAGATAACTGAGGTAGATCAAAGGGATGGAAATTTGTACCAGGAAACTCCTACATCTGATGAACACCTTCGGTGAAGTGGCTGGATACAAGAATAACTACAGCCCCCCCAAAAAATATATTGGTAGTCCCATATAGACAAATGAGAGGCAGACTGAGAAAGAAATCAGGGAAATACCGTTAACGGTAGCCACAAATAATACAAACTCTAACAAAGTTAGTGAAAGACTTATATGATTAAAAACTTCAGTCTTTGACGAAATAAAGTAAAGGAAATATCAGAAAATGGAAAGATCTCCCATGGTCTCGGATTAGTAGGATCAACACAGTAACAATGGTTATTATGTGTGATATAGCTTATTGTGTTAGATAATCTATAATATTTGATGGGGATCATTATTATTCCAAGTGTTATAGTTTTATTTAAATGTGCTTAGAGGCAGATGAATATTCATTTTATTATGAATAATAATAAAATATACCCTAAAGATGCTCCAACTACATCTATCTCTAATGAATTCATTAAACAAACATTGAACCAATGTTATTAGAACCAGAATGTGTTTTATATGTATGCTTTACTGGAGGGGAAAAATAGTCCTCATTTGGTTTGATAGTTCTACTGCATTTGTATTGATAACAATAGAGTAAATTAATCAGTATTTTAGAAAAAGCTGTTCATTACAAGTTTCAAATATGAAGCAGGCAGTGAAGATCTATTTTTGTAAGTTTCACTTGAGAATTTTTTTCCTACAACTTTTTAATAGATATTCAATGCCCGCAGGATTTTCTATTTTATTTCACCTGTTGAGTTTGAGATCTTCACAAGATAATCCATTTGAAGACTGCCTAATAGGAGTTGAATCAGTTTGAACCAATTTAATTGACATATCTGCCAGCATAACACCTTTATTTAAGCACCTTTATTAGAAATTTTCCATTGTGCCTACTTCCTACAATTCATAAAAGTAGTAAAAAACCTATTTGATTACAAGTATTATGAAAGAGTAGATATCATTTTGAAAGATTCTTCCTGGGGGAAATAATCCAAACACATGTTCTTGTAATTTTATGTTGGGAAATATTAAAGAATCAGATAGAATCAAAACTGTTACTTTCTTTTAATAAATGAGTGCTGCATAAATGAGAAAATATTTGATCTAGCATGAGTCTCAGATGTGATTGGCCTTTGGGTTTTTTGCTTTTCTTGGGTTGTGGTTTTAAAATGCTGTGCCTCTGTCATGCTAAAGAACATTAATTTTACATTCCTTTTCCACTTCAGTTTTTTTCTTTCATTGTATACAAAGTTTCTTTGTCTTCCTGACATTCCTAATTTCATTCTATGTTGCTCTTCATAATCAAGTGTTTTCTTAGGATGATTTCTCGGGTATATAAAAGGTCCCATGTGGAGGTATGATAGGATATGGATAATTTTATAATCAGACAAGCATCAAAACCTGGCAAAATATTTCTAATCTATATCTTCAATTTTCAATCAAATACCAGCATGTAAACATGGAACGGAAGAAACAAACCATAAAATAAATTGATATTCACCAACTGTAAATTATAAAATGAATTTACACATATGTTCAATTACAAAAATGATTTACAGATGAAGATTGAAAAAGCAGAAAGACTAAGCAGCTATAAGAAAAGATTGGTAGAGTAAATTAGCTTCAAAATATTAGTTTATTTCACAATATGTTCCACAGTTAATAACATTGTAAGAAGCCTTAACTATAAAGGTGAAAATTAACCACTTTATTTAAAAATATGAAAGTAACAAAGCCAAGAAAAGATTAGTAAGTTCATTAATAAATAATCAAGTTTCATTTTTATTCTCCTGTTTCTGTTACTTAATGTGGTATGGGTCAAAGCTCCAATAATCTCTACATGAAATAATAGAAATAATTCCAAAGATAATGAAAATGTAGGAAAGTTGTGGATATTGTTGTATAGGTGTGGTATTGCTGATAGGTTGTAGAGGTCATTTCTTGAGCAATTGGGTCTTACTATAAACTTGTGGAGAACAAACACTTGTCTTGACAATAGACAGGGTTGTTTGGGGACTTCTCAAGGGAACCCTTCGACCAGTGACTCAATGGGCTGGAATCAATTCTTAAAACTGGAGCCTTCATTTTGTGACAAACATGTCTACTTGAGACTCTGTTGCTCCCACTACTGCGTGATTCCATTTAGATCTTCAAATAAGTATAGATGTTTTAAAAGCATCAACTGTTCTGGATTTCCACGACTCCTCAAATGACACATACTTTTATCTGTTTCTCCTGTATTCACATTATAAATAGGAAAATATAAGCTTTGTCTACATCTTTTTTGTTTGTTTGTTTGGGTAGACACTTAGTGCTATGGACTTGCCTCTTAGAATCATAGTCCTTAAGTTCAGGCACATTATGTATTCATTATTGTTTAATTCTCAAAAGTTTTACATTTTATTTAAGCTCTGTCATGATCCATTTTTTCTTTTCTTTTGTTTTCTTTGGTTATTTTATTTATTTACATTTCCTTTGTTTTCCGCTTTCCCGGTTTCTCTTTTGGAAATCCCCTATTCCATCCACCTTGCCCATTTCTATGAGGGTGTTCCCTCATCCATCCATCTATTCTTGCCTCCCCTCCAGACTCTGGCATTTCCTTACACTGGGGCATTGAGCCTTCACAGGCTTTGGCTCCCACTGATGCCCGACAAGGCCTTCCACTGTTACATATGTGGCTGGAGCCACGAGTCCCTCCATGTGTACTCTTTGGATGGTGGTTTAGTCCCTGGGAACTCTGGGGGGTCTGGTTGGTTGCTTTTGTTGTTATTCCTAAGGGGTTGCAAACCCATTCAGCTCCTTCAGCCCTTTTTCTAATTCCTCCATTGGAGTTGCCCTGCTCAGTTCAGATGGTTGGCAGCGAGCAACCGCATCCTTATTGATCGATCTATGACAGAGCCCCTCAGGAGACAGCTCTATCAGGCTCCTTTCACCAAGCACTTCTTGGCATCAGCAATATTGTCTGGGTTTGGTGTCTGCATATGGGGTGGATCCTCAGGTGGAATAGTGTCTGCATGGTCTTTCCTTCAGTCCGTGCTCCACTTTTTGTCCCGTATTTCCATTGTTTCATTCAATATAGAGTTGTTAATTTCCATGAGTTTATGAGCCTTCCGTTGTTTCTGCGGTTGTTGATATCCAGCTTTAATCGGTGGTAGGCAGATAGGACACAAGGTATTAATTGAACTTTTTGTACCTGCTCAGACTTGTTCTTTATCCAAGCACGTGGTCAATTTTGGAGAATGTTTTTATGACCTAGAGATATGAAAGGATGTTCTTTTTTACTGGGACAAAATAATCTGTTAGGCCAGTTTGACTTATGGTGTCATTTAACTCCAAGGGTTTTCTATTTTTATTGTTTCTGGATGGCATGTTTATCGATGAGAGGGTAATAATTAAAGTCTCCCATTATCACTGCATGAACGTGTGTGATTTAAGCTGTATTAGTGTTTCTTTTACGCATTCAGATATGCATGTGTTTGGTACAGAATTGAGGTGTCTCAAACCCAAAGGACATGCATGACAGGAGCTTAGCATGACTGCCTTCAGAGAGGCCCAACAAACAGCTGACTGAGATTGAAGCAGATACTTACACTCAACCAGTGGTCTGAAGTTGGGGACGCCTGAGGTTGAGTTAGGGAAAGGCTAGAAGAAGATGAGGAGGAGGGCAATACCATAGGAAGACCAGCAGTCTCAACAAACGTGGGCCCCAGAGATCTCTCAGACAGTGAGCCACCAACCAGGCAGCATACATTACCAGATATGCCTAACCCTTGAGAGACTCGAGGCCCCAGGGAATACAGAGGCCTGGCAGTGTGTGTGAGTGTAGGGGGATGTGCAGTGTGGGGACATCCTCTTGGAGACAAGGGAGGAGGAATGGGAAGAGCGCAGAACAGAAAGGGGAAAGTAACTGAACTGCAAAAAAGATTAAAGATACTAATAATAATAAAGAAAAAGAAAGTGAGTGACACCACAGACAAATGTTCACCAGCACTTCTCCCAGCTGACAGAGCTCCACCTGTTTTTTTACACCTCAGCATGCACCCTCATTCTCCTACATGCCAGGAATGTCGAAGACAGTTACACCTCAGGAAAAACTCATACTGCTGCTCTCTAAGAATCTCTGCTTGAAATTATGTCCACCATCAAGCTATTTCCTGAACAAGAGTTAACTACAAATATGGGACATGTTGGGAAGAATTCTACCCTTCAATCTGTCTCATAAACTTCCTTGTGCTCTTTGTGCTCCCTTCACTCTCAAAGTCTATTGCCTTTAATATCTTCAGCATCCTTCCAGTTTCTCTATGTATTATGGCTTACATGATAGGGTCTAGAGTAAGTGTAATTACTTTTTCTTCCTAAATATTGTGTTAACATTATATTTTAATAAAATAGTAAGCAAGTAAGATGATTATAATATAACAGTACTTTGCTTAGAAGTCTTACTATGAAGTAGGTACCAGTCTGCACAATTTTCACTTTTTAGCAGATTTGATCATCAAAATAAAGCTCTAGTAATTGTATTCATTTAAAATATAAAGAATCGCAATGTCCTGTAGAAATTTTTTTTTATTGAGAAACAGTTTCCTTTCCTACATCTTCTTATTAACTTGGTTTGAAGTCTATTTTGACAGATATTAAAATGGATCCACAGGTTTGTTTCCTGGGACAGTTGGTTGGAATATCTTTTTTGCATTCTTTTATGCCTAGATTTCAACCCTTGATGTGGTGCTTTATTCAGTTTTCCTAAACAATATGTTAGTCTTTGTCTTTTTATTGGGGAATAAAAGCCATTGTTGTTAATTGTTATCATTGAACACTGATTGTTTTTCTCATTATTTTGTACTTATTTTGGTGTTTTTGATCCTTACTTTATTTAGTACTCTAAGATCATTTATTCCTTATGTTTCCTTATGTGAGGGTCAGCTCCTCTGATTGAGGTGCTCCATATAGTCCCTTATGTAGAGCTGCACTTGTATAGAGATACTGTTTAAATTTGGATTTGTAGGAGCATGTCTTCCTTTGTCCTATCTTTATTGAATAATTCAGCAGGATAGAGCAGTCTGGACTGATGTCTGTGGTCTCTGAGGGTTTGTAGAACACTTACCCAGGGCCTCCTGTCTTTTAGAATATTCACTGAGAAATACAGTTTTGTTCCAATGGTTCTGTTTTCATATGTAACTCAGTCTGTATTCTTTATAGATTTTAATAATCTGTCTTAGTTCTGTTCTCCAGAGTTTTGGTTAATATATATCATACAGCTTTTGTTTTCTGGTCTAATCTATTTGGTGTTCTGTTTGCTTTTTGTGCATTAATAGTACACTGACAAGCAACTCCCTCCTATGTTAGGTTGAGTAAATTTTCCTCTATGATTTTGTTGAAAATATTTTCTGTAACTTTGATCTATGTTTACTCTCCTTCTATCCATGCTATTCTTAGATACGGTCCTTTCATAGAGTTCCAGATTCCTTGGGTGTTTTAGATTCAACATTTTCTTTGTCTGAGATATTCATTTCTTCCATAGTATCTTCAATGCTTGAGATTCTGTCATCTAACTCTTCTACTATGTTGGCAAGGCTCTTTCCTTTGAGTTTCCTCTTAAATTTCTAAATACTTAAATTTCTACTTTTGTGATTTTAATGGTTTTCTTCATTTTATTTTACTGTTTTATGTTTTTTTCATAGATTTCTATGGGTTGTTTGGCTTTAATTGAATTTTATTTTCCTATCTGTAAATGATTGTACTCTTATTCTGGAATCTGGACATCTGGGTTTGACGTGGTTTTCAATTATTGGTAAAATTCTCCAAATAGTATAACCAATATTTGTAGTGACTTCAATAGTGTAGTCTTATACTGAACTTCTGCTAGGTAACCAAGAGAATTGAGAATAGCCTATATGATTTGGGAGGTCTCTTGGGCTCCCATTTCCAACAATTCAGTAGAAGTTTTCCCATGCTGCTATGTGATACTATTCTTTGGCATCTTGGACAAATATCAGTTTGATCTAGATAGATAGGCAATCTCTGGCAAAAATAAGGATGCTACCAAAGTCTAACTTTGGAGTTCAAAATCCTTTAACAGGGTCACTAACAAAAATAAGAGTAAGATTTCTTACAGCAGCTGAGTCAAAAAAAAAGGCATTGCTAGAAACACAACCCATAAGAGGGACAGCTCACGAAGTTTCAGAGCCTGAAGCACACTGTACAGCCTCCCTTTCAGGTAGTATAGTAGAGCCTCTTCCAGGTAACTTGCCTCTGGTATCTATTCCTTGTAGCCTGTTTGGCTAGTTTGCATTTCTTGATAACAGGGAAGGACTGAGAGTTTTCTATCCAGAACAATTGTTCTCTGTCTTCTGATAATCTCTGAATCTTATTTACCCCTCTCTTTCTTACAGTCATGACTTTTGTTATTGTAGGTTTTGTTTTATTGTGGCTGCTGCTGTGGTTGTGCTGGTGGTGCCGGTGGTGCTGGTGGTGCTGGTGGTTTGTGAGTGTGAGCTGTTGTATGTGTGTGTGTGTGTGTGTGTGTGTGTGTGTGTGTGTGAATGTGTATATCTGAATTTGTGTGTGTATGTGTCCCATTTAATTAAACAAGTATCATTTGATTGACAATGGATTTTGAACAATTGCTTGGACTCTCATTGGAAAAAAAACTGAAGATGATGAATGGCCTTCCTTGAGAATTTCTCAGTAGCCAATAATTCAGAAGGGATTTGTAGTGCCTTATAAGCCACATTTGTTCAGTGATTTTTGATAGATCCAGTGCTGTGCAGAACTACTGCAGACGGAAACATTGGCTTTGAGATACGGTTATTTCAGTTTTGCCATGGTCAGAAGCCATGATTTTAAAGTGTCTTTCCTAATTATTTGACTCTTATGTTATCTCCACTCGCTTTTCTTTGATGTTCTCTTAGCTTTTAAAGGATATAATACAGATGCCCTATTTGGAGCTGAGCCCTCAACCATCACGGCCAGACCTTGAGCAGCCATGCCTTACTGCATTCACTGATGTTTTTTGCATCCAGAAGCATTTCTGATTAAAGATGTGGATAAAAGTTTACTATTAGTACAAGAATATACTTAAAGAGCAGCTTGACTCAATGACAATATCATTAAACAACTGTGGTAAGTTCATTAACAGCATCTAAGAACTCCCCAAGACAAGCTTTTGACAGAGTTTATAGTACCAGGTCTCACTGCACTATTGTGAAATGATATCAAATCCAACTACAAAACGATTACTTTTACTCATAATAGCTGGGGTCACTATTGAAACAAACTATAATATTAATTAAGCAGTACTGTGAATATTTCCCAAAACGGAAAGTAATATTTTAGACCTTAGATGACATATTTCATTTTTACTAATGTGCATATAACAACTAAAACTCGTATTGTTGAAGGCATTACAAAAAAATCAGAATTAATATACTAATAAACATATCTACATGGATATATGTTTGTTGCAATAAGAAGTTTTCAACTCAATTCCCTCATTTATTTTGTGATCATAATACAAAAAACATTGTACATAATAACAACTTGCTAAAATGTTGCTTGCTAATTCATTAGCAGAAATATACATTATACTTTTTTTTTATTAACTTGAGTATTTCTTATATACATTTCGAGTGTTATTCCCTTTCCCGGTATCCGGGCAAACATCCCCCTCCCCCCTCCCCTTCCTTATGGGTGTTCCCCTCCCAACCCTCCTCCCATTGCCGCCCTCCCCCCACCAGTCTAGTTCACTGGGGGTTCAGTCTTAGCAGGACCCAGGGCTTCCCCTTCCACTGGTGCTCTTACTAGGATATGCATTGCTACCTATGAGGTCAGAGTCCAGGGTCAGTCCATGTATAGTCTTTGGGTAGGGGCTTAGTCCCTGGAAGCTCTGGTTGCTTGGCATTGTTGTACATATGGGGTCTTGAGCCCCTTCAAGCTCTTCCAGTTCTTTCTCTGATTCCTTCAACGGGGGTCCTATTCTCAGTTCAGTGGTTTGCTGCTGGCATTCGCCTCTGTATTTGCTGTATTCTGGCTGTGTCTCTCAGGAGCGATCTACATCCGGCTCCTGTCGGTCTGCACTTCTTTGTTTCATCCATCTTGTCTAATTGGGTGGCTATATTACATTATACTTTTTGTATTTTTTTATATGGTGGTTATATTTTTATATAATGGTTAATTTTCAATGCTCTTTGTTTAGAAAATAGTACACTATAATAATTGCCTCTTATATTTTTACAAACTAATGACCAAGAGAATTGCTATTTTTCATAATTAATAATTCATAGAATAATCTAAAAATCTAATAATTTACTCTTAGTATAAATTTGCAAAGCCTTATGTTTTATACTCCTGTACAATGAAAAAAGATGTAAATAATTCTTAGTAAAATTGCCAGATGAATGACTAAGTGGAGCACCTTCCCAGATAATTACATTTAAGATACAAGAGTAATATTCTTTGAATTGTAAAATAAAAGTACTTGGTATATATGTACAGATCTCTGTTTATTTGTCTAAGGATTCTTAATTTATTTTAAAAGAGTTTTATATAGATGTATTTCAATTAGGAAATGTGGATGTACATTTTTTGCCCTTAGATGACAGAGACAACATTTCTCCTGAAGGTGGAGTCATAGGCAGTTATGAGTTGCATCATACGGGTTCTGGGAATCAAACGAGTGTTCTGAAAGAACCATTGTTGAACCATCTTTCTCACAGCATTTTTCCTTGTTTTTATTTTCTGGTGGTAGAAATTGCTTCTAACTATAAGTATGTCTCTCGTCTTTTCCAGCTTATCCTACATCCACCCTGCACAACTTTATGGACTCTTTCTGTGTCTCTGTCTGTCTCTCTTTGTCTTTGTCTTTGTCTCTGTCTCTGCCCCCCCCCTCTCTCTCTCTCACACACACACACACACACACACACACACATATCACACACACATACAGACACATATCACACACATAACCTCCAATTTATTTTGGCAAACCACTTCAGGTGGTTTCACCTTAGGGTCTACTTTGGAGTATCAGGTACATAACACATATCAAACTAATAAAGGAATCCAACTCTGTCTTTTCAAAGCCCTTTCAAATACCACTAGTTCTTCACTTAGGAATTAGCTCACTAGTACTCACCACACAAATGCTAGTAATTTGTCTCCCTGAAGCTTGCTTAGGTCAGCCTACTATGGGGTCATAGTCCCTGTGTGTTCACTTGTATGTCTGGCCACCTTTGTCTAGAAAACAATATTTCCATGCAATCATTTGGCACATCTGACCTAACCTTTAGCCTTCTCTTCTCTGACAACAGTCCTTAAGCTTTAAAGCAAGGAGTGTGATAAATAGATCCTATTTAGATTGAGCACTCTGAATTTCTTATCCTCGTCATAGTAAGGGGTTTTGGGGCACTCTTTAAATCACCATTTACTACAAGATGAAGCTTCTATAATGAGAACTGAGAGATAGGCTTATATATGGATATATCAATAATTAATTAGGACTCATTTTAATGCCATGTCATTTAGCAGACAAATAGTAGTAGGTTTTCTCTAGGGCACATGACCTATCAAACCTAAGGTTTGTGTCTTCATTTACAGGATAATATATGGGTTCCATTTCACAAAGAACCTCTTAAATTCCACTCCAAAATGTGGTTGAATATCCTGTAACAGACATGTCTCTATTTCACCAAGTGGTTGCATGTTTCAATCCAAGTCACTATTTTAACTCACAATGGGTTGTGACTAAGGTATATTTTTTTTACATTTCCTCTATTGTGTGCCTGGCAAATTCCAGTACGGTGAAAGGTAGCCAATGAAAATGCAGTGAGTACCAGCTTGATTTCTTCATGTCCAATACATAAGTATGTGGTGTCTTTAGCAATATGATCTTACTATCAAGTTCTGGAACATAACTAAGATCAATGGCAATTACATAAAATATTTGGGAGTCTATGGCATCTCATTGACCAATGCAGTTGGAATTCAAATTTCAACTAATACATATGTCAAGGTCTTGTGTTTCAGAAATAAAGAAACATTCTTGATATAGGGTTATTATGAGGTAGGTTTTAAAAATTAAATATTTCGATTGTTCTCTTGTGAATGATTATCATTACTACTTTCCCACTTTAGAAATTCTTCATAGTTAAAACTTTATACTGCCTTCCAATTTCTTAATCAGTTCCTTTTATTGTGCATATTAATGAAATTACATAAAACTAAATACTATGAGTACCGAAGATAATTGCACTTAACATAATGTTTTATTATGTGCAAAGTACATATATATTTTATGATATAAGCCAGAAATCAGGACAATTTCAAAATTGAATTTTATTATTCTTATTTGAACAAAGATTGACTTAGAGTGTATACCTTTTTTTGTGTTGTTCCTCGAGTGAACTTTGGTCATCCTTCATCATGACTGCCTCAGTGTTTGCTGGCTAAATATATCATTCTTAGGTTTTTAGTTATATTTCAATAGATTATGTAGCTATATAATATTTTAAGAATTTATTCTTCTTTTGAATGTTTAAGCAAAGGAAATTTATATAACAAGGGGGAGTTTGGAAATCAATATTGACCCCAGTTTTCTTGTTTCATATTGCCTCTATTAACCAATAGAGAAAAACATTTCCTCACATGCAGAGAGAGAAGAACTACATTAGAACATTGTGAGAGACAGAGGCAAAGATTTTTTACAATTTTATTTTGCTTTGATTTATTTGTTTTTATTTTCATTTTCTATTTTTAATTTACCCTATGTTTTAGAATCTCTATTTAGTTAGAACAGGCATCTATGTTTTATCTGCAATCTTGAATAAAATAGTGGTATTATGGATTCAATGGTCATTTTTAAAACATAGCCAGAAACACAATAGTGAAATAAAACAACTTGAGTGGCTGTCAAGACATGCTGCTTTCCTGAGGTCTCTGACTTTATTGGTTCTTTAGTATGTGCACCCATTAAATCAGCAGCGGGAAAGACAATTCACCCACATCAGTATGAAGAATTGAGCATTGACGGGGCAATATTTGCTGTTAAAATTGTTCAGTCTACAATACAATGTTTTAAGACCAGTCATTTTAGTGAATAATCTCCACTTATGACCAGGACCCATAACATGTTTTCTTGATAGATGTCTTTGCACTGGCAAAGGCTAGGGCATCATCAGGAGTACATATCAACACTTACCTTTCCCCTTCGCAGCCCTGGCTTTGTTTTTCTTACTTATAAAATAGTTTCTGAAAGGAAAAAATGCTAATAAAAATTCAAGACAACTCTTCTACTTCCTGCCTGTGGCACTAAATTTAGGGCTCTACACTGCATGAACATTTCCCCAAGCTTTGGCACAGGTATGTGGAGTAAGTGAGATGTAGAATAAAATGTTTAACTTAATTTATAGACAGGTTTACATTTTTAATCCTAACACATCTATCTCTTACTTGTACCTATATTATTTTAATTCTAACAGGAAAATAGAACTGTTTATGTTTGAAAAGACTGACATTAAAATGTTTTCAAAGACAAAGAAATGGAGAGCAAAGCAATTTTTCAAGGTTGCAAGGATAGAAAGATCACAAAGCACTTGAGTTCGTCATAAAATATGAAGGGCTATGCAAGACACCTCAAGTGAATCCGATGTGGACCTATTCTACTTATTGTCCTATTATCTCCTAAATAACAATTTTATGATCATGTCCAGGGAGACCTAACCCTCCTTTGGATTATTGAAACTTTGGATTATTGAAGCTTGATTTACATCGTTCATGATTTTACCTTAGTCAGACTGCTTTTACTGCTCAGCTGAAAATGATGTGGTCACTCTTTAGCAATCAAATCTACTGGCTCTTGGGCAGATGAGGTACCTTGAACATGTGACAATTCCCCCGCCTCTAGGAAACTGTACTTAAATATGCAGACCACTGCAATCTTGGGTGCGCCTGTGGCTACAACTTTTGACTTAAGAGACCATGTTCATGCTGACTGAGCTCCCTACATTATAGGATCTGCTATATTTCTACTCTGCTCCAAAAAATTTTATGACCTCTGAACAATTTTGTTCTTGCTTGGTGTCCATGGTGCTGAAATCAATGGACTTTTCTGATCACCCAACTAAGCATCTGGATTTGACAACCTAGGATTCTATATGCACAAAGGAAGTTAAAACAAAACCCAGTTTCTCAGTCCATTCTAGGTTCACTTAAGAGATTGCTCTTGGCTAATATCTCTCCTCCACTTTTGCTATGACTTTTAATTATTAATGTGTGGACTTTATTGGAAGTAAAATAGGCTGGAGTGGTTATATTAGAAACAATCCCACAACCTTTGTGATTTTCAGGGCTTTCACTAGGATTATCTGTAGTATAAGTCACTATAAACTTTTAAAAATAAAGTGAAGGATTACAGAGAATTGCAGAAGTGAAAGAATGCAAAGCTTGCAGAAATTTTAAGAAGGCCAGAAGTGTGGCAAGAAGTTAGAATTACTAAAGGGAAGATGTAGTTAGAAGCCAAGACCATAACATATGAGGAACTATGAATTGCTGAGGAGAAGAAGCAAGACTCTGTCTTTTAGAAGACTTGAAAGGAGTCACAGAGGATTAAATGCTGAGGGTCCCAACATGGTAAGATCTAAGCTGTAATGCTGGCTGCTTATTGACAAAAAGAACAACAGACATATATACTGTGTACAAGGTTCATAAGTCTCTGACTTTGAAAACATAAAGCTATAAGTTCTTAGTTTTCAATACCCAGGGCTATACATATAGCACTGGCTTCCAAACCTTAGAGAAATAAGTCTATGGTGTCAAGTATCTGGAGTCATAAGTCCTTGGCTTCGAGCATCTAAATCTATAACTCTTAGATTCTCAAGGTCTATGGCTGTAAATCTCTGAGCTTGAAATAGAGGTTATAGGAAGTTCAGAGATTCCAAGGGAACTTTTGTGTTCTGATTAATGATTTGCATGTAAATAGAGCAGAAAGACCCATAGCCATTTGTACATGTTATTCTAGATTCTGGCTTTTGCCTCACACAGATACTTTCCAATTGTTTGCTAACTCATCTCCTATATTCAACCAAGGTATGGAAGTTTATATGCATGCTGGTTATGTTTTGTTTTTTTATTATTTCCAGTATTTGGTCTATGGAATATTTTTACTTCAGCATCTTAGTGGATTGCTTTGCAGTATTTTCTATATTAATGTGGTTGAAATCCATCATTCCACCTTTTACTTTGGTGTACTTTGGTATATATTTGCTTGTTTTTGTTTAACTGGTTTTTTTTTTGTGAATTATGGCTGGATAGTTTGCAAGGAACAGTGAATTAGAGAAGTTCACAACAAGCTGTGATTTTCTGCATTACACTAGTGTTAATTCTTACAAGTTCTTGGTTTTCTTTTTCTGCATGTGGATTGCTATTGAACTGAAATAAAAAAAAATTAGTTCTCAATGAAGCCTGGAACACATTAGGAGCCATCATTGATTACCAATATTTATGAAACAGAGAATAAAGGTTCTTAACAGTTTTTAAATTTTGGCTTCTGTAATTATCTACATTAATTTTATTTTAAATTGAAAGCCCTGGGCAGTAACACTTCCACACACATCCATTTTATATTTACCTTTCCATTCCTTCTGTGTCTTAGTATCAACCCATTCATATAGGACATATATTGCATTGGTCTTTATTCTGAACAGTTTCTACAGATGAAAACTTTATCAACAGTAAAGGGACTTTTGGTGTGAAAGAGATACAATGACCATGTTATCTTGTTAAAAGCAAAGTATTTGATTAGAACTTGCTTATATTTTCAGGGGCTTAATCCAGTGTCATCATAGCCAGGAGCAAGGCAGTCTGCAGGCAGACTAGGTTCTGGAGAAATAGTTGAGATTCTACATCTGCACCTGCAGGCAACAGAAAGAAAGAGACATGTTTTGAAATTTCAAGGCCCATTCTCAGGGATACTTTCCACAACAAAAGCACATCTCCTCATCCATTCAAATACTGTATATTTCAGTGACCAAGTATCCAAATGTGTGAGCATATGAGGATATTCTCATTCAAACCAATGCAGTGAGTTTTCACCAAGATTAATTGAGTTCATGGAGGAAGCAAAGAAAAATTCATTAAAATTGTCTTCTAATTTTATGTGATAATATGCACTCCCATAAAATCACACACACACACACACACACACACACACACACACACACACACAAACACAGAGAGAGAGAGAGAGAGAGAGAGACAGCCCAAAAATTACAATAAGAAATATGTCAACAAAATTCTGTGAAGAAGAAATGTGAATGCCTACTGATTTCTTTAAAAGTCAATACCATTAGACAATAGAGAAATAAAAATTACAGCTACATTTATATTCTACCTTATTCAAAATTGAAGCAAAACTAGAAGGAAAAGACATCAAAGCAAAAGAGGGAATCGCTGAACAAGATGATTTCTGTGGTAGTGAGAAGAGGGTAAGAGAGTTTGAAGGGATGGAGAAATGACCAAAACACTGTATATTTATGAATACAATATCAAGTAATATTAAAGCATAAACTTATAGTGAATAACTGACAAATATAAAATTGAATTTCAGCATGGAAAGTGAAATACTTTTGAACAGCTATTTTTAAAAAGTAATGATTAACTAATTGGGTTATGGAGGTTAATAAGGAAAGGTAGGCTTTCGAATCTTTTAACGGCACTATTGTAAGTACTGTGAGTCACCCCTTCACCTGAAGCTCCATTTCAGAGTAATGAAAGAATATATGAAATCATAAGGAGGCTCCTAAGCATGACATAGATGTGTTTGACTTTATGACTATCAAGAGTGATATTCGGCAACACCAAATTAACCATGGCTCTTAGTGCTGTACTGGATGTCCTTTAACCTTCACCATGAACCACCGTCTTCCCTCTCCCAGTTGTCATATCTATATATAAATTCACTGAAGTCACTTATTCTAAGAAAATCTGCTTTCATCCCTAAAGTGCAGAGAAATCAAAAAACCCTTAAGCAATCAATGTCTATTAGGGATTTGTCTAAATTTTTCAGTGATTTGACATCTCTGAGGGGAGAATTGAAGTCAGCTCTTTAATCCACTTCCCAGAGTTTGCAGCATCATTAACTCTGACACAGTGGATAACTGTGGTTGTAACACAGCTTCGCCTATACAGCCCGTCCTCCGTTATACACCAATGTAAATCCCCTACGAAATTACTCATAGAGAAATCTTTTATCGCTCAGTTTGCTTCTGGGAAAATCTGAAGACATTTATGGTTCTAAAATCAAGACAGAATAAAAACATCACTGAGAAGATTGCAGAAAGTTTTAGCCCCAAGGACCTAGATGTGATTAGCAGATTTAAGGTAGTAGGAGGTATTTATGGTCCTCCTTTACGTTCTTCTTTAACACTGTAAGAAGTGAAGCCTGATTGTCTAAAATGCCCAGCTAGAGAAGAGCAATGGAGGCTTCATAGTCCAGGCATCATGACCTTCATATGACTATCACCTAGCCACTTATTCAAAACTGCCAATGATTCAAAATTTTGGAGGATATAAAAATTAAATATGCATTTTAAGTCATACAATTATATTGAATACTTTTTGTGACATAAGGAAAATTTAAGTAATATTTTAAAGACAAAATTAGCTGAGAGCAAAGAACAATGTAGCCTGTGTCTTTCAAAATGGAAGTTTGGAAACAGCAGAGGTGAGTCATTACTAAATAACATGACTTTGCCAGAGAGAAAATAAACAGGATAGTTAGTTCTGTGAATTAAAAATCAGAATAAAGTAAACCACTTTGGGATTGCTTAACAAGCAATGATTTTCTTCTAGAAAGTAATATCCAGAATTATTTACTACCTCTGGCCATTAAAAAAAAATAGCCAAAGGATAAATTGATATAAAGTTGGTCAAATGTGTGTCACACAAAATTGAGGTGATTTTTGATAAATATAATATCTGTTAATTACTTGTTGGTTTTTCATTTAAAAATGATACAATATATTTGGATCATGTCTTTCCCCACCACAACACCTTAAATTCCCTTTCACTTCAATACACATCCAATATTAATATCAATTCTTGTCTTTTTTATATCTCTTTCAAAACACACACACACACACACACACACACACACACACACACATATATATATATATATATATATATATATATATATATATATACATATAATCAAATACTCCTGAACACAGGGATTGCCAATTAGTGTCACACCATAAGACACACACAAGAAGACTAATTTTTCCCTTTCCAGAATCTATTTCAAATGGATTCTTGGCTTAGGGTTGAACTTTGTGTCCCTTTTTCCTCCTTTCTTTTAGATTTTGTCTAGCTTGAGTCTTTTCATTCTGTTATAGTCTCTGTGAGTTCATAAGCTCACCTGCCCTATTGGGTCTGGACAGTGTCATTTCCTTGATGTTTTCCAACAATTCTGGGACATATAATTCTTCTGTAAAATCTTCCATATAGTTACTTTAGCAAAAAGGAGAGAAAAGTGATGTGCACATTACATTTAGTGTTGATCACTCCAAAGTCTCCCATCATCTGTATTTTTCCCAGTTCTGAGTCTCTATTTTGATTAACCTATATTACAAACATAAGCTTCTCTGCTTAGCATTGAGAGATATAATGATCTATGGGCATAGTAATAGGCCATCTGGAGTCATTTAATTATTGTGTTCATGTATTAGAATAATATTAAGTCCACTGCTAGTATTCATCATCCTTCTACCCTCATAAGGTCTTGACTTTATTAAGCACCATCAGGTTTGTCTTTTATCTCATGGAGAGGTGGTTGGCTATTCAGATGACTCAAGTGGCAAGGTAGGATTTTTCCACCAGGGACACCCTTTGTAAACAGTGGATACTATGTAGTCTTTGGAAACTTTCAAGGAAAGAAAATGATCAGACCCCCATCTGGGAAGCTCCAGCAGCCAGGGCACTCACCCTGAGGTCCTTAACTGTAAACTTGTGTTTACAGATTCTAGCTACAATAATATTCACAAAGGTTGTCTCTAGGCCCCAAGTAGGATCGTCCCAGATTATGCTAGTTTTAGGTGAAAAATCTGAGCAAAAGAAAAGCCACCAATCCCTGAATAGTAAAGCCAACCAATCCCTGAACACAAAACACTACTAATCCCTAAATAGAAAAAGGCCAAAAATCCATGAATTTCCTCCAACCTCAGGTCTTGAAATTCAACAGATCCTCACCCTGGAAATCTCTGCCATAGAAAGCTCACCCTCCACTCCCCCAGAAACCCTATAGAAAGGTGGCATTGGTATTTACTCAGTTTTTGTTATCTGCTCACTCCTGGAAGAAGGCAACTATCTCCAGATTTGTCCCTCCACACCCTAGACCCTCCAACAAATCTCTTTTATGATATTTTCAGCCTGGTATGACTGTCTCATAGGAAGAAGACAAGAAGCAATGGTGTAAAGAAGGGGAAAAAAGAAGGGAAGAGAAGGAGCAGAGCTGAGATTTCGGCACACCTCAGCTCAGCTTGGGATATGCTCCCCTGGGAGCTAGCTGTGAACTGCCTGCAAGATATGAATGCTGGTGTAATGATGTCACAAATATATGGGTGTAACCAGAACCACATCTGCCAGTTTGTTTGCTTTGGGACCGTTTCTCTGTGTAGCCCTGTCTGTCCTAGAAATACTTTCTGTAGAGTGTGATGGCCTCTAATTCAGATATATCTTTCCTTTGCTTGCTGAGTGGTGAAATTAAAGGCATGTGCCGCCATACCCAGCTATAATATAAATCTTAATTGAAGAGGCCACATGTAAAAGAGCTATTTTAAAAATTATTTATTCAATGCATCTGGGTTCCAGTTGGTAAAAGCAATGAATTAAGAGGGGTGAAAGGCATATATATTGAAAGAGTTTGCACTCAGGAAAAGCTCTTTTTGAATGGAGTGTTTAGAAAGCTCTTAGAGGGTGGAAATTTTGTAAGGATTAAAAATATAGAGACAAGCCTTATAATAAATCAGCAATTAAAAGATAATTCCAGATTATGTCTCCCATCAATGATTTCACATTCCATTGTAATCCTAATGTAAATTTATACATGACCTAAACTTCATTTCTGATAAGCAACTGGACCATATAAATGTACCACAAAGTTTACTGAACTATTCTGTTATGTGACTTCTATACCTTTCTTTCTATAATAGTCCACGGAATTGTTATGTATGTCAAAGAAGCTACACAATGACATGCACAAATAGGGAAATAAAGAGTAAATGTATATGGAAAGAAACTCTTTCATCTCTCTTCATGGAAGATGACTCTAGTGACTGTTCCAACTTGTAAGGTTTAAAAAGGAAGAAAAAAACAAATATTTTCAGGACATTGAACAATGCAAACCTCTTTATTATACTGAATATACATAGGGTTTGTCTCCTCTAAATTCTCATACAAAACAGACTCAGTAATTCATTAAGCCACAGGGAGGAGTACAATGTCTGCTTCAGTATATTGTACTAGTGGTTTTATTGTTGTTGTTTATTTTGTTTTGTTTTGTTTTAGTGTCGTATTTGTGACTGTCATTTTACTTTTTCTAAATTAAATGTTTCCTTTAGCATCTTGTCAATCTTCATATCCTTTATGAATCCTACATAGACAGGCCTCTACTTTAAAAATCCTCTATCCAAAATCAAGTCTTCTTTTTAGAAGATAACCTTGATATCTGACAGGAGCAGTCCCTAGAGATTAAAACTAATAGGAATTTAGTGAAGAGAAATTCCACATTCATGCAGACAGCTGTGGACTATTATAATTCAGTAGTCCTTGTCTCCATCTGGTAGAAGCAGTAAAGTTTCAGTCTATTCAGTCTCAAGTGGAACAACTATGTGTAATTCCTTTTTGCGGTATTTTAATTCAGATACTAAATTTGTCCCAAATACAAGCCAGTGGATGAGCTAAGGGATGTTATAGATTTATGTAAGAAATGTCAATAAATATTTCAGTTAGTGGTATTTCTTATTCTTTTTTAAAATTTAAAAAAAATATTCTACACCCTCACTTTTTTCGTTTTTATTGAATTTTTTATTTACATTTCAAATGCTATCCCCTTTCCCGGTTTGCCATCCATAAACTCCCTATCCCATTTCCCCTCCCACTCCTTCTTTGAGGGTATTCCCCTCCAACCATCCATTCTTTCTTGCCTCCTGCCCTGACATTCCCTTACACTGGGGGGTCCAGCCTTGGCAGGACCAAGGACTTCTCTCCCCATAGATGTGCAACAAGGCCATCCTCTGCTACATATGCAGCTGCATCCATGGTCTGTCCATGTGTATTCTTTGAGTAGTAGTGTAATCCTTGGGAGCTCTGGTTGGCTGGTATTGTTTTTCCTATGGGGTTGCAAATGCCTTCAGCTCCTTCAATCCTTTCTCTAACTCCTCCAGTCTCAGTTCAATGCTTTGCTGTTAGTATTTGTCTCTGTATTTGTCATGCTCTATCAAAGCCTCTCAGGACACAGCTATATCAGGCTCATGTCAGCATTTACTTCTTGGCATCATCAATATGTTCTGGGTTTGGTGGATGTATGTATATGGGCATCCAATCTGGGATCCCCAGATTTGGGCAGGTTCTGAGTGGCCATTCCTTCAATTTCTGCTCCAAACTTTTTCTCCCTATCTCCTCCTATATTTTTGTTTCCCCTTCTAAGAAGGACTGAAACATCCATAATTTGTCCTTCTTCTTGAGCTTCATGTGGTCTGTGGATTGTATCTTGGGTAATCTGAGCTTTTGGGCTAATATCCACTTAGCAGGGAGTATATGCCATGTGTGGGTTTTGTGTGTGTGTGTGTGTGTGTGTGTGTGTGTGTGTTATGTTTGTGAGAGAGAGAGAGAGAGAGAGAGAGAGAGAAAGAGAGAGAGAGAGAGAGATTGGGTTACCTCATTCAGGATGATATTTTCTAGTTCCATCCATTTGCTTATGAAGTTCATGAAGTCATTGTTTTTGATAGCTGAGTAGTACTCCATTGTGTGGATGTACCACATTTTCTATATCATTTCCTTTGTTGAAGAGCATCTGGGTTCTTTCTAGCTTCTGGCTATTAGAAATAAGGCTGCTGTGAACATAGTTGGGCATGTGTCCTTGTTATATGTTGGAGCATCCTTTGTGTATATACCCAAGAGTGGTATAGCTGGGTCCTCAGGTAGTGCTATGTCCAATTTTCTGAAGAACTTCCAGACTTATTTCCAGAGTGGTTGCACCAGCTTGAAATCATACCAACAATGGAGGAGTGTTCCTTTTTCTCCACATTCTCATCAGCATCTGTTGTCACCTGAGTTTTGATCTTGACCATTCTGACTGGTGTGAGATAGAATCTCAGTGTTGTTTTGATTTACATTTCCATGATGACTAAGGATATTGAACATTTCTTTAGATACTTCTCAGCCATTCGATAGTCCTCAGCTGAGAATTCTTTGTTTAGCTCTGTACCTCATTTTTTTAGTAAGGTTATTCGATTCTCTAGATTCTAACTTCCTGAGTTCTTTGTATATATTGGATATTAGCTCTGTATAAGATGTAGGGTTAGTAAATATATTTTCCCAATCTGCTGATTGTCATTGTGTCCTAATGACAGTATCCTTTGCCTTACAGAAGCTTTGCAATTTTATGAGGTCTCATTTGTCAATTTTTGATTTTCAAGCATAAGCCATTGGTGTTCTGTTTTTATTCCACAGTAAGACATTGAGACATTATGTAGTTTCTTAAAACGCACATTTTTGAATCATTATTAGAATTAAAAAATTATATCCAATTTAACTGTTACCTAGATACATTCATATTTTATTTTTGTAAAAACTGTCATAAAATTGATATTTTAATGAAGCATATTAACACTGTTAAGGGCCATGATAAGTCATATATCTGCTCATCATTTATAGAGGACAGTTAAGACTTATTTTGAAAAAATGTATTTTTAAATCAAATTATATGCTGATTATTAAGAGTATCACCCTAAGTAAGATTAAATCAGTCAGTAACTCTACAGTCAGCAGAAGAAAAGATCAGTTATTCTCTTCCTGGTGAAATTGTCTTGTCCCAGGTGGTCAATTGCACTTGTCAGCTGTTATTTTGGAAAATGTACAGAATTTAATACATGAGGTATATCAAACTAACTACATTAGGAATGTACCAGATGTCAACATGGCGTCTGCCCAACATCATCTTCTGGGAAAAGCAAGTTCCAAATGCAGACAGTCTACGATTAGCTGAAAGAATGATGATAAGTCTCGCCATCTGTTGCACATTTTACAACTAATTGTGATTTGTTTTCTCTAAAACACACATTTTCTTTTTTATATGAAAAACATATCATGGCATGTCTCTCACCCTGTAATGACACAATTGTTATCACATAGAGGTGAATATTTGTGCATTGATTTTCCTGGGAAAAAAACGTAGCATTACAGTGAGTAACATTTCAGTTTCATGTTTATGAGGAATGTCTCTGAATGTATTAATTTTGTGGAAGGTGTCGAGATCTAGCACCTGACTGTACATACATATAAGCAAACATATACATAAGGATGGATGGATGGATGGATGGATGGATGGATGGATGGATGGATGGATGGATAAATAGATGAAGGGAGGGATGGGTGAATGGGGCAAAACTCTCCAACCCAAACCACTCAACATCTTTCTTTCCTCTAGACTTTTAATACATTGATGGACAAAATGTTCTTCAGAAAATTACCTCATAGATAAAACATGAAATGAGAGAAACGGAAAGATATAAATAAAAAGTGCAAAGTGGTGTTTCATACTGTAAGCTCCTTATGAGTTTAGAGCAACAGTTTTTACATGGCCTTGCCTTATCTTAGTGCACAACTCTGGCTTCATCCTTGGACCTAAATATTTTCTTTGAACCTAAATTTATCCCAAGTTTATTTCTTTTTTACCATGATTGTCAAAGTTCATCGTACATTATATTATGCAGCATTTACTTACCATTATTAGGAGTGGACAAAATTTATACTTTTCTTTTTTAATTAATTAATTTATACATTTGTATTCCCCCTTCCCAGAGTTCTTCATTCTTTGTACCCCCTCCACTTTGCCTCTGAGAAGGTGTTTCCTGTTCTCTCAGTCATCTGCCTTCCCTGAGGCATCAAGTCTTTTCAAGATTAGGTGCACCCTCTCCCATTGAGGCCAGACAAGGCAATTCTCTGTTACATGTGTGCCCAGACCCATGGACCAGGCTCAGTATCCTCTTCAGTTGGTGTCTCAGACTCTGGGAGCTCCCAGAGGTGCCGGTTTTTTGACACTGTTGATTTCCATGTATGGGTTTGCCATCCAGTTCATTTCATTCAATACTTGCCCTAATTATTCCATAAAGGTACCTGACTTCAGTCCAATGGTTGGCTGTAACTATCAGTATCTGTTTCAGTAAGGTACTGGTAGAGCCTCTCAGAGGTCAGCCATGCTAGGCTCCTGTCTGCAAGCACAACATAGCATCAGTAATAGTGTCAAGGTTTTGTGTCTGACAATGGGTTAGGTTCCAATATGAAATGGTCACGGGGAAAGCTTTCCTTCAGACTCTGCTCTAGTTTGTCCATGCACTTTATTTAGTAGAGAAAAATTCTGGGTCAAAAATTTGAAGGTGAGTTGGTGAGTGACCCATACCTCTTCACAAGTGTTTTGTCTATCTACTAGAGGTGTTTCCTTCAGGGTCCATCTCCCCACTGTTGGGCATTTCAGCTAATGTCACCCCCATTCAGTCCATGAAGCCTCTCAAATCCTAGGACTCTAGCATGGCTGCTCCCTGAGAAGCTCTACCAGTAGCTGATTAGGAAAGTTTAGGCATTTAGAGTGAACCACTGGTCTGAGTTCCTGTATGGAAGAGTTAGGGGAAGGATTGAAAAACCTGATGGAGATGGAAACCCCAATGGAAGAACAATGGTATCAACTAACCCGGATACCTGGGATCTCTCAGAGATTGAGCCACCAACCCTTAGCTCATACACAGAAGAGGACTGACTGCCTTGTCCTGCCTTAGTGGGAGAGGATGTACTTAATCCTTTAAGAGACTGTTGATGCCCCAGGGAAGGAGGATTCAGGATGCTTTGTTGGTGTGGGGGGAAGCATCATCTTAGAGGCAAAGAGGAGGAGAATAGGGTGAAGAACTCTTGGATGGGGGACTGAGAAGGGGGAAAACATTTAGAAAGTAAATTAAACAATGTATAAAATAAAAAAATGTAAAAAGGAAACAATATGTAAAAATGATAAAAGATAACAGACATACAAGAGAAAGCAATGTTTGTCTTTCATTTTCTGAGTTATCCTACTCATTATGATAGCTTCTAGTTTCCTTCATTTACCTGCAAATTTTATAATTTCATTTTTCTTACAGATCAATAACATTACACCATGTAAATGTGCCACACTTGTACTATTCACTTGTGGTAGTTGTGTTTTTATTGCAATGAAGAGACACCATGGCCAAGACAACATTTTACATAAATGTTTCTATTTAATAGCTAAGAGATCCAGAGGATTAGAATTCAGCATCATCACGGTGGGAATGCATGCAAGCAGGCAGGCAGCCATGGTGCTGGGACAGAAAAATTTTGTATCTGATGCACAAGCACAAAATAGAGAACCTGAAGGAACTGAGAGTGGATTTCTACATCCTCATAACCTAAACCCCAGTGATACACCTGCTGCAACAATGCCATAGCTCCTAATACTCCCCAAACAGTCCTGGCAAGGGTTTGGTATCCAAAAATATTTAAAGATGCTAGATTTTGGAAGCCATTTTCACTCAAAGTACCACAACATTAATTACTAGAGTGTCAACGAGGGTGCAGAGGGTACCTGGAAGAGAATGGGGGACAAGAGACTCAAAGAAGGACACCAAGACAAGTGTCTGATCAAGGTGACAATTTTATTTTTTCCTAAGGCTGAATGTATACCATAACAGGGTTAACAGAGAGGGGGGAAGTGGGAAACATTTACGCAAGCCAAGGACACAGTATTTGTGTGGTCAGCTGATATCAACAGGATGTTGGTTTTTCAGAAAGGTTACAGGTTTGTCATATCTATTAATCAGCAGGATGTTGGATTTTCAGAAAGGTTACAGGTCATAACATTGGGCATCTTGATGTCAGATATATTTCTCAGCAAGTCACAACTTTATCAAATCATTATTCATCCTGACCACCGGATTTGTATTAGTCTTCTGCAGCTGACTGGGCATTTTCCATGAATCCAGTCATTGTTAACTCTAACTATACTATTTTTTTTGGTTCTTTTTTTTTTTTTTTTCCGGAGCTGGGGACCGAACCCAGGGCCTTGCGCTTCCTAGGTAAGCGCTCTACCACTGAGCTAAATCCCCAACCCCAACTCTAACTATACTATTAACATCAATAATGGAGGGTTTTAAGGGCATCACTCCCAACATCTCCCCCTTCCTTATAGTCAAATGGAAAGGTGACCAAATGGCCATGCTTTCCTGGAATGAGATCCTAGGGAACTGTGTCTGTCTTAGGTTGGAGTGATATTTGTCACATGGCCAAAAGAATCTTGTGGCCAGGGTCTGCCATGGGATAAGGCAGCAGCTAATGGCAGCCCTCCTGTCTTAGGCCCTTTATTCGTGAATATATCACTCTGTTACCCATCATTGACTGTCCAGCTCAGCATGCAGGGGTGATGATTCATTGATGTTTCAGCAAAGGCATCAGGAGAGCAGACAGAAAAGAATGTTGACCTCATTTGGCTCAAGGATAAAATGGTCCTTGCCTGGGCTGGGAGGAGATGTGTAGGTGAGCTTGGCCATCATCAAAGGCATCCTCTATAGCTAGCCTATGATAATATACCTGAATAGGTTTTGCTGCTATATTACCTACCTGTTGTTTATTAAAGTTGGAAAGAGCCTAGAATTTCCCTTCCCTGTTGGGCCCCCTAGTAGACCTTCTTTTGCTTATATCTTTTGGCCCTTGGACATTTAATCATTTAACCAACTTTTTAATCAATTTTTAGCTATTATACAGCATAAATTTACATTATCTAATAAGTATCTTTGGGTCGTGTTATTGGGGTTATGTATACCTGGATCTTGAGGCAGATATTATTCTCAGCTTAGTGAGAAACTGCCACACTGACTTCCATAATGGCTGTACAAGTTTATACTCACACCAGCAATGAATAAATGTTGACATCCATATCCTTGATAGTACAAATTGTCATTTCTTTTACTTACCATTTGGACATTCTTACAGAGATAGGATTAAATCTCCAAACAGCTTTGATTTAGATTTTCTGGTGATTAAGTGTGCAGAATAGTTTGTTTCTCATACATTTGTGTTTTATTTTGTGATATATTTAGTTCTATATTTTTACTGGGTTCTTTTTTATTATGTTTGGGGTTTTTGTTAATTATTTGTATATTTGAAATACTAAGCAGTTGTCTGATATATATTTGATAAATTTTCAGGCTACATCTTTTTATGCATAGCAATGTCATTTGGTAGATTCTTTTTATTGTTCTGATCTCCCATACGATTGATTATTAATGCCTACCTGTTAGGTTTCTATTCAGATTACCCTTCAATGTGCCAGTGTAAATATTCCATACATTCTCAGCCATCAGATTCAGACTATAAGGTCTTTAACTGAATCATTTGTCCCATTTGGTGGTGAATGTTCTACAGAGTTATAGATGAAGATCTATGTGCAATCATTTACATGCACTTGCCCAGCTTGACTGGCACCATTCATTGGATCATGGCACATTGTCCACTGTATACTTTTATCTTCCTTATTAAAATACAAATTTAAAACAAATCAGAAAACACATACCCTGTGTTAGCATTTTGTCTAAGCTCACCCCACAGTTACCTGGCAACAGCCAGGTGTGCCTGACTTACTATAAGAGGTGCTGCATGCTCCCTCCTCTCTCTCTTGCTTTTGCCTCTTGGTCCTGCTCTGTTTCTCTGTCCTCTCACCCCTTCTGCCCTCTCTCCCTTTGCCCCTTCCTCCTCTCTTTCCATGTGCTCATACCCAATTCCTCCTCCCCCTCCCCCTCCCCTACTCCCTTCCCCTCCTCCTCCCCTCTCCCTCCCCCCATCCTCCTCCTCATGGTCCCTGTCTCTGATACCCTCTCAACTCCCCTTCCACTCCCTAAATAAACTCCATTCTATACTATACCATCATGCATCTGGTTCCTTATGGGGAAGGGATGCCTCAGCATGGGCCCTCGGAGGCACCCCTTTCTCCCCTACCTGACGACAACTTATCCCCTCTCTCCTTATTTTTCTTTATAAAACACAACACTCTAATTGTGTGTTTTTATTAGCCTAAATTCAGTTCAATTATATTGATGAATGAATGTGTTTTTATGCTATTGCCATGCTAGTTTTATTAAGGTGTCTCTGTAATATAAATTGAAATTTGGGATAGTGAAGGATCCCACAGTTGGTTTATTAATCAGTATTGTTTAAACTACCTTCTCTTTTCTGTTTTTCCATTTGAACTCTCTCTCTCTCTCTCTTATTTTTGTGAAGAATTGTGTTGGGATTTTGATAGGGATTGTACTGAATCTTTAGGTAACTTTTGGTAGGGTGACAATATTCACAATATTAATCCTACTAATCCAGAAGCATGGGAGTCTTTACATGTTCTGGTTTCTTCAGTTTTATTCTTCAGTGTCTCAAAGGTTTCTATTATACAACTCTTTCATTTGATTGGTTAGAGCTATTCCATGATACGTTTCTGATGCTGTCGGAAAAGGTATTGTTTCTTTGACTTTTTTCTTAGTCTGTTTGCTACTCATATAGAAAGACGGCTAACTTTTATGTGTTGATTTTGTATTTTGCTACTTTCCTGAAAGTGCTCAGCAGCTCTATTTAGATTCTGGTAGATTCTTTAGAGTCCTTTATATATAAAATCATATTGTCTATAAATAAGGATAATATGACTTCCTCCTTCCTTTTATATCCTCTGAATAGCCTTAATCAGTGTTACTGATCTTGATAAGACCCGAGTACTATCTTGAATAAGTATGGAGTAGGTAACCTTGAATTGCTATTGATTTTAGTGGAAATACTTTTGAGCTTCTCTCCATTTAGATTGATGTTGGCTATAGGTTTGCTGTAAATCTCCTCTTTTAATTTAACTTTGATCTTTGTATCTCAAGTCTCCCCAATATCTTTATTATGATGGGGTAGGGGATTTTTTTTTTGTCAAACCTTTACTCCATCTAATGAGATGATCCTGTGCTTTTTTGGCATTCATCTGTTTAGGTGGCTTATTACAATTATTGATTAGTGTATATTGAGGCATTCCTGAATCTCTGTGATGAAACCTACTTTATCATGGTAGATAAATTTTGGTATGTGTTCTCGAATGCAGTTTCAATGTACTTTGTTGAGAATGTCTCCTCTTAGTCATGATTTATTGTTCTATAATTTAATTTTGGTTGTTAAGTCCTTGCCTGTGTTTTTGGAATCAAGAGGCAACAATGGTCCTTTACAAATGAATTAGAAAATGTTCCTTCCTTTTGTCTTTTTATGAACAGTATTGGTGATATTTCTTTCTTGACAGTCTGGTAGAATTTTGCACTGGATCCAATATACATGGACTTTTCAGTTTATATTTTTAAAATTTTTGCTTGTATTTTATTAGCATTCATGGGTATGTATAAATTATTTCAACTTGATTTAACATTTTTTGTAGGTCAGTCATATATACCAATTAATTCCTTCATGACTTTTGGGTTTTCCGGTTTGCTAGAAAACAGAATTTCAAAGTGTATATCCTCTGCTTCTCCGAAATTCTTGTGTCTCTTGTAATGTCTACCTTTTACTTTTTTATTATATCTACCATTCTTTGCTTAATTAGCCTAAGTGTGTGTCAATTTTGTTGACTTTTTAAAAAAACAACTGTTATCTCAACATTTTTCTTGTATTGCTTTCTGTTGTTATTGTTGTATGTTTTGACTGCAATGATTTTACCTTGTGTATAATGACCCTACTCTTATCTTGTGACGTAAGCTAGTTTATCTAAAGCTTTCAAATATAACATTAAAATGTAAAAATGAGATTTCATTGTTGTTGTTATTGTTGCTTTTGTTGCACAGAGTGCAACACATTTTACTCTTATTCCTGCTTTCATGCTTTCATTGGGTCCCAGGATTAGATATGTCGTGTTTTTATTTTCACCCAGTTCTAAAAAGGGTTTTCTTTCCTTTTTCATTTCTACTATAATGGAATTTTTATGTTAGTGAATGTTTTATCTTCCATGACTGGACATAATTTCTCCTGATGATATTGGTGTTGGTAATCCAGCTTTAACAAATGGTGGTCAGATTGAATGTAAAATATTATTTCAATTTGCCTGTATTTGTTAAGTCTTTCCTTGTATCCTAAAATAAAATCAATTACAGGGGATCTGCTGTGGATCTCTGAAAAGAAAGCATATTCTTTACTCTATGTGTGGAATACTCTACAGATATTTGTTAGGGTCTTTAACTGTACTATTTCTGTTTTCAGCTTTGTCCAGATTACCTGTCTGTTGGATAATTAAAGACATCTATCAGTGTGTTATGGTCAATGTGTGATTATAGGTATAGTAGTGTTTCTTTTATAAAGTCAGGTGTTTTATATCTTTACATGAATATTCAGAATTGTAATGTCCTCTTGTTGTTTTCTCTTTAATGATTATGTAGTGTCCTTTCCTATCTCTTCCGATTAGTTTTGACTTTTAAGACTCTTTTTCAATTATTAAAATAGTTAGATATTTCTTGGTTCCATTTTCTTTGAATACTTTTTTATCATCATGTAACTTTCCTAAATTGACAATTGATGGTGAGCTGTGTTTCTTTGATGCAGGAGAAAGATCATGTTTTCTAATGTAACTTGCTAGTCTGCGTATTTTTATTAAGACATTAAGATGTTTAATATTATTATTTAATAATGAAAAGTTCTTTTTATTAATTCCTGTATTTCATTGTTGTGTTTTGGGGTTTCCTCTACTCTTTTGATAAACTGTCCTGGGATTATCTATTCCTATTGTTTGCAGTTAGCTTTCCTTCCAGATTAGTATTTTTCTTATTGTGTCTTCTGTGGAAATTGGTTGGTGTTCCAAATTTGTCTAAATTTATTTTTATCATTTTACATGGATTGTGGTTTATAATTTGGCTAGTAGAATAGTATGAGCCAGCATTTAGGTCTCAAAAAATTATAGAATATCTATGCAGGCTCCTTTTTCTGTTAGAGTCTTTATGGAACAGTCCTAGGTCATTTACTGGCCTGTCTCTATAGATGACTTAATCTTATCTCTTGCAGTTCTCTTCACTTTTTATTGGTTATTTTATTCATTTACATTTCAAGTGTTATCCCTTCTCCTGCTTTTCACTCTGGAAACCCCTATCCCATCCCTGTACCACTTGGTTATATGAAGGTGCTCACCCACTCAACTATACATGCCTTCTTCTACACCCTGTCATTTCCCTAAGCTGGGGCACTGAACCTTCACCAGAGCCAGGGCCTCCCCTTCCATTGATGCCAGACAAGGCCATGCTCTGCTACCTATGCATTTGGAGCCCTGGGTCCCTCCATGTATACTCTTTGGTTGGTGAGAGGCTCTGCCAGATCTTGTCCAATACAGATGCAGATGCTTGCAGCCAAACATCTAGCTAATCACAAGGACCTAGTGGAGGAGTTAGGTGAAGGACTGAAGGAGCTGAAGGGGTTTGTAACTACAGGAAGAACAACAATATCAACCAACCAGACCCTCAGATCTTCTAGGGACTAAACCCTTGAAGCTCTTAATACTATTTCTTGTTCTGAATATTCAGTATTTTGTTTAGTAAATGGAATAAAAATTTCTTCTCTAACTCTGTCCTTTTGTTCTTGTTGTTCTATGTGATTCTTACAACTTAGCAGGTATATTTGTCATCAGATTCAGAAAATTCTTTATAATTCTATTGAAAATACTTTTGTACATTTGAATAGCCTTTACTCCTTCCTTTGTACGTATTATTTATGATATATGTATTTGACTGTTCTCTGACTGGGTTACCTTAGCTGCATAACTGAAGTTAAATTCTCTACTTCATTTAATCTATGGCTGGGGCTTTCCTCTAAGCTTTATATTTGAGTCCTAAGGTTTTTTTTATTGTAAGTGTTATTACTTTAGTAGTGCTATTTCTTTTTAAAATTTTATTCTAATATGTTTAATTCTTTTCAATCATTTCAATCAACTTAAATTCGGCTGTTATTTTTTTACAATTTTTATTGAATATGTATCTAAGACCTCTTTATGTCTTTGTATATATTCAGAACTGCTAATTTGAAGTGCTCTTTCTTGTGCTTAAATACAGTTACTTTTCATAGATAATACTACAGTAAGAAAACTGGTATTGAACAGGAGGCATATTGTCTTTGTTGTTCATGATTTTGGTTGTGTAAAGGGATATAGGCATATCTATGGTTATAATATTTTTGTTATTTACAGTTCTGGATGTCTGTCTTGCTTTTGTTAAGTGGAGATATAGTCTTTTGGCTGCTGCTGCCTCAATCTGTCAGGTTTTTGACATCTGAATCATGCTTAGTTTTCAGTCTTGGAATAGTCACTGAATTTTAGTGTTCAGTATTTACTGGTCCCAAATTTTACTTTGTGGTTGGAACTGCGGTGTCAGTCAGAACAACATTTCAGTTTGGTCCAGGCTGTGTGATGGGTAATAGGCTCGTAGCTGTGTGAAGGACAGGAGGGTTTTTAAATAGGCTTCTGAGAGCACAGGTAGAACTAAGTGTATCTTGTCTGTGCCATGTATGTCCCACAGGAAAGGGGCTAAGAGGGTTCTAATTCAATGTCAGTGGCAGGCCCCAGGATACCATAAGGAAACCAGAATGAGTGAAGGCAGGGGAAACACAGTCTTCCTGGGTCTGCATGCAAAGTGAAGTGTAGTTCATGGAGAACAGTGAGCCTAGGGTCAACTTTGGGCAACAAGGGAGTTGAGATTGACTTTGAAGATGAACAGGGAACAACATTCTATAGAAAATAATTACATAATTAATTCTAAAAATCGTTAAGCTAATTTCATGTCCTGCTATATATAGGTGATTAAATTAATACTTTCTGTATTCTCTCCTTGTATTTATATTGCTCACACAGTGGTAACCTATTTAGGAGCTTTATTTTTACTACTATTTAGCATATTTGTGCCATTGAAAAAGATATCGATAATCGTCTTTAAGTTATATTATTTTTGATCATGAATAATGTGACTTCTTAAATTATAAAAATAGTTCAGCTTTAAATAAACACTAATAAATCAAATAGAACTGTGGGAATTAGGTCAATGGAAGCAAGCGTTTAAAGCTGCTTAACTCTCACTGGTGGATATGATGCTCTTCTTGTAGAGTAAAAAATTCACAGTTATTCCTAATTGTGAGCATCCTGCTTCATTATGATACTTTGTTTTAAAACTTATCATAAAATACTGAAACGTTTTTGAAATTATGGTCCTCTGATTTATAATAAATAGTAGGGAACATTTTTTGGAAAAAAATTAATTAAAAGTACAATTATCACCTAGAGAAATAAATATTATTTTCAAGAAGATAGAGGACAATATCTCCAAAGTTTTGTTAATAATTAAACATACACATTAACAATTACTCATTCATTATCCTCCTATGCTCTAGCTTTAAAAAGTGTTTAAAATAATATTATCAGAAATAATGCTTCTGCTTGGTAGTGTCCTGTCTTTTTATTTCCATCACTCAGGAAGCTGAGACAGGAGTAGCACCAGCTTTAGTCTATGCTGCTTGTAGAGACTGTGTGAAGCAAAAATAGCATTGGAAAATCTCCAATATCAACTGCCCGTTATTTGATATTTTTGTAGAAAAATATACCATTGAGTGTCATAGTGAAAAAGGTTTTGCTCTTAAAATGCTAATTATTTTAATGAAGATATAAAGAGTCAACACATGGAAATACATTATTCTTAAAAGAATTAATATATACTAATACCACACACATACACATATACACAGAAACACATGCACACATATACACCAAATACATATATAGTTTGAGAAAGAGAGGTTGGCAATATGCAATTCTTTACAGGATAAACCCTGAATGATCAGTAGTAGCACTTAGGGTAAAATTGTTATGTTGTTAACTTGATTTCAATTGATTGTACAATTTCTGTTATGTGATACCTACATAACAGTATAATGTTTTAGAGAATGTACCCAATCTTAGTAACCCATAAATATAATAATTGCTGCTTATGTTGTTATATAGCTATATAAAGAAAATTGAACATTATTTTCATTTAGACTAATATGTAATTATGCATAATACAGTATGATAAATCAGTAAATGTTAATCAGTATGATTTGCAAAGCAGTAATAGAGAAATTAAGTAAGGAAGAGAATAATAGTTATTTTGCTAACAGAGTGAAGTTAAACAGTATTACAGAAATTATGTTTCAAATATTTAAGTGGTTACTTATTTAGTATTAATAAGTATTTAGTATTAACATGAGTAAAACATAAGTCATTGTAATGAAAATATTTTTATTAGAAAATCCTATTGGGAATTTTGGGGAGTTGACTTGAATGCTAGAAAAATTTGCTACTCATTCAGAGGTCCAGAGCTTTTTTCCCAGCATCCACGTTGAGTAGCTCCCAACTGTGATAAAAATAAAAATAATATGCTAATGCCTTCTAAGTGGCTTTCTTCAGAACAGGTCATCAGGGAGATAACATAGACCATCAAAAACTATAAGCTATTGCCAGTATTTTAGTTCCTCTCCAGAACTTCACACCGTGACTCTCTTGCTGAAGCTCTCACATTTTGTGTCATACAACATGGAGAAAACAAGCTGGTAATCTACTCACCTTTAAACTCCTAGTCCATTGGGTATATCTAAATGTGTTAGAAGTCACTATCCATATTGCCAAAGGGGAAAAGTCATTGGCAATCATACTTAGCTATGAATTCTGAGAATTTTAATAAGGACCTTCCTGATAAAACATGACCACCACTGTGACAGTGGCATGAATGTCATGATTTTGGGATAAAGGAGAATATTGAGTTTAATACCAAAAAGGACAAATTAATATGATCAACACACTTAAATGCTATGCCAAATTTGCTAGTTAAAGAACAATTTGGCTGATTTCTCTGGCATCTGTCTATGCTCACTCACAGAATGTTGATATAAAGATGAACCCATTCCAACTTCCTTAGAGGTAACTGTTCATGGAAGTACATTTTCAAAGTCTTAAAGCTGTTTATGAGAAATTTATACCCAGATCCTCAGTAACATTCTGTTAGTCAGGCTGAACCACTATAATATATCTTATCCTCATATATACAGCTGGTGAAACATAAGATCTATTGGTAAGAAGATCCTTTATCATAATAGATTGGTATTACCAGGAAAGATGTGGTGAGCATTGGGAAGGCCAATGGTGCAACCTAAAATGGGAAGATAGAGACAAAGTTTGTTTTCTGACACATGAATCAATCAAGTGTCCTCAAGTTAGTAATGTGGTATGTCTAAGAATGTGCTGTTTGTATATTGAGTTAGTACTGCATGAAGGTCATGGAGATGAGCTTTACTGTATCTAACTTCTTAAAGGACTCAGAGAACATACATAATGTAAAAGTTCAGAAATGTATTAACTTCAGCCTTTGTTTCAGTGTATATTCAGAATAGATATGCCAGCAGTTACAGTAATTTTTCTCTCTGGATATATATACCCACACATTGCAAACATAAACACATGTACTAATTATTTTATGTATAATGTTTTAGATCAGTAGTTAGTTATTTAACTGTTTGTTTAGACAGATTTCAAGGACTTAATTTTTACATCCCCAAATCTCTCATTTTAAATGATATTCTAGAAAAGTAATAGTCCAGAAACTGCCCCACCTGTGGATCCATCCTATATACAAACACCAAGCCCATACACTATCGCAGATTCCAAGTAGTGCTTCCTGACAGGAGCCTGATATAACTGTCTCCTGAGAGGCTCTGCCAGAACCTGATCAATACAGAACCAGATGCTCAAAGCCAACCATTAGACTGAACATGGGGTCCCCATAATGGTGGAATTAGAGAGAAATGACTGAAGGAGCTGAAGTAATTTGCAACCCCATTGAAAGAACAATATCAACCAACCAGTCCCCCCAGAACTTCTAGGGACTAAACCACCAATCAAAGCGACCCAAGACTCCAGCTGCATATGTGGCAAAGGGTTGCCTTTTCTGGCATCAATGGGAGAAGATGACTTTGTTCCTTGGAAGGCTCAATGCCCCAGTGTAGGCAAATGCCAGGGTGGGGAGGCAGGAGGAAGTGGGTGAGTGGGTAGGGGAGCACCCTCATAGAAACAGAGTGAAGAAGGATGGGATAGGGATTTTGTGAAAGAGATACCTGTAAATGGGATAACATTTGAAATGAAAATAAATTAAATATCCAATAAGAAATCAAATGTAAAAGTCAAATTAATTTTCAAAGCCTTGATGCTTTTCATCTGAAAATTTCTTTTATAGTGTTCATACTAAATCCATGAAACTATAAAAGTTATATGATCAACATATATATATATATACATATATATATATATATGTTGATCAACATATATGTACATATATATGTGTGTGTGTATACACATACGTTTATATAATGTATATATATATAAAATCATCAAACATGAAATGTTATTCTATTTTAATTTTATATTAGATATATTTCTTTATTTACATTTCAAATGTCATTCCCCTTCCCAGTTTCCTGTCCATAAACCTTCATCCCCTACCCTCCCCCTCTCCCATATGGGTATTCCTCCATACATCTCCCTTACTGTCCCCCCAATTCCCCTGTGCTGGGGGTCCAACCTTGGCAGGACCAAGGGATTCCCCTTCCACTGGTGCCCCAACAAGGCTTTTCACTGCTACTTATGCAGTTGGAGCCCCGGGTCAGTCCATGTACAGTCTTTGGGTAGTGATTTAGTCCCTAGAGGCTCTGGTTGGTTGGCATTGTTGTTTTTATGGGGTTGTAAGCTCCTTCAACTCTTTCAATACCTCCTCTAATTCCCCTCAAGGGATCCTGTTCTCACTTCGGTGGTTTGCTGCTAGCATTGACCTCTGTATTGGACATGCTCTGAATGTGTCTTTCAGGAGAGATCTATATCTGGTTCATTTCGGTCCTGGGCACAGAACAGAACCGCGGGTACCTGCAGCTGTGTGTTCCTATATCCCTGTGTCCAGAGGCACTGTGCAGTTTCCCCTGGGACCAGGGATGTGGGCAGAGGTTTGCAGAGGTGGCAGTCTGTCCTCAATGTTAGTCTTTTTAAAGAAACTGAAATAACCCATGATATTGATGTACATTGACATGTTAATATATTTCTCAATAACTCTATGAAAATCAATTTATCCCAAGAAAACAAAGTGAGCATAAATTATTCCTTATATAAAAAAAACACAAAGCAATGTTTGTCATGGAATTCAAATATTAATAAATAATACACATAATATTCATTATACATGCTGCCATATTGGTTATATAATAATAAAGAATAATTATATCTGATAATAGCTTTATGCAAAATATGTCATCATTTGTAATTTCTTTACACTGTGAAATTTAGTAATGACTCTTGTTTGTTTTCAATTTAAGGTTTCCAGTTAGAGTTTGACATGAGACTCATAGATATATGACATTTTACTTTGTTCTTCTTAATGATCTTCTTCCATCATCTATCGCCCCTTGGTCTTCTACATCTACTGTTGATAATGCCTGTGTTCTCTTCTCCTGACTACTACATTCCGCTCAGATTTCTTAGCAAATTAACGGCATTAAGGGCAGAAACTATGTGATCATATGATGATATTAATAAAAGACATTCCACACAAGTTAAAGTACTTCATAGCAAAAATGAAGAAACTAGAAATGGAAGAAACAACATCAATATATAATGTCTGTTCCTCTGAATTCTATGGGAAACATCACAAATTGGGGAAAGTATAGAGTTTTCCCTCTCAAACTAAGAATTAAATGAAGTCTTAGCTAAATCAATAAATTAAGGTCAGGAAGAAGAAACAAAAGGGATAGATATATGAAAAGAGGCATATTATTTATATTTAAGGCAATATAATTGTATATAGAATATAATTTAGACCAACCATCAGAAAACCCTTATATTTGATAAGCATATTTAGTGAAAGGAACAGGATACAAAATCTGTGTATAAAAACCAGTAACCTTTCTATGTACCAATATCTTGCTCTAAAAAAAAAAAATGGAAGTGGGGGAAGATGGACTCTCATTAACTATTGCTTCAAAAGTAGTAAGAACCAAATCAGATGGCAGATACCGGCATGACAAGACCCCCTAAACTGAATAACCATGGCAGATATGAGCTCACAGACACTGAGGCATGTAGAGGGCCGCAATAACATTCGCCACCACAAGATGGCGCTGGCTTCCACTGTGGAAGGCCAGGATAGCTTTCGCCATTACAAGATGGCGCTGGCCTCTGCCGCGCCAGCTGACTTCCTTTCAGGAAGTTAACTGTGTGCGCGTGTGCAAGAGTGCCTTTGTGCCAGGTCTTTGCCCACTCCGGGGCGTGCCTAATGAGATCATGGGTAAGCAACCAACCAGGTGTGGATGCACCACGCTAGGGTGTATATAAGCAGCGCCATGCCGGCGCGCGGGGCCTCTCCTTAAGATTCAATAAACGTTTAGCTGCAGCAAGGATTCGTATGTCCCCGCACGTTTTCTTGCTGGCAAGGTCGCGTGGGACATTTGGTGCCGAGAACCCGGGACAAACGCCTCACCATCGCTGGCGCTGAGGAGAGCCTCCGTTCACGGAGAGAATCCAAAGCTGCAGGACGCGGATAAGATCCTGAGAGACAATGCTTAGCCTTGACCTGTTCCACTTCACTCCCTTGCTAGATGCAGTGGAAGCCTTTATTATCGTTTTGGCAGCCCTCGGGCTTTCTCTATTGGCCTTTGAGTTTCTAGCTACCGCCAGGCAGCATCAGAGGTGGCATGCGAGCCGCCCAGCTGTAATAGCAAAGCAAAGAGCGCGGGAGGAGGGGCAAGGCGGCATGTCAGAAACAGCGTTGGGTAAAAAATTAAAGAGCTCAAGAAAAGATAACAAGCAGACCGTCCCCACCAATGCGGAGGTGAGAGAGTGGGGAAAAAACGCCCCGGGAGAGATAAAACAGAGAAGGGAGAAAAAAAGTCTTGAAAAGGAGAAGTCTTTATCCGGTAAAGGATTTAAAGACTTCAGAGCTTGATAGCTCAGAGACAGATGAGCTTAGCTCCTCTGAGGAAGAGGATTTAGAAGATGAGGCAGCTCGCTATGAAGAAGAGCTTCACAGAGTCATACTGATCAGATTTGATAGAGGTAGACCGCCTGAAAATTTATTCAGGAGAATCAAACAAAAGGACATCTAAATGCCCATGCACAGCTTGATGGAGTTAATGTAATTGGGTTGTGAGTAAAAATATTCAGGACTGTGTTTCACTTCCATACCTTTTGTGAATGTCAGTTGTGCTGCTCAGATATCCCATCATATATCTCAGTATCTTACAGGAATTGGGTTTCAACACGTTGATGGACTAGTCCAGGAATTGAGACAATCCATCGTCCATATCAATTCCACTCGAGTGGATAGTCACCGTGAAAGTGGTGGGAAAGAGGAAATCCTACTTCTCTGCTGACACCATCTGGTTTTTTCCCTCTTTCTCTATTGTCTGTCCTTGGTGCACCAAGCTGTCCCCATGTCTGTCAGTTTATGTCTGTGGTTTTTGTTTCTCGTTGTTTAAATGTTTTATGTTTCATGTTCAAAAGAGAAAATGGTAAAAACTTTATCTGCTGGTAGTTCACATCTTGATTTGGTTTTAACTCGTTTCAAAAAAGGAACAAATGAATAAAAAACAGTTTCAATCAGGCCTTTAGAGCCCTGCACCTGCAGCCAGGAGTCTAGGTCAGCTGGAGAAGCTGCCCAGGAACTAAGCGTCTGCACGAGCTGATCTTAAAGGCGCCAGCAGCTCCTCAGCTTCTTTGGTACAAAGCTGATAGCTGTTTCTCTTAGAAAAATCCCTGACTTATTATTTGACTCAACAGGTGACAAGGTGCTTCTCTTAAAATCATAGCTAAAAAGGTAAAAATGGTGCTTGGTCTAAATATTAAAGATATGTGTAGCCACTTCAATTTTGTTTCTCATTGGTTTTAAATGTATAACTATGCTCTACATGCCTTAGTTATGGACTATTGGCTTTTAAGTTATTGGATATGGTTAAAAAGGTATAATATTGATAACAGAAAGTTGACATAAAGCTGGTAATTTGGATAGAGTCATTCTAGACAACATGTGACATGAGCCAACCTAGGGAAACAGGTCTAAATTGAGATAATATTTTTATGGAACTCTTATTCTAGAAACCAGGCTTCTAAAAGAATTTAGGACAATGTCTCTTTGTTGAGGTACTGGAGACTACACCATCGTGCGTTCATATGTAGGAATTGGCAGTCAAACTTTGTACTAGATTGTTGGAGGTCAAGTTTTGCTTTCCAAAGTTGTGGTTTGCCCTGAAGCTATCTGTATTTTGATGCTAATTCCACTGCCCCAAGAACAGCTGCCTAGTCAGTACTCAGAACTCAGGTGACTTTCCAAAATTGTGGCTGTGCTCCGGTGTTACAAAGAGAGCTGAAAGATTGTGGTTAAGGATTGCCAGTGTTACATTGACTAACTCAAACTTATTTGTAATTAAGAAAAATAAAACAGGTAGAGATTGTTACAGGATTTACAAAGGATTGATGAGGTTTTGGAACTTGTGAGAGCACTACAGCCAGAGTTTTCACGTGAGCTTGCTTTTAATTTTAGAGAGCCCATAAAGTGATATCATTAAGAATGGCTAATAGCCTTATATTACATAATTTTGTTGCTTCCTCAATGTAAGAAGTTAGAACTTTGAATCTTTCAGTGTATATGGAAATTCTTACTACAAATTTTTGCTCTCAAAATGAGCTTTAATATTTGGGGAGTAGCTGTTACACTACTCCAGAAAAGAATATTTGAAACTAATTTTAAGCTTCCAAGGATATGTTAATTGCCAAAATACCTCACCTTACCAGAGGACTTAAGCCTTTGTTATCCTCATTGGAGATAAAGCTTTTGTCGTATTAGTACAAAATTGTAGGCTAGAGTCATGGAAATATTTAAAAAAAAAAAGAAACCTGGTAAAACATATCTTATTCCAAACAACAGTTAATTGGTTATTACAAAATACTGATATTTGGCCTATTAAATATACAAATTTTTCAGGCAAATTTGATAATTTTACTCTTTGCATGCTTTTGTACTTCTTGTATATTTGTGCATACAAGCCATAGGAAATGCGCTTACTGTATTTATAGGTGGTTCATCTAATGAAAAGGCTACATATATGATTGGATCACTTGTTTATTCTCTTGAGTTTCTGCTGCTTCAGAACAGATTATTAAATTCCGTGCTTTAGCCACTGTTTTTAAAATGTTTAAAAAATCAAGCTTTCAATTCATATACTGATAGCCAATGTGTGGCTTGTGGTTTACAATTGATTTCAATTACTTAATGCTTTATTAGTTTTCTACATGAAATCAGTGAGTGATAATTTCATTGTGAATTGTCTGACAACTCACTGTCCTTTCAGTGCTCTGAAACCATAGATAATGGTAATGGAGTTTATATGAAAAGAGGAAGACTCCATTTGCTTACTTTCAATTACCAGCCTCACCCTGCCAGCTCAGGGATTTCTAGTAAGACTGAATCTGGACAATATTTACAGGATTTGACATTTCTAATTAATGCTTATGTTTAGGTAAATAAAGTTTATGAGGTGCTGGAGAGATGGCTTAGTGGTTAAGAACACTAAATACTGTTCCTTTTTAGGCCATTTAAGAACTCAAACTGGATTGCCTGGGCTCCTTAACAAGGGAGGGCAATGATACCAGACAGATTATAGGCCTTACATAGGAACAATTAGTCAAAAAATCTCATTCTTTATATCCAAAACAATAATGCTGGAGACAATAATTTGGTATACAAGTCAATTTATAAATACAAGTGCTCAGTGTCCTCAACTTAATCCTCAAGGACTTACCTTAATAAATAATATCTTTACTATATCTTAATAAATAAAAGGGGGAGTTATCCCTGTATGCTAAATAATGCTCCTTTTATTTCAATTTTAAAATTTGGATGCCAAAGTTTATGGCACCCTACAACTAGGCATACTTCTGTGTAGGTGAAATAGAGAGATCCACATATTGACATGATCCTGTCCAGATATTTTATATGGGGAAGAGGGAATGTTTGTGTTTTTTCTACAGGATGCTACAAGAGTGTGCCAGCTGCCTGAGTGGCTGGTGAGACTGGCTGATCCTGGTTGCATAAAGATTCAGCTCTCCTGGTTCAGGTCCCTGAAGTCATTCCTGTGCCCTTAAGAGGAAGATGGAAGATTCTCCCTCATCATTTGTCATCACAGAGATTTTGCTGTTGCTACAGTCAGTGTTACCGCTGCGTGTGTTCTCTCCCACTGTGGCCTGCTCTCTGACCCTCTGTGCACTGCTGCTTGCTAGAGAAGACTGGACTCCAGCCATTGCTGCCCCCCTCATTTCCCTGGTGACTCTTGCTGCCTTAACTGGTGTTGTCATCTTGCAGTCTATAGCTTCACAGGAATGCCACCTGCGTGAAGCTGCTGTGGACTGGGGAACTCTAGCTTGGTTATACAGATCTCAGACATGGTTCCATTGCCTGCTGGTTGTTCCAGAGATCCTGAACTGTCCTGGAAAAGACCTTGTTATTTTCGCTGCTATTGTAGCAGCCATTTACTGCTGCAGACATTGTGTCTACAGTGTCTGGAGTTACCCTCCCCCAATCTATTGTTAGACAAGCACAGTGGGTGAACTTTCTGGAGTAGTTCCTAACAATTGGGAATTCTAAAATTTTATTATAGGAACGGCTTGACTACGGCCCTTGGTGGTAACAGCTAAGGTGAACCAGATGAGGTGCCCACTACTTATCAGGAGTGGCTCTGTTTGGTGCAGCCCTATGCTGTGGATTAGTGTTCATGCTATGGTTGGTTTGCAAACTCAGATCTCAACAGAAACGTGACAAGGACGTTGTCACTCAAGCACTTGTGGCCATTGAACAAAGGGCCTCCCCTAAAATTTGGTTATCTGTCTTCAAAAATTAGTCAGTATCTGAGTTCTCTGCTCTTGCACCCCATGGATCTGTGGATCCATTGCACTGGGATGAGAGAGACTCAATGATTCTTTGATCAGCCCTTCCACATCGCTGGGATTTCCTCATTGTACGTGATGGGGTGATCATGATTCCCCCATTGACTCATCTTCTGGCTGGCCTCTTTTTAGAGTTCGCCCTAGGTCATTAACAGTTACTGTCACACAGCACTATGGTATCCAGAGACAGGCAACTTTCCTCATGCACAGTACACGGGGCCCAGTGGCGATAGGGTTACCCTTCGGTAAGGCTGTGACATAGAGGAACGACCTAAGACAGGAGCCACAGCAGATGGACGTAACTGCAGGGACCTAGACCAGCCTAGACAACAATTTATTGTTATTAATTAATGAAATAATAAGGGGGAGATGTAGAGGGCCTCAATAATATTCGCCACCACAAGATGGCGCTGGCTTCCACTGCACCCCACGTGGAAAGCCAGGATAGCTTTCGCCATTACAAGATGGCGCTGGCCTCCGCCGCGCCAGCTGACTTCCTTTCAGGAAGTTAACTCTGTGCGAATGTGCAAGAGTGCCTTTGTGCCAGGTCTTTGCCCACTCCAGGGCGTGCCTAATGAGATCATGGGTAAGCAACCAATCAGGTGTGAATGCGCCACGCTAGGGTGTATATAAGCTGCGCCATGCTGGCGCACGGGGCCTCTCCTTAAGATTCAATAAACGTTTAGCTGCAGCAAGGATTCGTATGTCCCCGCGTGTTTTCTTCCTGGCGAGGTTGCGCGGGACAGAGGCAGATATCACAAAGCCTACACAGTACTGCATCGGATCATCTGCTGATATATTATAGCTTTTAACATAATATTTTTATGGGACTCATGACAGTGAGAATAAGTAATTCTCTAACTCTTGTGCCTGCTTTTGGGGTGCTTTTTCTTCTGTTGGATTATCTTGTCCAGCTTCAATATGGTAGATTTTACATCACTTATTTTATTTTGTCATGTTAAAAAAAAACACTTTTAAGGAGCTAGAAATAAACCTTTAAAAAGATAAACAGCCTTAACAATAAATATTTGAAACACTAAAGAAATAAATGAAAGGAGATAAAGATCAAAAGACTTCTGTGATGGGATTGGCAGAATCCAGTGACTATATTGCAGAACATGTAGAGATCCAACGCGATCCTCATGAAATTGCAATAACTTTCTTTGCAAAATTGGTTAAACAAGACCTGAATTCATGTGGACTTAAAGAAGACCATAGACAGTGAGTGTAAAGTTACGAAGAAAAATGCAATCAAGTCCTTAGTACAAGAACTGAGACTGAAACATCTAGAGAAAATATAAGCAAACCATTTTGATGTAAAATGGTTATTTGGAAAGGGCCCAAACAGCAAAGGGAATAATGCCAATAATTGGCAAACAGGGTTATCAATCCTAAAATGCTCTGCAGAGCAAATGAAATAACTAGGGACTGAAGAGATAGTCTAATGAATGGAACAAAGTTGTTTCTAAGTCTATATTGCATAAAGAATTAATTTCCTGGATCAATAAAGAATACCAAAAATTAAACACATCCAAAATGATTCAAAAAATGAATGAGCTAATAAATTGAAAAGGAAGTCTTCAAAAAGAGTAAGTGGAATAACCAGTAAGTACTTCCAACAAATATTTAATAACAATAACCATCATAAAATGCAAATTAAAATTTTTTGTAATTCCATTTCATCTCAGTCAGAACAACAATTTTAAAAATAAAACATGAATCAAGATCAAAGAGTGGCATATGGAAGATTTTGTAGAGAGAATTGGGAATGGGCAAACAACATGATTATATTTATGATATCAAAAATGTAATTTAAAAAGTATAAATGGAAAGGAATACGGGCAAAGCTATTATGAATATTTTGAAATATTATAGGAGTCACTTTTAGGTTATATTTTATTAAGTACATGATGACTCTGATAGCATCAGAAATGTTTTCACATTTCAAGAAAATTAAAATATGACTTGTAGCAACTAGTTTGTCAGTTTTACTTCACTTAAGCTTGGCTGGAAAATTCTATATTTCTTATGGACCATTGCATTGATGTAAGAACAATATTTAAGACATATGTTGAAGTGTAATCACTATGGTGTTATTGCTCAGATGAAGGACCTCTATCTAATCAGGTCATATAATTCGGCCTGCAGGAGTGGAATATGCTGTTTACAAAAGAGGAGGTCTTGCCTCTTCCATAAATTATGGCTTTTGTCTTTTGATCTGTCCCTCTTCAACTGTTGCTACAGAGGAATTCACCCCATATATCGCCTACTCATGTTTAAATATTTGAGGTTCAATATGTCGGAAAAATAAAACAATGAATTTGTCATAAGTTACTATATTTTTGGTTGATTATTACTGCACAAAATTTACTAATATTAAGACACATACATAAAATATGAAAATTAAAAGAGTTTATCTTTTCCCCTAAGCTAGGTTCAAAGAAAAATATCACTGTATAAATACAGAATTATGGAATTGCCTGTTGGAATTTTCTAAGATTTACACAATATGAATGAATGAGGAAAGGATAAGCCTGTTGTACAAGACACATAATATTCTCAGGACATTCTCAGTATTAGAGGAAATTTTAAGCAAAATCTAAGGCAATACCAAGGTTTATTACTGGGAAAGAGACAGATGGTAACACAGTGTTTTAATCTGAGAAATATGTAAAAACGATTGTGGCTTGCAAGGGAGACACTTGTCATCATAGGGACTGGATTTAGGAAATGCATTGACTGAAATTTCGTTTAAAAACAGTTACTCAATTAAGGGGCATTTATATTCAGAGAAAATAAAAATGACAATATGACATTAAATCTGGGAATATGCTAGGAGTGTATCTGGAAAGGAATTTAGGACAGTAGTTTACAGTTGTTAAGATTTCATGAAATGTATCTCTTTTTGGCCCTTTTACCTTTCTGTGTTACATTCAGTAACTTTTATAAGCAACATGTCCTTTCAAACTGCAAATTTAACCTCTCAATTTTTTTTTCTTTTTTTCGGAGCTGGGAACCGAACCCAGGGCCTTGCGCTTGCTAGGCAAGCGCTCTACCACTGAGCTAAATCCCCAATCCCTCACTTTTTTTTATAGTAAAACAAATTAAATTAAAAGGACTTTATGTTTAATATCCTAAATTATACTTTTAACATTTGATCCCGGGAATTTTATCAGTTAACATTTATTGACTACTAACCAGTTTTTTATACATTAGTTTAATCCCTAACTATTTTGCAAAGTTGTTTTCTCCTCTCCAGTTTTAAATAACTCTGAGCCAAAAATGTCCTCCTGCAATTTTCCAGGGCTGCGAATTGACTTAACCAGTACGGCTTAGGAATCCTGGACCTTAGTCAGTCCTCTAGAGCTACCATGAAAATAATAGCCTTAGAATCTTATTAAAGTATGTTCACTGTATCATCAAGAAATTACATATATATTTACATATATATATATATATATTCCTTTTCTCATTTAAAATAGTGTCTTGGATTTTTACCCTCTGAGCAGAAGACAGGTACATGGGACAGAGTAAAAGAAAATATGATCCCTTGAAGAGGTGTAATAGTAAATTATTTAACAAGACAAATTTTAATATACAAAAAAAAATGGTTTCAGATAAAGGCAAAAAGAAAGCGTAGGGTCATTGTGCTGAGCATTGTATGTGATAACAGACTCCATTCACATGAAATGAAGACATATAGAATTGTATGTTCTGTCGATTTAGTACATAATCACTTTTATCATAGATGTGCTATTTTTATCCTGGAATGTGTTTCTAATGTTACTCATGTATGCGATATGCATAAGGCAAGTATATACAAATCATTGTAAAACTTTCTATCTAGCAGAACCAAACATATGTTAAAGGATATATGATGACACCTACATGGTATTACAATGTGTGAAGCACTATATGTTGTGTGTATGTTTGTTATGATTACTCTAATACATATGAAGATCTAGATAGGCTGTTTCATTATTCTGTCAATATTATAATTCAAACAAAGTGACATTAGTGCTCTTCTCTGTGTACTCACTTCATTAAGATAGTAACTCACCAAATTTCTAGAAATAATTAATTTCATCAGTCCCAATATAGAGATCTTATAGCTAGTTATGTATCTGCTGTAATGTCTTCATTTGGATTACTTCAAAATTAAATTCTTTGTTGATCTGAAGGCCTCAGTAGAAAAATGCAAGATTATATGTATTTAAAATAATAAATTTACTCTCATATAGATTAAAGAAGCTAAATGTATACGTCAAAATTTTATATAAAAATTAATAAATATCTGAAGACTAAGAAAGGAACAAGTCATAATAATGAGAAAAATTTGAGAATAATGAGATAAATAATAACTTCGCATATTTAAATCTAAATAAAATTCAATTATAAGTATAAAAATAATATTTGATCAATCAAGTCTACAAATGTATCAATCTAACATAAATTATTAAACAATGAAAAGAAATACATCTTCTGGGTAAGAGAATTCAAACAGTTACATAACCAGGTTGATTCAATGAACTCACTATCATCTCAGAGTATCTCAAGCAAGAGTCATGGAAGAAAGTTGAAATTAGTGATGAAACATTTGAAAGCTATGACTATTAAACACACATCCCTACAAGAGATAAAATAATTTCTTCTCAATTAATTTAATGTAAAATTATTACCTTTTAGAAAATTAAATATTAAAAGAGAATTGTATCTTTGTATAGATAAATTTGGTATAGTAACATAATTGTCACTTTTATTGCCCTTAATCAATATTGAGCTATTGTTATAGACTATATCAAATAATTTAATCAAAATACCACAGACCTTTGGTAATATTACATGAAATAAGTTTCAATATCATCCCAAGGCTATATCAGACAAACTAAAATTAGGGGATTCTCTACAGCATGGCCTCTGAAAGAGTAGATTGACTCCATAATTAGTCATGGCACTGAATGCCAGACTCACCGAAACCAAGACATGAACAAACAAAAACTGGCAAAAGTAAAAAAAAATCTTCTGACTACACAATGAGAACATTAATTCAAAATCATCTGCATAACTGCATAATGTATGTCTGTACCAATAATGTTTCATCTGCTGAGTTCCGGCAGCTGAAGCCTTGGGTCTGAACATACACCTTGTGCACTATTGTGGCTGTGTATGCCATTACACAATGCTACACTATTGAGAGTTTCATGAACCTCCTCATGCTCATGCTTGTCAATGATTCACGTAATGGACTGTAGTCTCCATACTAGGTTTTCTGCTCTTAAAGAATTATCAATCAATCATCATAAGAAACCCTCCTAATGCTGTCTTATCATTCTACAGCATGTATCAAATTAGAATATTCTTGAAATGTAATGCAAAAGTGCTGTCTTCTGAGAGCCTCAGCCAGAGGTTGACAAATACAGAGACAGATGCTCGCAGCCAACCATTAGACTGAGAACAGGGTCCCCAATGGAGGAGTTAAAGGACTGAAGGAGCTGAAGGAGTTTGCAACCCCACAGGAAGAACAACAATATCAACCAACCAGACGCCACCCTCCCAGAGTTCTCAGGGACTAAACCACCAAACAAAGAGTACACATGGAACAACCGATGGCTCCAGCTACACATGTAGCAGAGGATGACCTTGTGGGGCATCAATGGGAAGAGAGGCTCTTGGTCTTGTGAAGGCTGGACCCCCCACTGTAGGGAAATGTCAGGGCAGAGAGGCGGGAAGGGGTAGGTGGATGGGTGGGGGGAATACACTCATAGAAGTAGGGGGAGGGGCATGGAATAGGGGGTTTCCACAGGGGAAACTGGGAAAGGGAATAAAATTTGAAAATGTAAATAAAGAAAATATCCAATAAAAGAAAGAGAAAAAATTGCTGTTTAAATTGCTGTTGTGTTTCATAACGCACCATTTAATGAATTTTAACTTGGCATTAGGCCTGCATTTCCAACACTTTATCAATTTTTCTCAACATATTTCTGCTATGTTGGACTATATCTTTCTGCAAAGAGGAAAAGTCTCAGCATTGACAAATATAAAATCAACTAGTTAACTTAAAGTATCTTTGAAGGGCCTCTCCATCATGCAACATCAATATTCAAGGACAACTGAATGCTTTATATAAATAAGCTTATGAATCTCAGGAGAATGTAAATTTGCTCTCAACTTTAATTACAACACTTTAGTTAAGTGTTAGCTCAATTGTTATGATAGACTCGAACTGTGAGCCAAAGTAAACTATTTCTCCAACAAGTATTTTTGTCCATGATATTTATCACAGCAACAGAAAAAGTGGTTGAAGAAGTAAAACATGCATCATATTGTATACAAGAGAAACAAGATGATTTACAAGTATCATTAGACTTCATTGCTGCTGCTTGGGAATTTTTCCACAGGACTTTTGGATCCAGTTTTCTGAGGAAGCAGCTCTGTCCACTGCTTCTTAGATATTGTTAGATATTTCAGTTTAGCTTTTTCTAATTGTCTGGTCTAAAACGGCTTAGATCCATAAAGAGTATCACCAACCTTTCCTGTTGGTCTCTCTTTCTTTAAAACCAGAAGCCTAATAGTGCCAGAAAACCAACGTAAGCTACAATTCGATTTTGGGGAAATTCTAGATTCACAGATATTCTTCTTAGTTTTATCATTATCACTTCACTTATCCTCTGTTCCTGTCTTCTAATAATGTTTCCTGCACACCCAGAAGAAAACAGAGTCCAGCAGCTCATACATATGAGTATTTCCTAGCATTACACAAAATCAAGTCACTCAGGTTCATTTCAAAACCCTCTGATTAGTTACACATTTTTAATCAAATTCCATGATACATTAGGAAGCCCTCAATTAAATTAATGGAGTAAGTTCAATCCCTGTGCACAATTATTCAATGCCACTACTAATAGTTACACATTTCTAATCAAATTCTGATTGATGTGGATGGGAAAACTCAATTTAAATTTGAAAATGCTGGACAAAGCATTGGAGTTCAAGGCCAACCAAGCAGCAAAAGGCCAGGTTTTAGTTAGTATATAAGAATAATAAATTAATAGAGTGATGTAAAACCAGAAAGAGTTTTTTTTCAAAACTATACCTTAGCTGTGAATAAGCCCAACCTCCTTAGGCTGCTACCTATATTTCTTTCAGGGTGCAAATAAATCTATTCTGGATAATAATGATACTATGTGTATTATCAAATTAACTCATAAATCGTGTGTGTGTGTGTGTGTGTGTGTGTGTGTGTGTGTATGTGTGCTTATTAACATCACATTTCTTGAAGGATATTTGTTTGCTCTGTTTTACGTTGAGTTATGTGTGAATACATGGAATGTGTTTTGATTATATTTATTATCCCTCCCTCAGCTCTTTCCTTCCTATTCAACTTTGTGTTCTTTTTATTCCATCAATGGCTACCCAGATATTATTGGATGTATGACATTCCATTGCAGTGTTGTCAAATTAGGAGGACCTATACTCTTAGATACACTGATCATTTCCCTCTCAGTAGATAAAAATCATGAAGATACCCTCTACCAGGGAGCAACCTCCTGCATAGTTCTATTCTCCTTGTGGGGATTTAGTCTGATTATACTTTCATAGTTTTGGTACAAGACATCATAATCACTGTGGTGGTTATATGTTCAGCTACCTCTTGGGTTGATCCAGAGAGCATTGTTTCCTTATAGTCATCCACTGCCTCTGGCTCATATAGTCTCTAAATCCCCTCTTTAGTTCTTTAAAAATAAAAAGGGAATGGGGCTTATGGACAGGAAACCAGGAAGGTGAATAACCTTTGAAATGTATGTAAAGAAATATATAATAAAACATTTTTAAAAATGTCTGAAGCATGTTTCCTTTTTATTTTTGAAGTGTTTTACCTGAAAATTTTCATATATTTATACAAGGCGTCTTAATCATATCTGAAGCTCTACTCCTCCTTATTCTACTCCATGGTGCACCTCCATAGTACATCCTTAGAGCTTCAAATATTTTTTTGTCATATAACCTGTTGAGTGCCAAAGACACTGATGAGACCTTTTTCTAAGCTCTGTGAGGGTAATTATATCAAATATAATTTATTTTTTACAATTTCATATATTAAAATAATATACTTTCACCATTTTGTATCTACTGACTCACATCTGTCATCTACGCCTTTTGATACTCTTCTTGCAATAATTTTTTCTTTTCCATATGCATGTATTTTTATTTTGTTTTGTTTTTTTGGGTTTTGTTTGTTTGTTTGTTTGTGTTTTGATCTGTTGAGATTGACCCGAGATCCCTGAGTAACTGAAGGATGGGAACTATCACCTTGAGCCTGCTTGACTTGTGAGTAAGTATATACTGATGACAATGACTGTACACTGAGAGAATTGGTTAATAGCCAATGAGTATACAGAGAATTATATCCCCATTCAAGATCTATCTTTGACAGCTAACAAACCCAGATTTGTACAGGCCCTGTGTGGGCAATCAAAGTTGCTGGGAGCTTATTGATGACACTTTTGCCATATGTAGAAGACAAAAATTCACATCTCAACTCCTTATTATGTAGTTCTTGTTGTATCTGATACATCAATAGTGATGCTCCCTGAGACTTAGAAGGGGTTGTAGAAAAGTCTTATCTATGGCTACACAGTCAATGTTCCCTTATTTTAAGCACAAGCCAAATAAGAGTCTCTTCATTCACTGCAAAGAGAAGCTTATCCAAAGAGGAATGAGAGTAGCATTTATCTGTGCTGAGGGCTTAAACATAAATATTTAGAAGTCAATTTGTTGGCATGTTCCATTCCCATTAATCCCTTGTCACCAATGTCTGGTTGTATTTCTTCATGTAAGGCATTCCAATACATTAGCTCATTTCAAGACTTCTGGTGTCTACAAACATTCATAGTTAAAAATCGCAAATTTAAATATTCAAGTCTAGGATCTACATACAAGAAAGAACATGGAGTGTTTTTCTTTCTTATCCTGAATTAGCTCACTCTGTAAAATTTGGTTTTCTTTCCTGTTCATTTATATATGAATTTCATTTATATACCTGGAAAAAACCAATTGTATATATGTACCATACTTAAAATGTCCATCAATCAACTCTTGGGGTATCATGCATGAGTATAGCTTTCCTGTAATTTCTCAAAGGTACAATCTCACAGACGACTTTGTTCTTATCAGTCTTTCCATTCACCCTTCCACAATGTTTCTGGAGTCTTAGGAAAGGGAAATATGCTATACATTTATTCATGGTAGCTAGTCTCTACATAATCCATTCACCTTTGCATTGTGAAGTGATTATACTTTAAGGCAATATACTCTTGGGTCACAAACACTAAAGTGTAGGTTGATGTCATTATACAGGTGAAGGCAGAAAAGAAAAAATGTGGCCTGTCATTGGACGAGAGGGGGGGAATCAGGAACAGAGGTTTTAGAAGGAGAGGGGAAGCAGGAGAGAAGGACCTGGGAGAACATGGCGGCAGAAGTTAAGATTCTTCTCTGCACATAGATATAGGTTGTAATGAATATTATTAAGGAATGGGGGTCTACAGGATTTTGTGCTATCTAGATGGGCAAATTATGTCTTATCAATTGGATCAGAAGTTACTGTGTGGCATGTTCTTTCATGTGGTGACTTAGTTGAGTTCAAGAGAAGGTACAGTTGCAGGACGCACCAAGCCCACCTTGGAATTGGGATGTGTATGCCTGGTTTGGTAACAACCCACCAATGGAACTCTGAGTGAAAGCAAAGCAGAGTGGCAAGGTGCCAAGCTGGAACAGCTTGCCCACTGCCAAGGTCTGAGAGTACTTGAGGGCAGAATGGAGCCGCTGAAATAAATCAGCAATAGTTCCGATGGCACAACTGCTTGGAACAGACAGCTGGGGTCAAAGAGAGCACCCCGAAGAAATGTGCTCAAGAACAGGTTGTGTAGTTTTTAAAATATTTACTGCGACACTAAAGTATAAGTTTCATAGTACCATAAAGTCCTGTGTAAGCTGCCAGTGGAGGCAAACGATGAATAGTCCTACATTACTATGAGGTCAATGTAGGTAATAATGACCCCTTCCCTAAAATGCAATCGATGTACTCACATTATGACAATAACCAATAGATAAGTAATTGGACATAAGACCCACTCCACAGCAGCAAAATCATTCCTGTTATTAGAAATATAACAATCTACCCAGGGCTAGTAAAATCTTAGATTTTAGAATAAAATCTACTACAGTTAATTTACTAGACCACCATAATCCTCAATGCCATCTGTAAGGGTAGTTCTTGTTACTCATCAAAAACCCTTTCTTCACAAGAAACCCTGATTTAGTTCTAGTTTTACTTCATGTATATATGTGTCGTTGAGCCTGTATCTAGTATGGGGGAGAGGGGTATCGCTGAAAAAAGAGCTCTTCAGATTCCCTAGAGATAGAGTGTTTGACTGTTGTGAGATGCCCAGCATGGGTGTTATGGAGGGAACATGGGATTAGTACCAAGTGCTCTTCCTTGCTTATGTATCTTCACAACCTCAGGGATTTCTGATGATTGAATTCACTTGGATACTTTGTAGATTCTAGTTATCAGTCTTCTGTTGGGTCTCCAGTTGACAAAGTTGTTGCCTGTTTTGTCATCTCTGTTGTATATTTTGCTATCTTTTGGTTATAAGTTTATTTTGCTGTAATGAAACATTCTTAATCTCATGAAGTTTTATATTTTTTGCCAATTCTTGTCCTTATTTCTTAGCAAGTACAGATCTATTTCAAAGACTTTGATTTATCAAATCTTATAGATAGTCAGGAAATCCAGGTTTATGGTGATGCCTTTGGTCTCTTAAGGTTTCATTTATTTTTTTCTTTTATTCTTATTTCATATGCTATATTCTGAATCAGAATCCGTCTTCTCCTTACTACTCCCAGTTTCTCTTACATCCTCCTCAACCTGAATCTACATGCATTAGAAAACAATTTTGAATCTACGTAGTAAAATAAAATAAAAGGAAAGAAAAACAATCAAGTTGTAATATGAGGAAATAATCAAACAAGAAAAAAGAGCCAAGAAATGAGATCATGAGAAACACACATGGACATAGAGAAGAACATTCACACACACACACACACACACACACACACACACACACACACACACACACACACAATGAGCCATACATACCATGACAATAGGTAAGTTTGGAGCAATAATAGCAAAAAAAATGCTATGTGTAGAATATAAGCATCAACTCTTAAAGAACTATTTGGACACTAGATAGGTGTGTGACATGTTAGGGAAGAGTTGTCCTTTCAAAGATGTAGTTTAGATGATAGAAAAGAAAACATGGTATTAAAAACTTGTGTTTTTATGTAATTTTCTTAGTGTGAAGGAAACTCTCGTGGAGTTAATATTACACATCAATATTACACAGGTTACATGCTTTAAAACATAATAATAGAAAAAGTGTGCCTTTATATTTAACGTGAATAAACATTTTGAAACATACCTAAACCAAGAGAAAACCTGATTAATTTTATTTCATTACAATTCTGTAGTGATTTCAATTGATGCATCTCTTATGTACATTAATGATACCAAATTCTCTCTCCTGGGAGCCCCATTAACAGATCCATGGGAGGCCTGGGATCGTGGCTTTCCATTACTGCATATGGTTTTATCAGCATGCACCAGAATAGTTGCTACTAGAGCGCTTTTCATGTTTGTCTAAGTGTCTTAGTTCTGGCAGGTAAAGAAGAGCTCTAACAGTTGTTCTCACACTAACCTTGTACTGCAATGTAGTTACTTGGGTTTAAGTGAACATGCTGGGAGATTAATCCATAAATGAGTGTCCTGCAGTTTCTATCCAGAGCAATATGGTCTTTCCAATCAAAAAGTGGTTATGAGAGAAGGAGTCAAGAGAAGGTGAACCATGTGGAGGCTGATAAAAAGTGGATATATTTCTACAGGCTTGAATAACATATAAAAAAATCAGAGGCTCTTTGAGCCATCAAAAGTTAATTGAATCCAATACTACCTATATCTATGTTAGTAAATATGTAGAAAATTAAGAGAAAGAATTGAAGACTTACAATTTTAAATAAGAACCCCCACACACACACAAATATTTAGATTTGTAAAAGCAAATGTCTCTACCAAAAATCCCATTTTGAAGCACACTCCTCTAGTTCTCTAGGTGTAACACAACCATTGTTTCAGTATACTCACAGCAGACCCGCACAAGATTGACCCATTAACATACAACCATGCAAGGGAGCACTGGACATTCAGAACCTCCTAAATTTGTAGAATTGTAGAGAGATGGGTTTAAAAAAACAAAAATGGATGTTTCTTTAGAGTTTTAAGAATATGTCCCTATAAAAAAACTTTTTTAATCCTAATTTCCAATGGTATAGTCACCTATAATTGACTTATCCTGTAAATAGCCCTAATTAAACTCACTGAAACACTAAGCTAGGCTTCTTTGAGAATCACTCCACTGTTACCCTGTATAAGGAGAATAGGTATCTGTTCATTACATAAGACTCACATAGCATAGAACTTTTGGAATTACCACACTTTTGAAGAAAGAATCATTCTAGTAATACGTTCAGTGAGAGACAGCACTAAGGCTCCTGACACAATTCACACCATCATGGTTCTAGGGACAAACATATAATCTACAGTGGAAGAAATATTTCTTATTGTCACCTGTGTTCAAAACTTATTTGAGGTGTTTTCTCAGTTGAAAAGTTATTTCTCATTTGACATTTAGATTCATTTAAGCTAGTCGTTCTTGAGTAAGCACTGTTTTACACTTTAGCTTAAAACATTTTATCCTGTTGTTATTACTTTCAGAAATATAAGCAGAAACAATAGAATCAGAATACATATTTTCATATATTTTCAAATGTGACTAATTTCCTAGAGCACTGGAAAAAGTGTGAATGAAAAGTTTCAGCAGGGAGCCTGCCTGATCTAACTTTTGTTCTTCTAGATGTCTTCCATTAAAAACAATATTTGTAGTGGGATTTAGAGGAAATTTTGAAGTTGAAATGTAAAGAGGTAGGAGTTGTTCATAATCTATAGAGCATTGAAAGTTCTAGAAATGGAAGTATCCTTGTTTTATTATAGGAATCTAATCATTAGACACATAACTAATCATCTAAATCAAAATCAAAATTTCTCGTCAATCTGTAAGTGTGACTGGCCTGCAGAACGTGCTATCGTAGTAGTGGAAAAAATTGTTAGACTAACTAACCATTACCTGATTTGTGTTAAAGTCCATCCCATGAGATGGAACCAATGCCCAAAACTGCACATCTGACCTGATATTAGAGAGCACGTGAACCTTGAGGGAAAGTAAAAATTACTGTTTTGATAAAAGAATATAGCAATAAAATGACCTGTATGGCATTCTACTATATACATAGATTGCTGCCTTGTTCAGACATCATCAGAGAAGTTTCTTCCTACAGCACATGGGAATAAATACAGAGACCAACAGCCAGAGCTCTTGGAACATTCAACGCTAAAAAGAAATCCCTCTATCAAATCCCTGTCCTAGGGGCTCAGAGGGAACTGAAATGTGAATAAAGAAAATGTCCAATAAAAGAAAAACAAAACAAAAAAAGTACACACAAAAAATTGTGGTCCAATTTGACCAAACTTTCTTAAGTGTATATCAGTAAAAACGTGGTAAGGCAAGAAGTTGTGAGATTTTTCAAGAAGACCAAAGTTTGCTCCTCCTCTTAAACTTTCCAATACGGTCCTATGCCTTTATTTTTCCGCCAATGGAGCAATTCCCTCAAATTCTCCACTGCTCTGTCCACACCTGATACAAGTAGCCCTGAGGTTGTAGCCTATGGGGTTGTGATAATCCACTCTTCCACCTCTGCATCCCTAATATCTGTTGAATTTGCATTCCAAAACCCATCCTTCCCAATTCTGGCTTTGCGCAGGGACGACTGAGGCAAAGCCTGCCTTAGTTTTCATTCATCTTGCTGCAATGAAATATACTGA